>NC_088711.1:9153868-9471368 GCF_963576615.1 Watersipora subatra | reverse complement strand
CTATAGTATAGTACTGTAGCTATAGTATAGTACTGTATCTATAGTATAGTACTGTAGTTATAGTATAGTACTATAGCTATAGTATAATACTAAGTCACTATGTAGTACTAGTTATATGCATCAGTCATAACATGCGTGTTTGGGCCTAGAGCTTGTATCTTTAACTGCGAGGAACTTGGTAGCCGGATAGCGGTGAAGTGTGCAACAATTTTATCACTGAACAGTCAGTAAACATTGAATAACGGCCTTTTTCATTTTCTAAAAGGCATGCTATTCTTATGTTTGCTACCATCATTCAATGTAGAGAAGTTAACATAGTTGTGGAGGGAATATGCTAAATGAACAATGACAATATCTGAGCCAGCATCACTCCGAAGATGGATGCATATCTGAACTATGAGCTAATCTCTTCCATTTCACCTGCTGTGATTATTTCGACAGATCCAATCCCTTTTTAAACTTACAAAATTATTTTGATCCTTTTTGTCACATGCTTGTTGGCGTACATCTCTAGAGTTGTTTGTCACATGCTTGTTGGCGTACATCTCTAGAGTTGTTTGTCACATGCTTGTTGGCGTACATCTCTAGAGTTGTTTGTCACATGCTTGTTGGCGTACATCTCTAGAGTTGTTTGTCACATGCTTGTTGGCGTACATCTCTAGAGTTGTTTGTCACATGCTTGTTGGCGTACATCTCTAGAGTTGTTTGTCACATGCTTGTTGGCGTACATCTCTAGAGTTGTTTGTCACATGCTTGTTGGCGTACATCTCTAGAGTTGTTTGATTTATCCAATTTTTTCGCTGTATTATGAAACTTTTCACCATAGTATCTAATGCCCAGTTTTTTCACTGTAGGACCTATTGACCAACTTTTTTATTATAGTATTTATCATCTCATCTAATTCTCTCACTGTAAGAACAATTATCTAATTTTTTTATTATAAGAAATATTATGTAGGTTTTTTGCAGTAGACTCCATATTATTCCTTTGTACATTGTAGGAGCTGTTCAGTATTCACTTGCATGTTGTGTCCATATCCAACAAAATCTGTTTTATTAAGCTTTATGCCCTCGCTTCTTGATATTCAACAGCAGACAGCATTTTAGGGCACAACTAAACAGTTTTGATTTCTCAATTTTGAAAGTTTCATACACCGAGTGAATGTCTCATCTGTGATCAGGGCTGCAAAGTGAGATCGCCGCGATGGACACATTTGGAAAGGGAGGGCCATCAGGGGAGTCAGTGCCCTACCTCAGCACTAGTCATTATCTGCGTGAACGAGTTGGCACAGAGAAAAGTTCCAAACGTTCATCAAACGGCGTCGACAGTAAGATTAAAATCTGTGTTCGCGTGTCTCTTTTGCTTCATTTTACCTGTCTGATTCTCGCTATGTCATATTGTTATTAGTTGTTTGACAGTCTTTGCAAGATTTCAAAATGTTTAAAGTATTAAAAAAAACATATTTCATTGACAGTGCGAGCTGCTCCGGGCACCCCAGCCTATAAAACACCAGAAGAATATTATGATGAAGTTTTGGAACTCAGGAAACAGATCGGAGTTTTGGATAAAGACAGCAGTTTGCTGCGAGCAAAGCTTCGTCGTGTCGAGGAGGATAATTTGAAAAAAGAGAAAGAAATTGAATCTCTAATGGATCCTACAAAGGTTTAGATTTAACGTTATTTCTTGTAACAGCGGTTAAACTTCTAACTAGCCCATTTGAATGGTTTTTACTTTTTAACGCTCTCAATAATGACAGCATATATCTGTGTACCAGAGTTTACTTTGACTCTTTTTAGTAGAGCTAAAAATTATGGCATGTAGTATCTTGTTGTCATTTGCCATAGATTTTAGCCTCTGATCCAGGAAATACAGATTCGTGTTTGATTCTCACACAAGTAGTGGCAGGAAGGGCACCTAACCTTTAATTGCTTTCTCTCCTCTCGCTTTCTCTCTCGTTCTTTTTTTCTCCCTCCTGCTCTCTTCCTCTATCTCTCTCTCCCTCTATCTCTCTCTCCCTCTATCTCTCTCTCCCTCTATCTCTCTCTCCCTCTATCTCTCTCTCTCCCTCTATCTCTCTCTCTATCTCTCCCTCTATCTCTCTCTCCCTCTATCTCTCTTTCTCTTCTCAAATGAGCAATGCAGATTACTCCACTGTGGCTATCCTGAAAAGAACTTTGCTGAAAGGTGTTCCTTACTATCACATAATCATCTGCACACGAATACAAAAATATCAAATTAAATTTTGGCATTGATATAAAAGTTTTATGTAATTGAAAGACTTTTCATTTTAAAACATATCGGTTGGTTAATCTATTCTATAAGTACCATAGTTTGCCTGAGTTTTGAGCTAGGATTGTATGGTATGCCTATAGTATAGCCATAGCCTTTGAGCGTTTACCTAAGCAAGGAAACTCTGGCAACATTATCTTCCTCATTCTTCAGTTCAGAATTATTCCGTTAAGCAGACAAATGACGCTGATTGTTCCACTACATTACATCCTGAGAGCATAAACACATGAAGTGAATTGCATTTTCGCATTTTTAGTGTTTCTATTTTGAAATTTTTCTTAGCTTCCAGTTATCAAGGCAAAGCTAAACAAAGTTTTAAATAATTATATAAACACCTTTTTGGAGTTGGGTCATCAGTGATACCAGTTCAGCATAACACATCAGTTACCTGTCGGTAGCATCTTCTCTGAGGTATAGATTTTGTACTTGTCAAACTTGTTAGCTTGTACTTGTTAGTGCTCTACACGCATCTTGTGGTATCGGATGAACTAATCATATGTAATGGTTGATTTACATAGAGCGGGGACTTGCGACGGACTTTAACCGACAGGAAGCCCGACTCAAGTGCGGTGGTACACAGTCTCAAGCAGAAGATCATGAGACTTGAACAGCAAGTTAGAGAGAAAGAGCAATCGATTAGGTAACAACCGCCACCTATCAAGATGACCTAGGGCTATACTAAAAATAAGCTTGACTTTATCTATTGCATGTTGAGATGCTTAATTTTACTAATGTAATAAACCTTGAAAGCATCATAAAGTTGTTTGTGTGACACCACAATAGTGCTGGCTGTATGGTGAACCTGTAGTACAGTTGATGTTGATTTTTGGTTAAACTGGAATAGCTTGTCAAACCAGGTAGTATGAAATTCTCTATATTTGGATATTTATGCTATAGGTCTGTACTTCATCATCATGATGCTGGCATTGTAGTGATGCGTTAAGGATAAGAGTCATGGCCTCACTAGTAGAGTGTTGAACCAAATTTTTATCATTTTTGGAATAAACATTCTTTGGTATTCTCATCAGGTTCAGGTACAAAAAAAATGTTTTCAGCACCAACAGATGAAAATTTGCTTTCCATAGTTTAATTAACTCTCTTGATTATGGTCATTTCAGCACTATGAAATCTGATGTGCGTGCGACTAACCTTGAAGAACTTAGGCTAAAAATGGAAATGTTCTACCAGGAAATAATAAGACTTCGATCGATGAAAACCGCAACAACCCCGAGGCAACCTCCAAAGTCAGCCAGGTAGCAATTTAGAGTTCTTGTTCTGGTGACCCGCTATTAAACAGACTCAAAGTGAACTGTCTCTTGCCTTCCTTTTGATATCTCTTTGTTTTCACTTCACATTTTCTAGATTTTCCATTTTCACTTGCTCTCACTTCCTTTGCTCTGTTCTTCTTGTGTTTTACCCATTTATTTTCACCTCCGAAGTTTACTCCTATCATATCATACGTTTAAAAACATCGTTGACATAGTTAAATGCTATAAACCAAAGGTGAAGTATGGTATTTTGAGGTAACACGAGTCTTGTTAGATTTTTAATTAGCCTTTAACCTTTAACCTTCAACCAACCAAGAGGACCACCTTGACTGATGCTCATCTTCTTATAGCTGTTGCTTAGAATTTGCCGTAGAATCAAGGTTTTACCAGCAAATACTATTGGCAAATGAACTGCCAGCTTTATCTTCTACCAGTCAAAGTTGAAACACTAATCAGATGCTAGGGTAGTTGGGCTGGAGTCAGTAACAGGCCCAGACCCAGGTGGATGAGTTAATAGCCTCTACTCTTGATAGATATTTTTTCAGGGTCGCCGCTATGACACCCGATGCTCAAGGATAATTAGATATGTTTTTGTGGCATTTACCATCATGCAGAAGGCCTAGAAACTGCATAATATTGCATGTGTTCTTACAAGTTTTCTCATGAACTTATAAAGAAATTGCGTGTGCTTTACAGGGCTAGCAAGGAAACAAAGGAAACCCCATCTAAGATAAAAGCGCTCAATGATACAATTCTGCGCATGAATGAAAAAAATGTAAGGCTCACCGCAGAAAACAAATCTCTCAAAGAGGACTTGGAGCAACTTATGGCCCAAGTCGCTGACACTAAGGAACGAAAATGTGAGTATCTCGCAAATCATCTTTTCCTGAATCATGTAAAGTTTCAACTACTTGGAACCTCAGCCAGTGTTGGTTGTTTCTTATACGAGCCAACTTTTCAGTATGGTGCTGCAGCCGACACATTTTTATTTGTTATCAAAGTATGTTCTTTCTTTATTCATTTGTAAAACAAGCTTGTATTTATTATTGATCACTTTACTGCAAGTTGTAACATAATATATTGCAGATTAATAAGTCAATATTGTAATACAATGAACTGTAAATAAGCAGACACTATTGTTCTAATAAAATATATATAATAATAAAATATATATAACTTCCAAAATATCATTATTTTTCTTCACAAATTTTACTATGGTTTATTTTAAATCCAAAGTTTATTATTTTTTGTTGTTTAAAGCTATAACTCAGTAATAAATTATTTAATTTGATATAGTAAACATTTGTAAATGAAATATATATAAGTGCTTTATGTTATGTGATGTCAAAGTACAAGCAGTTAAAAGAGTCTATCTTCAAACTCCTTCATTATATTAATTTTCATTGCAATAGAGATCAATACATATAGTGGTCTAGAACCTGCAATCAACAGGTCGGGTTGAATTTTCAAAAAAGACCACTGGTGGTGATAAGAATGACATTAAATCTTAAATTACTGTTACTGGGTGTATCTCCAGACGTCGTCAATCTTTTGCCACTGGACTCAGACATGTCCAGCCAAGCTCACAGTGCCATTGGTTGTGCAACAATATCTCTTAAAAACATCCATAGGCCTCTGTTTGCGCTAAGCTAAGCGGATGTCATACTCGATCTCCACTGGTTGTTCACACATTCATTGTTTCTCACTGGGAATTAACAAGATTTAAAATAAAGTTATAAAACGGATTATAAATGAGGATTATAAACTACTAAGTCTGATACTCCAGAGTTGGTTAAGAATTGACCTTTTCCCTTCACATGATAAATAGTATGAAGGTGAAGAGGAAGAAAAATTAACTTACTGTTATTTTTTATGTCAACTACTGTAACAGTAGCTTTTGATGGCTACCTTACCGAAAACAATATTAAAAATATGTGGTTCAAGTTTAGTGTTGACTATAATTTTTTTTCCACACAGAGTTTCACAAGGCTGGGGGTTTAACTATTGTTTCTTCTCTTATTTCATTGATTCTTCTCTCCGCGTTCACTTTGAGTCATTTTGCTCTACTAGATTTTTCAATATCACCTGAACGTTTCAATTCGGTGTATTCTGCCATGGCAACTCGTACCTTTCAGTGGAATACGAGGACATGAGTAAAAGGGAGCTGGCATCAAAACTCGCTAAGCTAGAAGGAAAGCTGGAGAGTCAGAAGTCAAAGGGTGACAGCGCTTCACTCATCTCGCAAGACACGGGAAGCACTCGCCTTCGTGCTGATACATTAGGTTAGCTGATGTCAGAACAAAAATAATATTACTTATTTATAATAATATTATTATTATATTGTTAAGAAATAATATTATTTGATAGAATATTACTATAACTGTGATATTCTATCAAAACTACTAGGAAAGTAAAGACTATCGATGTAAATGCTTAGTTTTTGAAAGTTAAAGCATATTAGCTACCTTGTTTATTGTTAGAATTCGGGCTGAAATCTTAGACATACAATTTTCCGTGAAATGGACATGTGGACTTATTGTGGTTTATCGATAGCATATTATAATTTAAGTGGGTTTTTATACTCGCTAGTACCTTGTCTAGTGTGATGTGAGATATTATCAGGCGTGCCGATTTTTGTTCATATTTTTCATCATAAAACACAAAGAATAACTATTTGCATAAACATTCTGAGGAGGTAAGAAGGTGTTCTCTTAGCTCAGACTGTCAGTCTACGAAGCTGAAAGTCATGAGTTCAAATCCTATACAAAGCAATCTTTTATACTAACATCGAGCCATAGCTTCAGACAGGTAGACAGAGAGATAAAGTAAAGGGTAAAGGTAAAGGGTATAACACGTAGTATGCAGAGCTTATGAGATGAATGCTGGATTTACTTTAACGGCAGGCAAACTCGAGCTTGACGGAAGTCTGGCTGAACGACTAGAACTTCTAGACAAGCGCGAGACGGAGCTTCTGGAAGAAATAAAGCGGCTGAAATCTACAATGAAAAAAATCAAAGAAGATCGACAGCACTTCCGACAAAAATCAGATGAAAAAAGGTATGAGTTTTCTTTTTGTTTTCGTGCGCTTTAAACGCACCTCCTGTTTTGTTTGCTTATGTTTTATGGTAATTTCAGTAAAGAGATCAAAGGGCTTAAGAAGGAAATAGCTGATCTTTTAGCTGAATTGGAGCATTTGCATGAAAAGGATGTCAAACGCAAAACTAAGTAAGTTCACCACGCTGTGTATCCATTAAAATTGCTTATTTGAATTTTACTAAAGCGTCTTTGATTAGTTTATTGACCCGCTATCTACAGTGACCTTTTATTGACCCGCTATCTACAGTGACCTTTTATTGACCCGCTATCTATAGTGACCTTTTATTGACCCGCTATCTACAGTGACCTTTTATTGGCCCGCTATCTACAGTGACCTTTTATTGACCCGCTATCTACAGTGACCTTTTATTGGCTGTCAGCACCCTCATTCATTGAGCTGCCTTAACTTTGGGTTTTCTAGTTTTCTAACAAAAATATTGCTTTTGTGTGCAAAGTAAATTTACTACTAACAAACACAGTTTGTAGAATTCTAGCTACTTCCACATTCATCTATATATAAATCGCAAAGTCTGTCATCTCTATGTGTGTATGTCCTTCGGTATGTCTGGCTATAGCTATTAAAATTTTGAAATTAAAAGCTTGCATTCTGCTGAGTTTGAACCCTCGTAGAACACAACTGAAGATTAGTAATACAATTGTCTAACTACAAGTGTACGACGTCTCTTATGATTCATAGCTCTTATATACTGTATACACCTTTTCCTTGATTGCACGCGCTAAGTGACGTATTAATTGAAACTCTGTGAAACGCGAAGATTTTCATGTTTTCGCGAACTTCTATTTCCGGTTTTTCGTCAGGTTAAATTGCTAAATCGCGGTCAAGGCTTTTCACAATTGTATTATCTCTAATAGGCATAGCTTCTACATTCTCTCTCTCTTTGTTTGGTCAGACAGAAACAGTCTGATATCTCATTTTTACATTTGTACCAGTATCGAGAGGTACCAGTATTGTCATATTCAAAGTTTTGATTGCTAGCTTCTGGTGGAACAGTAACTTTTTTATACACACACTTCTATGCACGAATTGTTATTAATAATTCAACATATACATGATTTTCGTTTTGTTTTCTCAGTTCACATAAATTGTATCATTGCCAAATCATCTTTTATTGTAATCGTAGCAAAACAGATTTAATTTAGCTATTACTTGTTTATTAACTAATTATTTCACATTTACATTTAAACACTTTTATAGTTGTTCTATTTTGTTTCTTAATTTATTTGACCTGCACAAAACATTTTTTTCAAGGTATGAAGTTTGAAAGTTACAATTGTTTGACAAAGTTTGAAAACCTTTACAGTTGATTTATTTTTTCTCTTAATTTATTTAAACTGCAAAAAACACTTTTCTCATGATATGAAGTTTGAAAGTTAGAATCGTAGCTGTTGTTATATGTTAAATAAAAATAAAATTTTCTTTGCAAAGACTTTTATTATCCGGGCAACGCCAGGAATTCATCTAGTGCTGTTCATCTATCCAGTCGTTTTATATATAAAGGTCGATGTGTTCTTATTCAACGCTTTTGTTAAATACATCTCTAAGCAATGTTGTTCTGTTACAGCTCTCCCCATAGCTCGAGACAAATGTCTCTCAGAGACCGTCCTCCTTCTCCACGAGAGCGACCTGCTTCTCCACGGGATCATTTAACCTCTGCGCGAGATCGGCCAGTATCCTCAAGAGCAAGGGAGAATGAGAGGCGAGACAGGAGGCTCAGGGACATCAGGGAAAACCACGCTGCTAAAACAATCCAAAGAGGCTGGAGACAGCATAAGCATGAAGAGGAGGAAGTAAGCTCGAAAGTTTTTGTTGTTCGTGCTCCATCCTAATCTGTTAGGTTATTAGACTAAATATTCTAGAAGGAAGGGGAAGGTGTTTGTTGTTCTCGCTCTGTTGTAAACTGTTAGGTCATTAGGCTTTCTTTACCAATACCAATGACTGATATCCATCTGATTTAAAGTACTAATTAAATCGGTTTTTTTCGAAACTTTGAGACTGATCAATTATTTTCAGATTTTCTGTTATTTAAATTTAGAATCTCTTTTAGTTAACAAAAAAACAGTATTATATAACAGTCACTTTTAAAAGCGAATTTTAAAGAAACAAAATTTCCATTTATGATGATCAACCAATGACACAGCTGCGCTGGAATAGGTTGTATATGCAGTTACAGTTATATGCTCTGTATTCGTGCTAATCACAAGTAGCATTGCGCTGTTGCACATCCACTTGTATTATTATTACTAGTTCGCTTGCCTGAGTGCTGTAGTGGGAGCCTTACTAGTAAGGCACCTGAGTGGTTTAGTGGTAGCACGCTTGCCTCTGAATCTGATGCCCAAGGTTCAGAGCCCATGCGAGACAATCTTTTTTCCCAACACTCTTAGCGTGACTTCGGAGAGACGGACGGACACTGCTCTTATTATAGTAAAAATTATTTATTTTACGACCTTGGAGGATATTTCTGGAAGATTTTCATGTTACATTTTGTAGGTTTTATTGGTTTGTATATAGTAAAGACAGACAAATAGCTACAAACTTATAAACTGTTATTTGCATGTTGCTATTAGCTAAGGTTTATTTTCTATCCTTCTACTCCGCTTACTAAATTTCACGTTCAGCGCTGTGTATTGTCTCTATCACACGCCTATGCTGTTATTGTCTGGCTTGCTGTAGTTTCACATTTAGCCGCTTTTTCTAGTTTTGTTTATTAGACGTATTTTATTGTTTGTACTAGCTGGCAGAGCATAATGCCAAGGTAGAGCAATTCCGGACAAATAGAGCCGCTAGGCAAATTCAGCACCAGTGGAATAAGCATCGGCATGAGCAGGAGGAACTGAATGATGTATGTAGCATCTTTTCATTCCTATTTATTGTCTGTTGGCCCAGTTGCCTTCGTATACTTTTTCTAAAACTAGCTCGTTTATGACATAATTTCAGTTCCAGCTCAGGGCTAGGTAATGCTGTTTAGTTGTTGAAGCTTACCTTCATACCTACTTATTTTTATTGTAGTCATTTTACATGGATTTCAGTTGTAAAGATAGTGTTATTTTTTTAAAGTTTAACATTAACTGGCTAAAATTCAATTTTGTCCAGCCATCAAACAAAAACCTCATATAAACCAACTCTGGTGCTAGAATGTGATAATAATAGTCATTGTTCCTAGGATTTACCTACATAACCAAAACTAATCTGTTCAAGAAGGTTACTTAGTTACTAGTTCCCATCCACATTAGTCACCACAACGTATAGTCTAGGCTCAGCTGACAATTTTCTTAGCCCTTTCGAGTTGCTACATAGCTCTACAAGGAAGTTGGGAGTTGTGTTCCTTTTTTCATTTACTTTTAAAAATTACATAGTGAGGTTTACTTGGAACTCCGCCATATTATACTTCGTTCTACTCATTACATGACGCATATCAGTTACTGCAAGTTGTAATATAAAATAAAGTCTTTTTTTTACTTACACTCATTTTAAATATTAAATATAAAATAATAAATAAGTGTATTTAAAAGTGTTTAACATCAGCCATTTTAACCACCCAGTGTTTAAACTGTGTAAACAAGAAACAGCTGCAACGCTATATTAAAAGCGCTTAGTTTTTAACATGATTGTCTGAAAATCTTTTATTCAAAATTCTTATTTTTGAAATCAGATCATGTATTAAAAGGTTTTAAATGGATTAGCTAACTGTCACAGAGAATTTTTTTAATTAATTATTTATTTTAAAGAAAATTTCTTGTTACCGCACTCCATAAATGTACATGCAAGCCAGTAGGTGTAATTGTATAATCACCACTCGAAAGTTAATGTGGGGTGTATAAATACAACACGGACTTTTATGGCCTCCACGGAGTTCACTTTGGCCTTGCAGTATAATTATCCATTTTAAACCGAGTGCTTGAACACTCTGTTTGCCTAAATTTGGTTGATCCTGTTTTGTGCACACGTACAAAATCTGCCATAAAGAAATGCTGCATTCAGGGGATAGTATCATATATTTATTGGCGAGTGTTGAGTTACTCGCCGTTAGGCTAGGAAGGTACGAGCTGCTCACCGCAACCGCAAAGTCTTGCTATATATTGTCACACGTTGCATCCTCTTGTATTGTATGGAGTATTAAAGGCCTTAATATGGTCGCCTGACATCGTATAGCTTGAGTTTTTATAAGGGGCAGAGCCACGCACACAGTATTAACTAGCTCGTAGATAGAGGTGAAGATAGTTCTATTTTCTAGCTTATAGATATGATGCACAATTTATCGCTTAAAGCAGTATGGCACACTCTATCTAGTCCCACCTGCACGCTTCAAGCTGTTGATGTTTTTTCTATCAGTGTTTGCTATTTACTTTAATAACCAAACTCTTTAATGGGCTTTTTCTTTAAAACTCTGCTCTGATGTATAACTCTCGGAAAATCTCAGTATAGATATCAATTGTTGGTTTCTGTTTGTTGCATGACATGTTTTAAGATGTATATTTAATTTTAAAACTCACTCACAATAAAATTCGGTATCCTGTCTGGTAAAATTACTATTTATGTGATCTCATTAGAATGTAAACCAGACTAAGGAATCTAGACAGTTTATCCATGAATCTGACTGTATCCATTAAAACCGCTTATTTGACTGCACTATCTTTTGTTAGTTTATTGACCTGCTGTCTGTAGTTTTATTGGCCATCAGTACCTATCATTCATTGACCTGCATTAAAAGGTTCAGCTGTCATCATTGCTCACCTCTTAATAGGCAGCGATGGTCATTCAAAGTGCGGCACGAGGAAACGACGCCCGCAGGCGTCAGCTACGAAGGTACGAGGAAGAAGAGGAAGAAGAGGAGTTAAGCGACGCTGTAGAGCTTCTACAATCTACTGTTAGAGGTCATTGGAGCCGCCAGAAGTATGTGAATACAAGGTATGTAGCCCTAAAACATAATTTAGACTGACAAACTTGGCAATTTTATTTATATTTATATTTTGCAGATGTTTGTAAAAGTTGTTATTTTTTCATATAAACAGTAAACCGCATTACTCAGCATTTTTGGCATCTGTACCAGATATTACAGTGCTATGCCAGCGCTAGTGTTGTTCAGTGTTGGTGCTGCTATGCCACTGGGTAGATAAATACAGCGTGTTTTTTCTAGTTCTTAATTTCTGCCAACAATATAAGAAGCAGTAATTTAAAGAGTTTAAAATTTAAATTTGAAGAATTAGGAACGTAAGCAGCAATTTATTGTTTTTTAGATCACGGCCAAGTTCAGCAGACCGGGATTCAGAGGGCTATGACTCAGATGAAGCAGCCATGCAAATACAATCATCGCTACGGGGGCACAGCGCTCGCAAACACTATCTAAACAATTCTACCTCTTCTAGGTGAGAGTGCAGTGGACTCGCTTTATGTACTCATGTGTTTTACTGTCTGCATATGTTAGGTGAACATAACCCATGCTTCCTGTGTTGTAGACCGCCAAGCGTTCGATCAACTCCACGATCTTCTGTAAACACACAGCGAGCTGCGTCTAGTCCAAGTAAGTCTCATTTGATCGACAATCGTGACTGTATCTATTGGATAACGCACAAGTTGTTAGATGTGGTCCAGTAATAGTGATGCTATCCATTACATAATACACAAATTGCTCAATGTGGTTAAGTAATATTGGTTTTACCTTTTGGATAAATGTAGCTTAGCGATAGTGATTCTATGTAATGAATGACACAAGTTATTCAAGTAGGCTGCACGCTGCAACTTCACACTGGCCTTTATAAGCGGCACGGCAATTCTTACGACTTTTATCATTTTAGGGTTATGTAAACTTCTACCAATCTTCAAAATTTATTTGGATAAAATACCTTTGAAAGTTGATTTTTGTGTTTGTTGGTTCTTTTTGTGACACCATCTTCAATGTTATCAATCGTTATCATTCCAATCAATAACTAATAATTCGCCATAGGGAGAAGGCGGTCATCATTGGATTCAGCAGGAGAGGAAGAAAATATCAGTGATGAGCTGATAACTCCTCGCTCTCGAAGAAACTCAGGGTCTTTGAAGAGATCAACGCCCGTCAAGTATGATCGTCGGCATTCTTCCCGCTCATTGCAGAGAGCTGCTGTAGAGTTGGATGACGAGGATGATGATGACATTATGATGTAAAAATAAGCGGCTATATTTATGTACTGTCTTTTTTACATATCCTCTTTCAGGGTTTATTTTTATAGATTCAGCACATGTTACTGTTATACACTTCATTTTTGGGATCTTAAGTTTAGAAAATACTAAAATTTATGATATTAATTGTTTTTAAGACGATTACTCATTTATCTTTCAAGTTTATTTGTAAAATAGAAAGACATCAAGTGCTGATCAATAAGCATTCTGCATATTTTTAACTAAAGCTTAATTAAATATTTCTGTTTAAAATAAATTCACTGTATCTTCGCCCCTCTTCGTGTATTCAAGGGTAAGGCTGTGTCTACTTATTGCTACCCTAATTCACATGTGCTGTTCTGAAAATATACAGTGTATATGTAGTAAATTGTTGGCTTATCATATCTATTTTTAGAAGTGCCTGTCAGCAGTTCTCATTGCAGCTCATTATATTTAGTAAAACAGGTACTAATGCAAACCGAAATAGATTTTGATGAAAGTGAATGTCAAATTCACCTAAAATGACTGTTGACGATGTTGCGGATGCAACTCGAGATGCTGAAATAAGGACCTGCTGATCTATCATTTGACTAATTAGCTCTAAAGCTAACGACATTCAGTTAAAACATAAAACTCAACATCAAAAAAGTTTGCACAAAAATATACACACAAAGGCATGCCAATATGGTAGGAATTGTAATAAGATTAATACTGTTCCCATGTAGAACAGCAAAATGTGTTTTTGGAATGAAGTATAGTTTTTTAAACAAATTGAGTCTCAAATAAATATGGGTATCAATTCACTAGCAACTGGTTTGTTACATCCGAGAGTAAATTATGTAACTGCAGCAATCTAGCTCGACCCTTTTCTTATATAGTGATAATTATGATTGAATTCAAACACTTGCTAAAAATATGAAACTACTTATGAGTGATGGCATGACAAACATATTGAAACAGAAAAAAATATTTTTATTAAATGTTATTAATAAGCAAAATCGTTGAACAATAAATTAAATATAAGCCAAATTGCAGCAGGGTTCGGTCGAGTTTACTCAACTTTTGGAGTTATCTTCTCTGAAAACATGCCAAACCCTTTTCACTAATTAATAGCTTTATCTTTTTAATACAACTAACATAGGGGTATAGCTTATGGGGCCACGCGTAACATAGGAAACCAGGTATGTTATAATTTCCGTTCCAACGCAGAGTAGTGTGTACCGCTTTTTCCCGTAGTAGTTATTTCCCTCCCAAAAATATACACAGTATAACATACAACAGACATCTCGTACAGAAAGATGCAGCTGTGACAATGAAGAACCAATTGGGTGCAGTTAACTGAGTACCAGTGATTCATCTTACTGTTAAGGTAAACTCTCTTGTACGTTTTATAAGGAACAATGAAAATAATTTAATCGTTGCTAGTTATTTTTACTTTTGTGTCATTTTGCGGCAGTTACCGTTTTAAGATAATTTTTTCGTTGCTTAATATGCTGTTTGGTGAAAGATCAACTTACGTATAACTAGTTGCTGACAGTCTATCGCTTTGTAGAAAATATTGAAGATGCTGAATTCTTATGGATTTAGTCAAGTGAACACTATAGTGGCTCTATGCGCAGCAGCCAATTTTATCAATGCTGCTGATCGGGTCATTATGCCAACAGCTATCATACCCATGTCACAGCAGTTCAAGTGGTCGTTACATGGCCAAGGATGGATTCTCAGTTCATTTTCTGTTGGCTATATGGCTAGTGGTGTAAGTATGTTGCAAGTCGGTTGATACAAATATTTATTTATTTGCAGCAGGTCCTTATTTTAGCACCTCAAGTTTCATTTCCATCAGTCATATTATGAGAATTTGACATATACTTTCATCAGCATACATTTCAGTTTACATTAATGCCTATGTTTTACTATATATAATGAGCTATAAAAAATTTGTTATTTGTTACAGATTCTTGGAGCCAGTGCTGCAAAGCGTTATGGAGGGAAGTTTACTTTACTAGTGGCTGTCCTACTTTGGTCTCTTTCTACATTTATTACTCCTTATTTTGCTGATTCTCTCTGGAAACTTATTGGGCTTCGTGTCTTATTGGGCATCGGCGAGGGCTTAGGTCTGTAAGGCTATGTTGATAATGCTTGTCCATGCAAGGGATACTCTACTGACTCTAGCAATAATTTACGTGATAGAATAGTTTTCATACTTGTGTTTGATGTCTATCTCTAAGTTTGGGCCTTGCTTATGTTTATAGTTTATAGTAACTCTTGGCCTATTTATTATACCTCATAATACTATATTTTATGCAGTTATTTAATATATATTATACATTGTTAAATATTATAAAATGTTCCACTATTAAGTTTTGAAAACTTTCATCATAAAGTCAAACCTAGACTTACAATCATTTCTAAATTTCAAATATACGGCGGTGACTGAAGCATTACCCATTACTTATAGTAAAAAAGCTGATATTGATTCAGCGTAAAATATATATAAATGTAAATATTGAGATAAATAGAACTGTGGTAACTAGTGTGTGTTATTTTTGTCGACATGCAAAGGTATTTTATAATATACAATGTAAGTGTACATGTGTAAGTACAATGTATAATATACAATGTAAGTGTACATGTGTAAGTACAATGTGTAACATACAATGTAAGTGTACGTGTGTAAGTACAATGTGTAAGTACAATGTGTAGCATACAATGTAGGTGTACATGTGTAAGTACAATGTATAATATACAATGTAAGTGTACATGTGTAAGTACAATGTGCAACATACAATGTGAGTGTACATGTGTAAGTACAATGTGTAACATACAGTGTAAGTGTACATGTGTAAGTAATGTGTAACATACAATGTGAGTGTACATGTGTAAGTACAATGTGTAACATACAATGTAAGTGTACATGTGTAAGTACAATGTGTAATATACAATGTAAGTACAAAGTCAATAACTTGTTTAATTAACATAAGTAACCTACAATGTCCAGAGATTGTCGGAAGATCACATATTTGACACTGAAAATAAAAATTTGAAAGTTTTTTTAAAAATCAAATGTAAAAGTCAATGTACATTAACTTTGTTAATGTACATTGTTGTATGTAGTGTACATGTTAGTTAGTGTAAGTTACACTACATATTTCTATCACTCTACCACTGAACATACCTATTGCCTACACCTATGTTCATTTATCTCTAAGATAAAGTAACAATAAAAACATTTTACTGATCTTTAAATATTTAGTTTTTGCATGTAATTTTTATATTTTATAGTTTTTACGTATTTATATGTAATGAGTTGGTTTTAAGTTCGGTACATATGTTATCTCATTATTACAACTATGTATTTATTGTTATTGATTTTGCTTTTGGGTGAGTTAAACAAAATACATGTATTCTTATAGATAGAAGTGTTTGCTCCAATATAGATTTTTACATGCAAAGAGAATTTTTAACTGTATCAATTCTTTATATCAAGATTTAACTGTACCAACAGCTGTACTAGTTTGTTTAACTTAATTGGTCGATAGTCATAGTAGTGTTGGTAGTCATGGTAGTGTTGGTAGTCATGGTAGTACTAGTGGTCATAGCGGTACTCTTAGTGGTCATGGTAGTACTAGTGGTCATGGTAGTACTAGTGGTCATGGTACTCTTAGTGGTCATAATAGTACTAGTGGTCATGGTAGTACTAGTGGTCATGGTGGTACTAGTGGTCATGGTGGTACTAGTGGTCATGGTAGTACTAGTGGTCATGGTAGTACTAGTGGTCATGGTAGTACTAGTGGTCATGGTGGTACTAGTGTTATGGTGGTACTAGTGGTCATGGTAGTACTAGTGGTCATGGTAGTGTTGCATGGTGGTACTAGTGGTCATGGTGGTACTAGTGGTCATGGTAGTACTAGTGGTCATGGTAGTACTAGTGGTCATGGTAGTACTTGTGGTCATGGTAGTGTTGCATGGTGATCTGGTGATCATTATTTTATTTAATAAAACAAGCGTGGATATGTATTGGTCACATATATTGTTCACAGGTCTTCCAACCATATTTCATATATTCTCTCACGCGATTGGAGCTGAGCATCGATCAACAGCCTTTGGATATCTAATAGCATGTGGATCCATCGGACAGACTCTCTCATCTATAGTAAGCATTGTTTGAACTAAAGCTTATTGTCAGCTGAGGCTTGTGCAGATGTTGTCAATTATAATGAGGAGCTACTGCGTGTTTGAACAGTTTTATATGATCCGCCTGCTGAAGATTGAGCTTGTTTCTTCCAATCTAGACTCTCTTCAGCTTCCTGCGCATTTGCGTTAAGTTATGTTCTTCCTTATCACCCTGCAGTAATAATTGAGATACCTTATTTTTAGATTTGTCCTCACTTGGATTGGAAGTGGATGTTCTATGCATTTGGTTCTTTAGGCTTTATTTGGTGTATTCTTTGGCTGCTCTTTTATATCGACATAAATCCAGCATCAATACAGGAGTATGAAGAGCAGTTTGAGGACCCGAGCAAGGTAAACTGATTCTCCTGTTTCTATTGTCAATATCCTGCATTTCTTTTTGCACAAGCAATCGTTAAAAAATAGTCTATGTTTTGTAATCTTGAAAATGCACTTCAAATTTATTTGTGTTAGAGTACAGATGTTCATTGCCCTTTAGTAGATCTTTTCAGGTTGCATATCAGCTATTGCAGGGTATTACAATAGCGTAGGTTAGTGTTGATACCACTCACTGATAAGGGTTTATGCTTTAGCATTGAAAGGTTATAAATTCATTTGGTAGCAACTTGATAAATGTTGCAATTGGCTAGGCATTTCCAAAAATATTATTGCCGATATTGAGGGCATTTCTCCTACTAGGAAACTATATGTTGTTATGTTTGACTAGCTTAAGCTTCGCATCACCTAGATGTTTAAGAGCTATATCGGTATACGTAGCCAGAAGGCTTGTTTGGTGTGGGCTATGATTGGTTAATTTCAAGAAAAACTACTGTGGCATGTGTGATTCTCTTTCCCTTAACCTTCTTGATCGTCAATCGTTTCATCTTATTTTTGTAACAAACTTTTTGCTGATAGCTAGGAAGGAAGTAGTTTTTAATATTGGAAATGTATTTTGTTTGACCAGTATTAGATACATATGTACATATATCCTGTCATTGTATGTGATGAACGCTCTACCATTTGGATTAAAGTTTTAATCATATTTCATGAAACATTGGAATGGGCTCCAATTTCATGATAGTATATTGAGTATTGTTTTTTTCATCTAATATTCACATCTTTCCTATATAGTAGTTCATGGATTTGCTATATGGAGAACATGTTTATAGACTTTCTGTTGTGTGAAAACAATATTGCTTAATTTCATTTCCGGCTAGTCAGTTATGGTTCACTTGTAAATAGCCTAGACAACAAAAAGAGCTTACACTGTTTTTCACATTTTCATATGTAGTTACAGCTCTGTGTTCTGTTCAAGCCTATTTAGCTGACATAGTAATAACATAGACGAGAGAGAGGGGAGGAGGTAGGGAGAGAGGGCGGGAGACACGCACGCACACACACACACACATCTACAGACACCCCTCCTCATTTTAGCTATGAAAAATCTTAAAACCTGAGCCTTCCGCATTCATACGAGTATAGAAGAGGGTTGGCAGCTTGACCGTCCCTCACTTTTTTTTCGGTCTGCTCAGTTATACAAGGGTAGCTAGCTGACACAGAAAACTGATAGCCATGTTGTTATGGCGCACATCGTTCATGAGCAGCTGCAGACTAGGTCGCATTGTCTTCAATTGTTGGCTCTTCTAGTATATAACTTGAATTATATACCTAGTGTTGCCAACTATAATTCACTGCCTAGCAAAGTGTGACATTCTCTCAGTTCAATTGTGCTTAACACCGAATTTGCTGTTCCTGGTTTACGCTTGGATTACCTCGGAGGTACATGGCTATTATTAGGAAAAACCTTTTGTTTGTTTAGTTTGGCCTGTCCCTGCTGTGCTGGCAATTTATCATGGAATAAGTTTGCATTTGTCCGTAATCTAGGCCTGCAGTCACTTGATGTTTGACCAAGACAGTTTTAATTCAATGGTAGCACATATTTTTCTCATATCGACATCTGCTGTATGTATACCTTGTTCACGTCACAGTGATGCTGAGTATGATGCGTGCGCTGTTACAGTCATCTAGTAGTCTGCTGTCTCACTGGAGAGAGTTTGTACAGCACTGGGCTCTCTGGTCCCTCTACATAGCACACTTCACCATGAACTGGAGCAACTATATAGTCATGCACTGGTTGCCCACATATATGAAGGCTTCCCTAAATGCTGAGCACAGAGATATCATGTACACAGCTGCTCCTTATATATTAAACAGCATTACAGGAGTCGGTATGTTGTGCTTTATTATATTTACTGGAATGGAAATATTCGAGGTGAAGGTAGTAGGTGTAACCCAGGTGAAGCATGCAACCTTTTACCAGTGCAAATTAACTAAAGACAGAAAACAAAGTTTTGTTTATTTTGGGGGCTCACATGTTACAAAATATGGGATCATTGCCAAGTGTAGGATAGCACCTGAATAATAGAAATCTCATTTAAATGCAAATAAAGAGTTATATTCTGATAATGGTTTCCGAATAATGTTTTCATTCAGACAGCCTAATATGAACAATAAAATAAATTATCATTCATGTTTAGCTTAGGGATAGCATGATTCGAATATTTCATTATCTGAAAAGTCACTTACAAGGAATCAATTTATAGATGGCCGGCTTTAGTTGATAGTTGTCAAATTCATCTGGTAGACTCATCTTGCGGTATTCAAAGGTCAGTTATGTAGTATATATACTAAACAAGCTTTCTGCCAGTGCAGACAGTTGTGTTGTCTATGTTACCAAATTATGGAACCAATGCTAAGTATTAAAAATCTCTCTGTCCTAATATCCTATTAACATAAGTGCTTGGAAGCCCTATGATTAACAGTACAGTTTTAAAACAACGAGTCTTCGAGCACATTAGACTGGCATTCCATTCAAACCATTGAGGAATCCTTTGATAATATAAAAAGCTTAGTTTTCGGATTAAAAAATTCAAGTGTTGGTTGAATCACTCAATCATAGATCATCCACCCAAAACAGTCATGAAAACTCCAGATGTGTGCAGCGTATTTCAGTTGTCACCTGTCTCACTCACTATTGTACAGTTGTCTCACTCACCATTGTACAGTTGTCTCACTCACCATTGTACAGCTGTCTCACTCACCATTGTACAGCTGTCTCACTCACCATTGTACAGCTGTCTCACTCACCATTGTACAGCTGTCTCACTCACCATTGTACAGCTGTCTCACTCACCATTGTACAGTTGTCTCACTCACCATTGTACAGCTGTCTCACTCACCATTGTACAGCTGTCTCACTCACCATTGTACAGCTGTCTCACTCACCATTGTACAGCTGTCTCACTCACCATTGTACAGCTGTCTCACTCACCATTGTACGGCTGTCTCACTCACCGTTGTACAGCTATCTCATTCACCATTGTACAGCTGTCTCACTCACTATTGTACAGCTGTCTCATTCACTATTGTACAGCTGTCTCACTATTGTACAGCTGACTCATCCACCATTGTACAGCTGTCTCACTCACCATTGTACAGCTGTCTCACTCACCATTGTACAGCTGGTAGCAATGATAGTCACCAGCATTTTTGGTTAACTGGGTTGTAGTCAGTTTGTTCTGTAGTTGTATTGTAGCGAGTGTTTACATCACCTGTAGTTGTACTGTTGTGAGTGTTTGCATCACCTGTAGTTGTACTGTAGTGAGTGTTTGCATCACCTGTAGTTATTCTGTAATGAGTGTTTGCATCACCTGTAGTTGTACTGTAGCGAGTGTTTGCATCACCTGTAGTTATACTGTAGTGAGTATTTGCATCACCTGGAGTTGTACTGTAGTGGGTGTTTGCATCACCTGTAGTTGTACTGTAGCGAGTGTTTGCATCACCTGTAGTTATACTGTGGTGAGTGTTTGCACCACTTGTATTTGTACTGTAGAGAGTGTTTACATCACCTGTAGTTATGCTGTTGTGAGTGTTTGCATCACCTGTAGTTGTACTGTAGCGAGTGTTTGCATCACCTCTTTTGACCTAGATAATAGTGTTATCAAGTTGAGTGAAATGGCATCTCGCGTTTCTGTATCACTTTACTTGCTGTTGGTTTGCAAAATATTTTATTTTCTTTTTACATCGAGCATTTGAGCCGCACTTGGGTAAATTCACACGAGGTGATTGGGATATGTGACTCTTGCATGCATGTGCTTTTTTATGGGATTTGTTTATTATTTTTGTTATCTTTGGCTTCAGCTAATAAAATTCACCGCTAAACCTTCAGGGTTAAGAATGAACATAGGTTTGGTATATTCATCACTTTTATACAAGCTAAAATATTTATTAATAAGTATGGATGCGAATTTAAACTATTATATGAGAACTGTGTAATCACTGAAAATGATACACTACTTGCTACTCATCTGAAATATATTTCTGCAATCTAGCAGAGATGAATAGCTTATGATTTTCACAGCTGTAGCTGATATGACTTGCTCTTTACAATTGTAATTTCTTTGAAAGTCAATGAAAAACTTGTCATCACCCACAAAATTTCTTAGTGTAAAAGTACCTTTAATTCTCTGCAAAAAATTGTTTGTCAATTTTATGCTCTGGTCGCCTTGTTACTCTCACATAATAAAATGCAGCCACAGTTGAACATTTAAACCTGGATAATTGAGTATGGATTTGGAGTTATCTTCTCATGTATCTGTTGGTACTCGCGTCAATACCTAGTCATATACCTGGTGAATGGGATTTTCTTCTCTATATTAGTTTGCTCACAAAACTGTTTGACCACCGCTGCACATCTGTTGGGAGAATAACTCCAAAATTGTGCATTACGATTCGTCTGTCACACAGCTGATTGTCTTACAGCGGCCGGTCATGTAGCTGATAGGCTGATCTCTCAGTACAGGTGGCCAATTCTAAAAGTCAGGCGTCTCATGACGGGGATAGGTCTGATTGGACCTGGGGTGCTCATGCTATGGTTTAGCGTCATCGATAATCTCATGCTAGCATTATTGTGAGTATAAACGATTATTCACTTCATTGTCTGTCTCTTTTGTCTTTTCTCTCTAACCTTTATCGCTTCTTTTTTTGGCATTTTTAGCCCCGATTGTATCTCTACTCTTCAGCCCTCTTTTTTCATATGGTTTGTTTGATTCAGAGTCTGTGAAGTTTGTAGTTACTTCCCATACACATTGTCAGCGCTGACTTTCTACTGCTCCATACGCACTTTTGTAGCTGTGTAACTATTTCAATGGGACTGAGTGCATGCAACTCCGCGGGACATTTGAGTAATCACGCTGATGTAGCTCCCAACTTTGCTGGAACCACCTTCGCTATATCTAATACGCTGGTATGAATCTTCGTTACTTATTACTTTTGTGTGAAACAATTGATTCCTTACTAGCCAATCTCTTTACTGTCAGCATATGTCTCGGGTAACTAGACAGATGTAGACAGAGTTGTTACTGCTTATGGCACAGCAGTCGGGTACAAACCTAGCTCTGTCCACCCTTTTGCTGGAGTTAAGTTAAGCTTGGATTTCATGCATCTCCTAAGGTCTCACATGATTTGTAAGTACATCATGATCATGTCATGCAAGGTTAACGAATAACTCTTCTCATAAATTGCATGTATATGATCTTTTTTTCCTGAGGCAACAAGTTTGGTTTTATCAATTCCCCTTGAATATTGTTTTGTCAGTGAGGCTCATTTGTATTGTCAACAGCAACCAGAATTGTGTAACCTTCACTGACTCATGAGTGAAAGGAAAAAGAAAAATATGTGCTGCATTGTGCAAATTAATTTTGGTTAATCCTAACATGAGGCGTAAGACTAGCAGCACTCAGAGGAAAGGTTTAGTAAATTCAACTTTTCACCAAAAATGGCTGTTTTAGGATTATGTACAAATACAGTGTATCTCATGCAGCAAGCCTGCATGATACCATGTGGAATATCATGCATGATATCATGTGGGATACCATGCGTCATACCTTATCTGATACCATTTGTGATACCATGTACCTTGCCTGATACAATGCATCATACCATGTGTCATACCATTCGTGCAAACCTTATGTCCATGTAGGGTATCACACATGATAACACGTGTGATACCATGCATGATACCACTCACAATACTACATGTGATACCCGTAAGCATAAGGTTTGCACATGCAAGGAGCTAGAAGTTTATTTTTCAATGCTATCACTGTTTCCTAAATGTAATTTTATTCAATTCACTGATTTGTCTATGTTCTCTCTTGTAGGCGACCATCCCAGGAATACTCTGCGGGCCGCTCACCGCAGAACTAGTAACACAGTCTGGCAATCGGTGGTTTCCTGTTTTCATCATAGCCGCTTTCATGAATTTTCTAGGTGGGATTATATATTTAGGGCACAGCTCGGACACTGCAATTCTTTAGTATTTCCTTTCGACTGAGAGTATCTGTTTCGTCCAAATTTGATGTACATAGTGTCACTGTGCTAAACTCTGTATCCCACAAATAAGACATTCATTCTTATGTTATTTAATTCCGTGGTCGTCTAAGTATTCTTGTTACCCTATGACACGTGTTCACACATTTTGAAGGTCATACCGCACATATTGAAACTTTTACTTATTATAATACATTATAATAAATTCAGTTATATTTTTAAGTTCAGACAGAAGCATGTGTTCAAACTCATGTTTTATAATAAGCCACAGACTTGCCATGAAATGAGTGGCTCATGTTTTATAATAAACCACGGACTTGCCATGAAATGAGTGGCTCATGTTTTATAATAAGCCACAGACTTGCCGTGAAATGAGTGACTCATGTTTTATAATAAACCACGGACTTGCCATGAAATGAGTGGCTCATGTTTTATAATAAACCACGGACTTGCCATGAAATGAGTGGCTCATGTTTTATAATAAACCACAGGCTGGTCATAAAATGAGTGACTCACCAGAGACATATTGTAAGTGCTATACAATGCAGTGCTCATACGATTAGTTCTAATACAGAAAGCTTTTCCTGTTCTTGTACCTGACTAGTCCATGTGTGACGGCCTAGTGAAGATCAGCAGCTTAGACTGCTATTGTGAATAAAATAGATCAACTAATGCTCCTAACATCATACTTCATCCAGACACCTCTACCTGGACCAAGATAATTTGGGGAGTTTTTTTCCACCTGATACTATGCCTGATATGCTGCATAGTTTTGGTTTGGTTTTTATCCACTTCAAGTTTAGCTAGAATCATGAAATTCTGATTGTTTTGTGCTTCATAAGTTTACTGTATAATTCCAAAGGTTCAAGTCGATTATGCTGCTAGTTTGCAAGATATCACCAAAACACTGACAGCATTTTAAACTGGACGAGCAACGAAAAATGGCTGCTGACATGACATGTTTTTCATGACTCACTTATTGATATTTTTGGCAATAAAAGCTTGGAAATAGACTAAGCTAAAAAGCTTTTTCGCAGCAAGATCTTTACACTAAAGTTAGTTGTTTTTTATTTGTAACAGATATGCACCATCATCAGACACCGTGCCGCAATCGTTAATTCTCTCCAATTACATGTATCTCTAAAACATCACATATTGAGAAAGTGTGGAAAAACTCATCATTAACTGATTTTGGTTCTTTCGTTGAATTCTACAAGCTTAGAGCGTCGAAACGATATCCAGTTAAAAGGAATTGTGCAACTTTAGGTGCTTTCACAGTCACTAGAAAGTTGTTAATACTGTCTAGAATCAGGGCACCTTCTTATCCATACATGATTAGGCTTCAATTCTTATCCATACATGATTAGGCTTCAAAGGTTTAAACAATTTTTTGTGATTACTCTCGTCGTAAATTGACTAAAACATGAAAGTGTAATGGATTCTTCTGTCAACAAGCCTGATTTTGTAAAGTTTTGAAAGGGTGTCATAGTTGTACAAATATGATAAAATGACAAGAAAAGGTACACATATTACAGAATTGTTTATCGAAAATTTCTGCAGAACTGTGTTGATAGAACCATTAGGTGATCCTACTATATACATTCACATGTCTTGTGAGCTGGTGTAATAGCATATTATTATCTCATTGATTAAGGACACTGACATGCTTTCTGGTTGAATTTGTTTACTTCAAAGCGATGCTTTTCTGTTCTCGCTGCCGCACAGTATTAATAAATACTGCTTGACAGCATATTAGTGGTTTGTTTGTGTTGGATATGGTAGCATTTACATTGGAAGGAGAACTTAAGCCTTTCACAACTAATATGCTCATTGTGACCGTGTTGTTAGAGGGTGTATAGAATTGCTCTCTCTCTTTTGTTATTCATTTAAATTAGTTGGTTGGTCTTTAAACAGTCTCCTCACTATAAGAGTTCACTGCCGCAGCGAATCGTATTGTCGCCAGCCATTTAGCTGCTAAGCTGGTAGCGCATTAGTGTTATTTATATATCACGGCATCGCATACTGACAGCTTTTTAACTGTTTGAGGACTGTTTAGTAATATATTATAGGTATTGTATAATAGCACATATATATGTATGTTTTTACTAATTATTCTATAAATATATATGGAATACATGTAAGTGAAGCATATTTTACTAAAATTGATTCAAGTTATGAATTGTATTGCGAATCCATTTTAGTAAAATGCATTTTACTATTCTTATAACTGGTTTTGTAAGTAGTATATTGAGCTCTATTTTTGAATTTGACTGCACAATAACAGGTAGAAGTATATCTGTAAACATGACAAATAAGATGGAGAGAAACAGTTGAGCTGATTTTCAATTCATGCCGTTGGTATTTTACTTACTATGAAGCCTGTCGTTGCTTGTGACTACCAAGTCCTTTGACATCTACTGTAATCCTGTATATACGCAGTTAGGGTTGGATTCCCAGATTTGCCGCTAGAGAGGAAATGACCTGAAGGACGGCAGCATGAGTTCAGAAAGACTAACACCTGACACTCTTCAACATAAAGAGAGTGACTGTAGTTCAACAAAAACCTTCTTTGGAATATTTAACTCACTGTTCTGGGTGAGTAGCTCTATGATTCTATGTTTAACTCACTGTTATGGGTGATTAGCTCTATGCTTCCATATTTAACTCATTAGTTTTTATGAGTAGCTTTGTGCTTCTGTATTAAAGTTTTATTTTTGGTGAGTAGCTCTATGCTTCCATATTAAACTCACTATTTTGGGTGAGTAGCTCTATGCTTCTATATTTAACCCACTGTTCTGGGTGATTAGCTCCACATGTGTATCTTTTGGAATTCAATATTAGCGGTTCATATCTCTTTAGGCTATACCATGATTTTTATTGGATCAAACGTGTCAAATATTACACATGATTTTGCTAATTTGCCATATTACATAGTATAGAACACTGTATAGAACACTGACTTGTCTCAAAGTGGCTGGAAGCAATCACCTGATATATTTTCTAACCTCTTCCACTGTTAGCTTAGAGGGAAAACAGCTCTTACCTTGTTCCAGAACTTTTTGGAGAAGTTCTTATTTCCTACCATCACTGAAACCTTGTAAAAATTTCTCAAATGAATAAAAAAGTCGGCGATGTTTTTTTGACAAGAGATTTGTTGTTGTGCTTCCGTAAACATCTTTTGAACACATAGAAACTGTATCTAGCAAGTGTTGTACATGATATTGCTAGTAGGAACTGTGTGCAAAGTATTGATACAAAAATGATCAAAAACCGTAAAATATGTTATATAAACTTATTTTACATGGAGTTATCTTTTTTTCAAATGCTCTGCATATTTAATTGAATTCATATACATTTACTCAAATATTGATCACACTTCATATTGTTCAGGTTCGCATTTACAGATACAGGAATCCATTGGATCTTACATTTGGCTAACTTAATCAAAGCTACCTTATAACAGAAACATCCTGGTTTTTTCTGTAACTACAGTGTATATGAAAATCTCAGTATCTGGCAATCTTAGGCTATAAAAAGCTTAAATAAGTAAAAAATTGGGTAAAGGGTTCATGCTTTTCCAAAAATATCCTATAACCGTCTTTCCATAGCACTACTACTAAACATAACTATCTTGCATCTCTGTGCCATTCGAAAAACTTTCCCTACCAACCATTTTTCACAAATCCATAGATAACATTGAATATTTAGCCTCAGGTTCATTGCTACTATAGCCTCAGGTCTGTGAGAACTAATTTAAAATTCGTTTGGTTGTTCAAACGCATAAAGAGTCGCTGAGAAGCTCAGGTGGAAACAACTATAACATTAATAGAGTGCAAGTGAGAAGTCCTTGGCATAGTGTTAGTTCTCATTTTGGCTATGAAAGAGTTGACCAACCAGTTAAGAACTTGTGGCTGCCGATTACTTTATGGCGAAGCTGTTTTTATCACTCACAATTTCGATCCATTCTGAATAAATAATTAAACTATTTTGGTAAAGGCTTGTAAGACGTTATGAATATTTCCTGGCCTACCCATGATCAATCATTTCATCCATTACAAAGAATTTCTTTTTAATCTAAAATAATAAGCCTTTGGTAAATAAGTGAAAGCATTAGTGCACACAGTGCATATAAAGAATTCCTAATACTGTTTGCGTTGCTTGTGTTATGGCCGTTACTAAAACAGTCTTGTAAACAGACTCGCAGATGCTGACGGCATGGCTCATTTGCACCATGGACTTGACAACACTTGCTTTGTGTCCTATATTATTTATTTGCTAATTGCGATCTACAAACAGCAGCCATTGTGATGGGGAGGTCAACCTTTTATCACCCGCTTTTGATCTTTTCTTTTTAGCCCAGTCTTTTGGAAGCTTCTACTTTCTCTCAAGTGTTTCTACGGAGAGAAACACTCCTTAGAAACTCTTTTTCTTCGAGTGTTTACTTGTTAGTTATACACCATCTACATGTAGCTAGTAGAGAATGGTGTAAATCTGTCATAATGAGTCAATAGTCTATGATTTTTCTCTTGTGATTTGTTAGTGTTCTTCAGTGTGTGCTTCTGGCGCTAGTTCTCTGCATGCAAAGCTTTATGTATGTCTTCGCAGTGTGATGTCTGTTTATGGCTATTCAAATTCGTGTTGTGATGGTTTTGCTGGCTATGAATCATGGCTCCTCTAGTTTTGTACAATGCTATCTTAGTTTCTAGCATCTGCATTCTTGATATGATTACAGAATATTTCTGTATTATTTTGTTTAATATACCTACATCAATAAAAGCTTACCATGCTAAATATGAGGTAAGTTAGGTTTCTGTGATCTAAAAGGTATGGAAATATATTACACATTGATGTTTAACAAATACATCTTTAGCAATATTTATTTTTTTTAGCTTATTGCTATTGGAGTCTTTGGTTTAGCGATATGGCAGGTGTCAGGATCAGTCGAATCCTTTACAACTGGAAGTCAAGTGAGTATCGTCGTGATGTCATAAAGTGTTCCATATCCACTGCTACAAGATGACTTGTGACTTCAACGTCTGCATTTTATAAGTCATTAGAGGTCTATTTATGCATCAACTGAAATCTATTTCATTCCTTGAGTTTTTTTATTTGATAATTTATTTCTATTTTTATATGATGATCAGCTAGATATTAAAATGCATTCAATAGAAGCTGTTAACTTTTATCAATTAATAAGTTTTTTTCTATTAAATTTAAGCGAAATGAAAGCGCCAGACTCAATAAAGACTATTTAAATACATGTTTAGTAGCTCAGATAATAATTATTTGTTTTATTTGTTTGTAGAAAGTGTCATACTCAATGCTTGCAATATCATTGGTGGCTTTCATCGTATGTGTTATTGGTTTCTTGGCCTCCCTTAGTAACAGCTGCTCCATGGCGGCAGCGGTGAGTATCACAAATACTGCTTGTTGTCTCGTTCAGTTTGGGCAGAGCACATGAGGTTAGGAGTGCATATCATAAGAAATATAAAACTGCTACAAACTTGTTGTTATATATATGTAAATAAATATATGTTTACACAAATGTATTTATTTACATACAGATATTTACATGTCAGACCTATGTCTGTTCGAAACAGATATGTCGCGATTACTAACAGCCAAGTCCTTTCTATATTATACTATATATATATATATATATAAAATTGTTTCCTCACCCCGGATACCCCGTATGGGTGGTAGTTTCTGCTCTAACTCGGGTCTCCTACCAGAGACCTGGGAGTTTGAGCACTCGCCTCAAGATCTTAGCTGTTCCCAATAGAGCACTTTTCTGCAACTCACCTGAGTTGATTGTTGTTGGTATTTGGGCAAGCCACATTTTATGCGCCGGTGTTATTGCGCCCAGTGCCCCAATGACTACTGGGATTACAGTTGTTCTTACATTCCAGCATTTTTCAATTTCTTCTCCAAGAGGGAGATATTTCTTTACCTTTTCTTTTTCTTTGCTGGCTATATTGTAGTCATTGGGTACTGCTATATCTATTATAGTAGCCCTCTTGTTCTCCTTGTCTACCACCACTATATCTGGTTGGTTTGCTAGGACATGCTTGTCAGTTTGGATGTAGAAGTCCCAGAGGATCTTAGCGCGGTCATTTTCATTCACCTTACCAGGAGCTTCCCACCAGTGTTGTGGTTTATTAAGGCCATACTCATCACATAGATTTCTATACACAATACCTGCGACATGATTATGCCGCTCAGTGTATGCGTATATATATATATATATATATATATATATATATATATATATATATATATATATATATTATGCTATATATATAGATATATAGGGTATATGAAAAATAGACAAAATAATATACTTTCTATGAATAGATATTTCTGTAGAGTTATGTTATACAATACTAGAGATCGACAAGTTTTACAAAAGTATCTAATCATAAAAAGTATATAATTTTGTTTATTTTTCATAGTATTATTTATTATTGTGTTACAACATATACAAGACATGTACAACAACAATGTACAATACATATATATTAAACCAGTTATTTAATTTTAGTAGCTAACTATTGCCCTTTTTCTTTTTGGTTTCATGATTCTTGTATATCCTAATTTAAAAAATATTTTTGTTTGAAATGAAATTATTGCCAATAAAGTAATAATACAGACAAACTTGTTTGTAATATGTACTAGGATAAGTACAACTGGTATGATGTCTATGATTGTAGTACGTAGTGATATTTGTACTGCTGATTGCTGCTGAAATCTGCCTCCTCATCAGCTGCTATGCTCTCTACAAGACGGTAAGTTGAACAGCAAAATATATTACGTATTTATTTTGATATATGTCTCTATCTCATAATGCGCTTATAAATAAAGATATGTGATTATATCCTATTACATATTATAAATGAAAATGAAAGAATGAGCTTTTTCAAATATTACAAAGCTATCGAAACTCCCTAACGATTTCGTAATACAAACACCAATTTATCTGCTGCATATACAAAAAAATAAAATTAATAATCAGGTGCAAAACACAAAATATTGCTATATGTTTTTACCTCAAGTTTTTTTAATTACCCAAAATGTAGCATCATTCCTTTAGTAATGTTAGTTATGTTACAGACAACAATTATACATAGTGGTTAAATTACAACATTACCCATTTCATATTATTTTCGCAAAATCCAGTCTATCCACGGATGTTGAAGCCATCTTAAAAGCCTTTGTTCAAGCATACAAAATATATAGGTAAACTGTAGTGTGCTAACGTGCCTGTAGTGAGGCTCATTGAGGTGCCTGTAGTGAGGCCTATTGAGGTGCCTGTAGAGAGGCTAATTAAAGTGCCTGTAGTGAGGCCCATTGAGGTGCCTGTAGTGAAGCCCATTGAGGTGCCTGTAGAGAGGCCCATTGAGGTGTCGGTACACAGATATGAACTTTATTTACACCGGTCAAGGGCATTCAAAGCAAATTAGACCATGAGATAAAAATAATGAGTAATAAAGTAAAATTATGCGTATTAAAAGAAAAAGCTCTTTTTTACATACAGATATGTTAATGTTTGCTACATACGTATTTAGGTGTGAAATTAGCTACGATTGTCAAGTCATGGTATAGTTTTAAACTCAGAGCATTCTTGGACAAAGCTTTGCAAGATCCAGGAATTAATTTCAGAGATAGTAGATTATAAAAACTGCAAAAGTTAATGTAATATATGATACTTGATTGTAGGAGGAGTCTGTGGTACAACTAATTTGGCGTGAGACTAACCCATACCTCATTGAACAGACAGAAAATGCAGTGAGTAACAATATTAGGCAACAGTCAAAGTTATGTGCTTTTATGTGGGAGTTGCATCCTCTTGGGATTGCAGACTGGTCAGACAACTCTTCTGTGATATGTGCAATGTGGTGATCAGTTTTGTATCTACATGTACATGTAGCAGGTATTCTAACATTTAGCTTGTGATTTTATGCATGCTAGAGGTTCTAAAGCGTTTATATTGTCTTAAAGTTTAATGCAATTGAGTGTAGTCCAAATGTTATTAAAAATTAAGAAATATACCAAAAAGCCTATCATTCACTTACGTGTAGGGGTTTACAGTGTTTTGAATATCAGGCTTATTTCAGCTATATAGCAGTTTTCTATATATAGAAACTATATACATGTAGCTATATTTAAGTAATATTTGCTTATATATTTATATAGTCTATGGTAAATTATGGGCTTTTTAAAGGTTTGGTGCTTTGGTTATTGCATTATTTAAGATGCATTGTGGGAGATTTGAGGTTTTGCGGTGACAATCTAAACATTCAACTAACCTTTTCAACCGACCAATCAAACAACGATTTGTAGGAATTTCTGATGTTTCGTCCAATTCAGGATTCGTTCATCGTGCGCAACCAACGATGGACGAATTCGTCCAAATGTCAATTCGTACGAATCGTTTCGTCCAAATTTCGCCGTTTTCGTGAGAATTTTGTCTCGTGTGGCCTTACCTTAAGTTTTTTTTAGCAAATTTATTGTATTTATTTTATTTGGCCATGTCATTTCATGTCATTCACAATTGTGATATTGTAGTTGGAGTGCTGCGGTTTAGACTCCTGGAGTGACACATACAACTCTGTGTCTGATGTGCCAGAAGTGTGCAGAGGGGCAAACGGTACCATATATGAGGTAAGCAGAACACCTCATGCAAGCAGGCCAATTCATGTAATCTATAGGTTTGAGTGTACAAAATTATGAGTGAGTCAAAAATTCAGCTTTGGTTTTAAAAAATTTTCTCTTTTTTAAATATTTAAATAATAATAACTAGGGCTACTCAAATTTTGAGCTAAAAACTTGCTGGTCTTTAAGTCCAGTAAGTTTTTAGGTCAAACAAACTTAAAATAATTGACTTTTTGACCTTAAAATAGCTGATTTTGACTGTATTTTGACTTAAAAGACTATTAACATGTAGATGTGCAGAGACATTATCATAGCATTTCCTTCATATTAGCATATTCATAGCATTAATGCTTGTATTTCGCACAAAAGCACTTATCAACATTCTGATCTGAAAAGTTCTTGTTTTTAGTGATGATTGTAGAATTACTAGATAAAAAAGCTGAATGAATGAAGCTGACAGCAAGACAACAGAGTAATTAGAGATCACTTTTTAATGATCTAAGAATAAAACAACTGTAGATAACTTCAATTTTGTAATTCTAAAAATTAAATGTTAACAAAACTGTGACTTTTTTTAAGCTAAAAAGTTTAATTTTGATTTTATTTATTGAAAGAGTCATTTGTTACAATAAAACGTTCATAAATATGGTCTAATATAGGCTTTAGGCAGTAAATAGTGCCAAAAGGTCTTATTGGCTTTTTAGTATTAGGCTACCCTAATAAAACTCATACCTCATGTTCTTTCCTTACCACTCTTTCCATCTTCTAACTATTGCTGCGTTTATACTTTGACATTTGATTGTCTGTTTCTTCACTAATATGATGCAAGGTTTTCTTGTCTCTCTCACTATTTGTCTGCATATAGAAGTTCCCCAGAACCATTAACTATTTGTTATACGGTTGTTTCTCCAGTAATCATACCATTTCTCTGGATGTGGTAGTTCATATCTCTTACATATATAACTCTGTACCTCTGTGTAGAACTGCAGCCATTTTATGTCTGTGTTTGTGTTGTGCTTGTGTCATTTACCTTCACTCACTGATCAAATGGCTTACTGTCTTATCTTCCCCATTCTATAATAAACATGCTGTCCTGGTGTGCTGCTCTATCCTAGCCTTTCTGCATTATTATTATTGTTGATATTATTATAGTAATAAAATGCTGAGAAGTTGAATATAAATTAAAAAGCAAGGAAAACTGAAAGGAGCCATAGATGGATGTATTGAGGCCTATTAAGGTGCATGTGTTGAGGCTTATTAAGGTGCATATATTGAGACTTATTACGGCACACGAGTTGGGCCTTACTAAGGTGCGTGTATCGAAGGTTATTATGGTGAACATATTGAGGCTTATTACGACGCATACAATGATAGCTACCAAGGTACATGTATTGAGGCATAGTAAGGTGAATGTGTTGAGGCCTATTATGGTGCATTTATTGAGACTTCTTAAGGTGCATTTATTGAGGCTTATTATGGTGCACATATTGAGGCTTATTAAGGTGCATATATAAAGGCTTATGATGGTGCACGTGTTGGGCCTTATTAAGGTGCGTGTATTGAGGCATAGTAAGGTGAATGTGTTGAGGCTTATTATGATGCATTTATTGAGGCTTCTTAAGCTGCATTTATTGAGGCTTATTATGGTGCACATATTGAGGCTTATTAAGGTGCATTTATTGAGGCTTATTATGGTGCACATATTGAGGCTTATTAAGGTGCATTTATTGAGGCTTATTATGGTGCACATATTGAGGCTTATTAAGGTGCATATATTGAGGCTTATGATGGTGCACGTGTTGGGCCTTATTAAGGTGCGTGTATTGAGGCATAGTAAGGTGAATGTGTTGAGGCTTATTATGGTGCATTTATTGAGGCTTCTTAAGGTGCATTTATCGAGGCTTATTATGGTGCACATATTGAAGCTTATTAAGGTGCATATATTAAGGCTTATGATGGTGCACGTGTTGGGCCTTATTAAGGTGCATATATTGAGGCTTATTAAGGTGCATTTATTGAGGCTTATTAAGGTGCATTTATTGAGGCTTATTATGGTGCACATATTGAGGCTTATTAAGGTGCATATATTGAGGCTTATGATGGTGCACGTGTCGGGCCTTATTAAGGTGCGTGTATTGAGGCATAGTAAGCTGAATATGTTGAGGCCTATTATGGTCATGTATTAAGGCCTATCACAATGAGTGTATGAAGTCTACCAATGTCATCGCTTATTGCAGGTTGGATGCTCAAGTGAAATCATCGCGTACTTCAAGTCTGCAAAAGTTCACCCCCTCCTTGTTACAGTTCTCGTAAGCTCAGGCTTGATACAGGTACTTGATGTGTTCTATTTCTCATGTTTGTGTATTACAGAACAAAATGTCTGTGAAAGCTTATGCCAATTATTATGCTAACTTGTATGTTATAACTTTAAATATTTCTAGTGAATGATACACATTTCTTCCGCGGTTTACTCCAAACTTCAGACTCATAAGCTTCTGTCTTTTGCCAGCTCGCTAAAATATTTGGTTTTAAAACTCTGTCTGGCTCCAGAGCACCTCTTAAACATCCACCTGCTGACTTTCTGATTGTAAATGAAAAAAATCTCAGGCGTCACCAGACTTACAACAGACTGCTAGTCAGTACATAAGTTGCTGACTTAACAAGCTGCTGTTTTTAGTGAAAAATGTTTCTATTGAATGTTTCTAGTGAAAAATACAAACAAAACTATGTATATATAGTATAATGTGTAATATGGAGAGTACTTAGCTGTTGGTTATTCACAACAGATCTGTTTCAAGCAGACATATGTCTGTTTTCATCAGGTGATAGTTTAGAAGGATGGATTACAAGCAGGCTATTAGTGAGTGTGAGATTGACTCATCAAACACAGTTCATTGGTCATTGGGTAATCGCCATCAACCAATGAGAACGTGGAATGAGAACCACATGAGAATGTGGTTCCCTCATTGAAATGACTGAGCAGATAACTCCTAGCAAGCCTACATAATAATGCAAATTCCCTTCTTTTATTTAATGCGCGTTGGTCTGGCTTGCAGATAATTATGAACCTTTCAAAAAGGCTAAGGTGACATTTTTCGTCTGTATTTGAGTTAAGCTTTATCAACATAATACATAATATAAACTCAAATACAAGCAAAAATTGTCATCTGTGCCTTTTCGATAAGTTCATGATTATATGCAAGCCAGACCAATGCACATTAAATAAAGGAAATGAGTTGGCATCATAATGCAGGCACGCTAGAAGTTATCTGCTCAGTCAATTCAAGGAGGAAACCACTTAAGCAGTTCTCATTGGTTGATGGCAATTACCCATTGACCAATGAACCAATGAGATGTGTTTGATGAGCCATTCTCACACTCAGGAAAGTAAAGGAGCGACTTCTCAAGCAGGTACTTGAGACTGATGTGGGTGGCACATGCTACTGAGTGCGTTAGCACTATGCCCATCATGTCGGCGATTGTTTAATGCTCTTCTGCATCGCTGAAGCCTCATTGGCTGATTATGTTAGGCACTTAGGATCTATGTCAGGCCTGATTAGTAGATGTTCTAAATTTTTACCCAGAAGTATTATGAAACTAATATACAACGCGTTTATTAACTCAAAAGTTAGTTACTATCTTAAGTCCTGGGAAAATGCTCCATTTTGTTATTTAAAAAAATACTAATATCATAAAAGTGTCCAATGCGCATAATATTTAAGAAACCGCCATTAACTTCATCTCGGTCCCTGTTTGTTCAGCTGTGTGTTGCCTGTTGACAAACTTTATCAATATAAAATTCTCTTGATAGCTCATTCAAAATTTTATTCAAGTAATGACAAAACCATGAAGGATTCACACTATAACACCAAAGTTTTAGAAAAACAAACCTATCTTTACCATTATTTTATACTGCTTCAGGTCAAAAAACAATCGAATACAGCGTACCATCACAATAGAACAGTCTTCCAATAGACTTATGCAAAACCTCTGCATTTACTAGTTTTAGAGTTAATATGAAAAGCCATTTGTTAAACCTAGATTCCTAGAGGGAAGACCTGCTGTTTAAGTTTGCCAATTTTTGTAGGCCAAGTGCCTCGACTAGCTGCAGTGCTACTGCCTATGTGGACCTCATCACGCCTTAGCAATAGGAATTAAGCTTCATTATTTTTTTCAACCTAATCAATATTATAACTATATCTCTATTTTTGCTTTATGTTATATTTCTACTAATTGATGAAATAAAACACACACACACTTAGCAAATCGTGATTTGTTAATGGTTTGGACATAGATCATTTAAAAATGATATATGTATTTGAACCAGTAAGAATGACATTTGAAATAATCTATGGGCGATTTTCAAGATATTGTTATCCATGTATCTTTGTTGCACAGATGCTGGCATTTGTGGGTGGGAGTATTTTTTTTCACAAACTTCGAACACAGAGGAAGAGTGCCAATCTGTCAGCCAGAAGTCCAAGTTGTAATGTCGTTGCTCCAATAATCATTAGCCCCATTCCAGAGCAGCAGTACGAAGTAGCACGAGCCAAGGTACGAAAAACCTTCACCTCATTGTAAATATCTTAGCATCTCACCAGAACACTCGATTAAGAGAAACCATAACTGGTGTGGCAGCGTACATACTTGTATATTGATAAGCTTTGTTTAACTACTAAAGCTACAATCTGTTTTGCTAAGGTTGGAAACGACAGCAGCCAAATTAAATTGCTGAGAGCACTGCTATACATCATAGTGATTTTGAGAGCACTGCTATAAAGCTTTCACAAAGTTCCACTTCCTAAACTGTGGTTTAAAGGCAGCTGGTTATAATAGCCTCAAGTGAATAAAATATGATGGAAGTAGAGATCTTCATAAAAGCCAAAGTTGCATTTTCTACTCTTTTATAACTAAGCAATAATAATAATATCTGCTCAGAGGATTTGTCTAAATATCAAAAGTCTTTGTTGGCAGAGTGCTACTAGTGGGCGAGACATTGGAGTGACTATCGATTCAAGCAAAGGTCGGCGTTCTCAAGGAAACCAAGCTTTATTAAAGGTCGCTGGTGTCATGCTCGAAGATTAAGGTGACAAGAGTTTATCGCCTAACGTTTGCAGGCAACCGAACTGAGCAAATTGATTTATAACTGCTTCTCAAACAATTATATACAAAGGAAAGGCTTAACAATGCATTGATTATTTTGCTATAAATATTTTTATATTTATTGTTGAACATTTTTTTACTTTTTTTGATGTATTGTTTTTGATTTGCTTGACTGCAGTAGAGTATGTTTTTCCCATGAGTGACACCCATTAGCAATATTGGGCCAGCGCTTTAAATACACAAACATTTGCTTTCAGACTCAAATTAATTCTGTGTACACGTTTTACTGTCGAATAAAATAAATGCGTACAAAACAAATGCCATATATTGATAATGTCGTTAAAGTAGCCGGGCAAATAAGCTTATCACAGAGTTCTTTGAGTTACCTCTAAGACCTTAGCAACATTTGTAGATCATTATCCAATTGCAAAAGGGTGTATGAGGAGGGTTGGCTATGCTGACGCCCTGTCACTTAATGCTTTGCTAATTAGCGATCAGCAATGTTTTCTGTTCTGCTCAGGTAACAAGAGTGAGTGGAATAAAACTCACCTAGGCAGTCGATACCTGTCATCCGACGCGAGAAGGGTAACTAGATTATAAGAGTGTTCTTGTTTTGTATCAAATACTTCTACTGTTAAAGGTAAAATACTAAGTGAGGCTTCGTCATTTTACTTAAAACATAGTAAATTATGAGTATGATACTATTTACGTATTAAAATAAGATTATGTTTATGGTAAACCGCAAATTGAGGCATGAAGCACAAGCTAGAGGAGGCAGAGGATGTTGCACAAGCTACTGATAATATATTTATCAGTAGCTTGTGCAAGTTGTGAAGTAGCTTGTGAAGTTTATTATATATATACATGTATATATATATTTACAATGATAGTATTACAATTAAACATATATTTATAAGTGATTGAATAGTGTATGAAATATGCGATGAATTTGTTAACAGTTTACAAAAAAAATCGTCAGTCAGCAGACATAGATGTAAGTCAAGGTCCAAGGTCGCATGAAACATAATTGCTTTTCTGATTACAATGCAACTGTTTGACTAGGAATGGTAGTCTATGAGTATCTGATCCTCATTGTCATTATTGTTGTTATAGTTGTACAAACATCCCTTTGGATGTGTTGATATAAAGACATGTCATTCATAGGCCATAGAACCTCACAGCTCCACTCTTAACTTCTTAACACTGACGACAGGGTATATATACCTACGCCTCTTCCAATAATAGTGTAACATTTTTTAGAATTTCACTTAATGACTGATCACACATTTGTGCTTGTGAGAAGGTTCTTAGTTTGAGGTTTGTGATGATATGCAGCATGAGATGTTATTTTTCGTAATGAATCGAACATGCCAAATAAAATATAATCGCTGTATATATGCCCTTAGAACCTTGACTAAAACTAAAAGTACTAAAAGTGCAAAAACAATTTGCACCATAGTAAACTTTTTTCCATAGACTAAACTTTCTTCTATATCTGTAAAAGGTATGTAAGCCGTCCATAACTAGTTAAAATCCCATGATCATGCTAATGTGATACACTTTCTTCATGTTATGAAGTGCTGCCTGATAAAGCTGTTTATGTTACATTTGAACTGAATGACGCGAACGGTTGCCAAAGCACTCAATTGCACAAGCTAAATGAATTAACACATAAAGTTTGTGTCTATAGAATTGTTATTATTAGTGTGCAAGCAGAAGTGAGTGAACATTGCTCGCCGTGATCTGTCTCCACACAATGGTTAGCACCAACCTAACAATAATTAGTTAAGGCTGCCTTTCTCCTTAACGACTCGTTAATAGTCATGATGGTCCTTTTGAAATAATTAAAAATTTTATGCAATTAAATCTGTCTGATTGCATTTGGTGGCTAGCAGTGAATAGCTGAGAGTACTTGAGAGTTTAGTCTGGAGAATGCTGTAGGGCGCGAGTAACACCAGTAACACAGCAGATTCCTGGGGTAGGACACACTGGTTATTTCATCTCTTCTCAGCATGTATGTTTATTTGGACAGAAGAAGGCAAGGAAAGATACTAGAAGACTCAAAAATGTCTCTTGAGCAGAGACAAGCGAAAAGGATGCGTAGCAGATCTGCTGTCGTAAATCGAAAAGCGGATATGATCGAGCCAATCACGAGGGAGCCACCCAAAAGCAGCAAGTATGCTCACCTAAACAGTGTAGACAAGGTAGGGCTCATCAATAGCGACTCTATAGTTCATCCTAGCATTTAGAAATAATAAAGTTCTAGCTTTTGATGCTATATGTATGACTTGGTGTGCATCAGACTCAGCTTTGTGTTACAGCAAGGCTACACGGCCCTACACAGAGCGGTAGTGATGAAACAATACACTCTATGTCAGCAACTAGTCAGTAAGGGAGTTGACATCAACACAAAAACCTGGGTAAGTACTTGGGCGGTAGGAACGGTAGTGTGTAGGACACTTGTAGCTAGGCACGGTAGCGTGTATGACACTTGTAGTTTGGCACGGTAGCGTGTAGGACACTTGTAGTTTGGCATGGTATTGTATAGGCCACTTGTAGCTAAGCACGGTAGTGTGTAGGACACTTGTAGCTTGGCACGGTATCGTATAGGCCACTTTTCCGAGCATCAATACTTCCATCAGAAGCAAACACTTCTCTTCAAGCCTCCAGCCTTTGTAAATGTTAGATCAAATTCTATTTGCCTAATTAATATTTCAAATGAATTTGTGGCACGCAATTTGTATAAGTTTACCAACCCCTGCCTATATTATGCACATAGTTAAGAAAATCAAAAATCATTGCTGTCGGTCACTAGTGTATATCATTTTCTCACGGTTGTAAAAGTTAAAATTAGTATAAATATGTATACAGATATTTTAATCAATGACATATTGTAAATAGAACAAAAGACATACATGTAGATTCCAATCAATCCATTTGTTTGCTAAAATTAGACACACCGATGAACCTAAATGCATTTTTTGCTACTGAGATGGCAATTTAAAGGCTGCCCAATTCTGTGTTTGTCTAGAATGGAATGACAGCGCTCCATCTAGCAGCGAGGCACGGGGATATAGGGGCTGTCGAGATTTTACTTTCTTCAGACACCTGCAACCTTAACGCACAGGATAAGGTATTTTGCTAACCAGTGCTCCTACAAGACAAACTCACTAGCAAAATATATACTAGTTTATCATTTGCCAATCATTTGGCAGCTTAAAGTGGTTTCTTAGACAATATGTTATTTACCATATTGTATTTGGGGGAAAATAATACAATATAGGTAATAGTAATGCTTTTGTGGTTTTGAACTTGGCTGATGAAGTATTAAATTTTTGTGGCATCATATGTAAAATATTCAAAAATGATTAGGGCTGCCAATGAAAGCATATACAGGCTATATACAAGTCATGTAATATAGTATGTAGGCCTATACGGTATACAGTATATAGTATACAATATATATTATATAATTATATAGTATACTAGTATACAGTATAATATATACATACATATATATTGTATATATTATCAAAATAGGTCAACTTTTGCATGAACAATTGATAAGGTTCAAGCAGGCATTACAAGTTCAAATCCAATCAGTTCAAAAAATACTTGACTGCAAACTGTCACTCTAATGAAATCAACTGAATCATCTCTGAAAAGTTGGCCAACTGCCAAAAGGTTTCAATGTCAGCATCAAATCTGTCTACCAGCTACGTATACCTCTGTAATGTTTCGGTCGTCACCGCAATAGAGAAATGCCTGGATGAGGCTATCAGAGTCTCTTGAACTAAAGGTGTCAATAGGTCCATCTTCAACAACGACCTTGACCCTCAATGCGTCAACCGCGTCCTCTTTTTGTAAGTTTTCTGTTAGAGTATAGCATTATGATAATTTAGCCATAAGAATCAGAAAGCAGGATAAGATCTGTGCTGGTACATATGGCTTAGCTTTGTGGCTAGGACTATATAACTAGGGTACTATGACTAGGACTATATGACTAGGGTACTCTGACTAGTTCTATATGACTAGGGTACTTTGACTAGGACTATATGACTAGAGTACTTTGAATAGGACTATATGACTAGGGTACGTTGACTAGTACTATATGACTAAGGTACTTTTACTAGGACTAGATGACTAGAGTACTTTTACTAGGACTATATGACTAGGATACTTTGACTAGGACTATATTACTAGGGTACTCTGACTAGGACTATATGACTAGGGTACTTTGCCTAGTACTATATGACTAGGGTACTCTGGCTAGGATTATATGACTAGGGTACTTCTACTAGTACTATATGACTAGGGTACTTCTACTAGGAATATATCACTAGGGTACGTTGACTAGTACTATATGACTAGGGTACTTTGACTAGGACTATATGACTAGAGTACTTTGACTAAGACTAGGGTACTTTTGTTATGACCAAATGACTAGAGTACTTTTACCTCATCAATTTTGTGAGTGGTTTTATGGCCTCACACAGCTCATTACGAGAATCCAAAATAATAGATCTGTGAGTTACGAAAACTGCACTTATCGTACACGAGAGCAAGACCACTCGCTCTGGGTTGAAGCGATTTACTCAGCCAATTGACCAATAGCAGATCTTGACAAATATTTAATAATTTGTTATATATTAGTGTTATAGTGAGAGCAGTTCCATTAGTGCTAAGTTGGTAGCATTTGACTCAGCAAATTGACCAATAGCAGAGCACGATTAATTTTTTTCAGTGATTACAGGGATTTCTTGTATACTAGTTTCATCATGTGACCAGTTCTTTTTAAGCTTATTTTTGTTTGTTAACCATTAATTTTTACTTGCCCAATCAGCTCAATAATATTAATTTTAATGAAAAACAATCATGTTAATATTATGCCAGCTCCAAATAGATGGTCTCTTATCTTTTTGTTAGTTTAACGCTACGTTCTTCCACTACTGGTCCTTTTTCTCCTGTTTATAATTATTTAGAATGGTTGGACGGCTCTTCATCACTGCTCAATAAACAACCATTTGGTGATAGCTGAGATGCTGCTCATAGCTGGAGCCGACCCGACCCTGGCTGGCTTGGTAAGACTAGGTCCAATTTTTAATGCTACAAAAATGTGTGGAAGATGGTTTGAGACAGCCTTCGATGTCTCCTGTGGCTTACTTAAAATGGTTTAACCTAAAAACACCTGATACAGATCATTCGGAACTCATTCGCCTAAATTTAAGTTTACGAATTGAAGGGGTGACCCCACAGACCACCCTTTCAATTAGTTAATTGGCCAAGCCAGTTGATGTTACAATGCACCTTCTGCTTATAGAAGTAACACATGTCAAGCATAAACAATGTTGCTATCTTCATTTTGCTCTATATAAATTCATAACTTCTCAATAATGCCTGTGATAGTCGTAACTTGACCACTGAGGTACTGAGGCTATATTTCATGATCACTTATATCTTTATTAGTTGTAAAAAGAATTCTTGTCATTATATGTCTACTATTTTAATGGATGTATAACTTGTTATTTACACTGGTAATCATCAACTAAATCATGTTTTCAATTACATGCCAAAAGGAAAAAATAAAAAGACAGAAATCAGGAATTATTGAATGAGTTGAACAGACGTGTTTTAAAAGTTAGTAATCTAATAGTATTGTGGAGCCAGGATAATGAATTGTAGGTTGTAGTAACATAAAGTTTATAAACTGAAACATACAATGGTGGATGTGGTATGTTGGAGTCACGGAATAGAAAATGATGTTTGTCATGTGTCAATAACTTTTAAAAACTAAAATTGTACTTTCATCGCTAACAGATTTAATCAATCGAATGAAAGTGATGCAAAAGCGCTCTAAGCAGACACCAACAGGTTAGACTAGATGCGCGTGTCACTCACAACAAATGACAAAACACTGAAACCATGGCTCGTGTCACCATCTTTTGACAAAGCACAGAAATCTTCCTCTCCTCAACAGAGACAAATTGTAGTGTGTTTTGCTTACCTTCTTTATAGTGGGTTCATGAAGGCAGGCTTGATGGCTGCGGGTGTTAGTACTGTGTGACCAAATAAACAGGCTTGTTTAATTATAACACACACCAGCGGGTATTAGTGAACTCTCTGCATGTAATCCATGTTAAAACACGTTAGCAAATATTTGACTTGCCTACATTTGGTGGTTTAGTCTACAGGAGCCAGTGAAGTGTTTGTTCAGTGACACTTCGCTATTTATATTTTGTCTGCTGTGATATTTCAACAGGAAGGTGAGTTACCGGCAGATCTGGCACCTATTAATGAAATGAGAAATTTACTGGTAAAGTTTATGGATTGTACAAGTTCCAAAAACAAAGGAGAATGGTGAGTGCTTTATTGTCACTTATTATTAATATTATTGTTGTTATTGTTAAAGATAACTTTTGAAGATGAATTCTTATTAGGAAAAATACCTTTTAATAAGGCTCTTATATCATGAAAACATTATCACTGGCTTATGAAATGAGAAATAATGTATTATGGCAATAAGTTGGAGCTTGTGGAGAGAGAAGCATGAAAAGAGATAGATATAGAGAGAGATATAGAGATGATAATAGAGATATAGAGATGTAGAGATATAGAGATAATAATAGAGATTTAGAGAGATAGAGATGTAGAGATATAGAGATAATAATAGAGATTTAGAGATATAGAGATATAGAGAGATAGAGATAATAATAGAGATATAGAGATGTAGAGATATATAGATAATAATAGAGATTTAGAGAGATAGAGAGATAGAGATGTAGAGATATAGAGATAATAATAGAGATTTAGAGAGATAGAGATGTAGAGATATAGAGATAATAATAGAGATTTAGAGATATAGAGATATAGAGAGATAGAGATAATAATAGAGAGATAGAGAGATAGAGATGTAGAGATATATAGATAATAATAGAGATTTAGAGAGATAGAGATGTAGAGATATATAGATAATAATAGAGATTTAGAGAGATAGAGATGTAGAGAGATAGAGATAATAATAGAGATATAGAGATGTAGAGATATAAAGATAATAATAGAGATATAGAGATTTAGAGAGATAGAGATGTAGAGATATAGAGATAATAATAGAGATTTAGAGATATAGAGATATAGAGATGTAGAGATATATAGAGGTATAGAGATAGAGGGATAGATAGAGGTATAGAATTGAATCCTATTGAGCCTATTGAATCCATTGCATTCGGTGTGGCTTAATGGTTACATTTGCTGTCTTCAGCTCTAGAAGTCCCGAGATCAAATCCAGTGCTATGTGGATTTTTTATGGCTAGATTTTAATTGCTATAACCGGACACAGGGTTTAACAAAAAGACAAGCACTGAGATTTATATATATATATATATATATATATATATATATATATATATATATATATATATATATATATATATAGATTGTTATAGCAACCCTTTTTATGATATATTACATTCATATATATCATATTACTACACAATTGTTAAGAGTGTTCTTCAATACGGTGTCTATTTTATAGCAACACGCTAAACAAACAAAAATAAATCTACCGTAAGTTGTGGCACGCGGGTCAACCTGGTATATAAGTCATCCTCAAGATTTTAAGCAGAAAACTGTGACTTAGGCTTATGCCTGCCATCTAAGTTGACCAATAAAATGCTGAGCTACCAGTGACTAAAATATTATCTAAGTCTAGGTTATTTAACCCTTTGGCTCCACCGTCAAAAAAATGAAATATGACACTGGTTTACGCTGAGGGTAGTTGAGTGTACGATCTCTTCAAACAACAATACAGCAGCAAGGAAGCATGGAGTGAATAAAAAGCTGGTTCCTGACTGGAACAAAAATGCAGCTTTTCTTAAAAAGAAATGTGCTGCAAGAGCAAGTATTTGCCACTGACCTGAGGTGGAAAACGACTTAAAAATCTTGGTCAATGAAAACTGAATATAGGCATACAGTTACCAGAAATGGTACATGAACTCAAACACTGAAATGTACCAAAGCGCCTCTAAATGAAACAAAAGGATTTACAGCAACTGTAAACTGGTGTTCTCAGTTTGTGAAAAAGATTTAGGCTGAAAGAAAAGATTGAAATTGCATAAAAATAACTCCCTGCAGACGTCCAAAAAAGTTACAAATCTTCTTAAATTCATCATTGGATTGAGGAAGGAGTATGACTGCCCATAGTGTCAGATCAGTAACATGGATGCAACCTCGGGATTTTTGTATACTTCGCAAAAAACAGTTGAGACAAAAGGCAAAAAGACAATTTCTGTAAAAAGTGTAGGTCATAAAAAACCATGTTCACAGATGTTCTAAGTTGCCTTGGAGATGGAACAAAATTTAAACCAATGGTTAAATTAAAAACAACCAAGCAAAAAATGATGTTTTCTATAAATGCTTTTGTTCATCAACATGAAAACAGTTGGACGAATGAAGGAGAGGTTGATTTACGGATCAACAATGTATGGAATAGTCATCCAGGTGGTTTACTTTGGGAAAAGAAATTTTTAGCATGAGACACGCTTCGTTCACAATTAACAAAAAATATCAAGGAACACTTGCAGGGAAGCGATATTTACTGCTGAAATTTTAGGTGAGAGATGCCTCTGCCTCTCCATATTTGTTTAAATAAATCCTTTTAAAACAATATTCGTTCAGAGTGAAATAAATGGATGGTGGAGGGCGAAAAGTAATTTACAAAAAGGGTTGCAATATGTGTACTTCACCACCAGAAGTGATGTGCAACCATACCTGCCAATTCTCACCCATTGGGCGTGAGACTCACGCAATCACCCTAAAGAAAAAATGAAAATGCGTGAGAGATGCGTGAGATTTTTGCCCCAATTTCCATAATTTTATGTATACTATCATTGATACATCAAATGCCCCAAAACCAACTCTCACACATTGCCCCACTCTTGGATTGGCAGGCCTGTGTGCAACTTTGCGGTAATTTTTAAGCAACCTATAAAATCATATTGTAATTATATTTTATAGCTTGTGAGTAGTATATAGAGAGCAGATCTACACATAAAAGTGACGGATCCAGCGGGGGGATAGAAAAAGGGGGTTGTGAATTAAATTGGCTAGGGGTGTAGATTGAATCGTGTGGAGTTGAATGAGATGTTGGGGTTTGGGGGGAAATTGTGGTGTAGAGTAGGGGGTTGAATTCGAGGGGTTACGGATCCGCTCCTGGCGTAATCGGCGGATTATCTGTGGATGAGTCATCGGATTAGCGGGGGATGAGTCATCCGATTGAACGCGGATTATCGGGGGATTAGTCGGGGGAATCGTCGCGGATTAGTCGGGCGAATCGTCGCCGATTATCGGTGGAATAGTGGGGGTGAATATCTGGGACATCGAGGGCTGGATGGTTTTCCGGAGTGGATCTCGCGGATTATCGAGGAGAGCGAGAGATTACCTAGCGGATGAGTGAGGGGGTTAATATCTGGGACACCGAGGGGTTGATTTTCCGGAGATTGTTATATATTTGAAACATTGAATATATATGAGAAAGTGTTTATGTACAAAGTTATTTTTTGAAGATTTGATGATTTTGTAATGTTGAAGCTCCTTGAATGGTTAAGAATTTTAAGGAATTTATTTTCGGTTTTTTTTTTTGTATTTTTTTGTATGTAAGATTGAAATTTGTTGGAGAAATTAATATGTTGAATGAAAGATCAGTTTTATTACAAAATTATTCACTTTAAAAGATATATTTATATGTATTATTCATTATTTCCATCATCATTTTGTTTCAATAAAAATAAAATAGTTTATGTTTAACTTGAAATATATGAAAATATTCAAGTAGATAGGACACAATAAAGATAATATAGTATAAATGAAACATTGAATATATACATAAGAAAATGTTCATGTACAATCTTTATCAGTACTTTATAATAATTGTACATATACTTAGTCTCTGTACTTTATTAACACACCTGATGATCTCTTACAGCACTTTATAATAATTGTACAAATACTTATTCTCAGTACTTTATTAACACTCCTAATGATCTCTTACAGCACTTTATAATAATTATACATATACTTATTCTCTGTACTTTATTAACACACCTGATGATCTCTTACAGCACTTTATAATAATTGTACATATACTTATTCTCAGTACTTTATTAACACACCTGATGATCTCTTACTACACTTTATAATAATTGTACACATACTTATTATCTGTACTTTGTTAACACACCTGGTGATCTCTTAGAGCACTTTATAATAATTGTACACATACTTATTCTCTGTACTTTATTAACACTCTTGATGATCTCTTACTACACTTTATAATAATTGTACACATACTTATTATCTGTACTTTGTTAACACACCTGGTGATCTCTTACAGCACTTTATAATAATTGTACATATACTTATTCTCTGTACTTTATTAACACCCCTAATGATCTCTTACAGCACTTTATAATAATTGTACATATACTTATTCTCTGTACTTTATTAACACTCTTGATGATCTCTTACAGCACTTTATAATAATTGTACATATACTTAATATCTGTACTTTATTAACACTCTTGATGAACTCTTACAGCACTTTATAATAATTGTACATATACTTATTATCTGTACTTTAATAACACTCCTGATGATCTCTTACTACACTTTATAATAATTGTACATATACTTATTCTCTGTACTTTATTAACACTCCTGATGATCTCTGACAGCACTTTATAATAATTGTACATATACTTATTCTCTGTACTTTATTAACACTCTTGATGATCTTTTACAGCACTTTATAATAATTGTACATATACTTATTCTCTGTACTTTATTAACACTCTTGATGATCTCTTACAGCACTTTATAATAATTGTACACATACTTATTCTCAGTACTTTATTAACACTCCTGATGATCTTTTACAGCACTTTAGAATAATTGTACACATACTTATTCTCTGTACTTTATTAACACTCTTGATGATCTCTTACTACACTTTATAATAATTGTACACATACTTATTCTCTGTATTTTATTAACACTCTTGATGGACTTTTACTACACTTTATAATAATTGTACACATACTTATTCTCTGTACTTTTTTACCACACCTGATGATCTCTTACAGCACTTTATAATAATTGTACATATACTTATTCTCAGTACTTTATTAACACTCTTGATGATCTCTTACAGCACTTTAAAATAATTGTACATATACTTATTCTCAGTACTTTATTAACACTCTTGATGATCTCTTACAGCACTTTATAATAATTGTACACATACTTATTCTCAGTACTTTATTAACACTCCTAATGATCTCTTACAGTACTTTATAATAATTGTACATATACTTATTCTCTGTACTTTATTAACACTCTTGATGATCTCTTACAGCACTTTATAATAATTGTACACATACTTATTCTCAGTACTTTATTAACACTCCTGATGATCTCTTAATACACTTTATAATAATTGTACATATACTTATTCTCTGTACTTTATTAACACTCTTGATGATCTCTTACTACACTTTATAATAATTGTACATATACTTATTCTCAGTACTTTATTAACACTCCTGATGATCTCTTACAGCACTTTATAATAATTGTACATATACTTATTCTCAGTACTTTATTAACACTCTTGATGACCTCTTACAGCACTTTATAATAATTGTACCTATACTTATTCTCAGTACTTTATTAACACTCTTGATGATCTCTTACAGCACTTTATAATAATTGTACATATACTTATTCTCTGTACTTTATTAACACTCCTGATGATCTCTTACAGCACTTTATAATAATTGTACATATACTTATTCTCTGTACTTTATTAACACTCTTGATGATCTCTTAATACACTTTATAATAATTGTACATATACTTATTCTCTGTACTTTATTAACACTCTTGATGATCTCTTACTACACTTTATAATAATTGTACATATACTTATTCTCAGTACTTTATTAACACTCCTGATGATCTCTTACAGCACTTTATAATAATTGTACATATACTTATTCTCAATACTTTATTAACACTCTTGATGATCTCTTACAGCACTTTATAATAATTGTACATATACTTAATATCTGTACTTTATTAACACTCTTGATGAACTCTTACAGCACTTTATAATAATTGTACATATACTTATTATCTGTACTTTGTTAACACACCTGATGATCTCTTACAACACTTTATAATAATTGTACATATACTTATTCTCTGTACTTTATTAACACTCTTGATGATCTCTTACAGCACTTTATAATAATTGTACATATACTTAATATCTGTACTTTATTAACACTCTTGATGAACTCTTACAGAACTTTATAATAATTGTACATATACTTATTATCTGTACTTTAATAACACTCCTGATGATCTCTTACTACACTTTATAATAATTGTACATATACTTATTCTCTGTACTTTATTAACAATCCTGATGATCTCTGACAGCACTTTATAATAATTGTACATATACTTATTCTCTGTACTTTATTAACACTCTTGATGATCTCTTACAGCACTTTATAATAATTGTACATATACTTATTCTCTGTACTTTATTAATACTCCTGATGTTCTCTTACAGCACTTTATAATAATTGTACACATACTTATTCTCAGTACTTTATTAACACTCCTGGTGATCTTTTACAGCACTTTAGAATAATTGTACACATACTTATTCTCTGTACTTTATTAACACTCTTGATGATCTCTTACTACACTTTATAATAATTGTACACATACTTATTCTCTGTATTTTATTAACACTCTTGATGGTCTTTTACTACACTTTATAATAATTGTACATATACTTATTCTCTGTACTTTATTAACACTCTTGATGATCTCTTACAGCACTTTATAATAATTGTACATATACTTATTCTCTGTACTTTATTAATACTCCTGATGTTCTCTTACAGCACTTTATAATAATTGTACACATACTTATTCTCAGTACTTTATTAACACTCCTGATGATCTCTTACAGTACTTTATAATAATTGTACATATACTTATTCTCTGTACTTTATTAACACTCTTGATGATCTCTTACAGCACTTTATAATAATTGTACATATACTTATTCTCTGTACTTTATTAACACTCCTGATCTTTAATTAAATTAAACTAGTAGACTTGCTAGCATCACATTCTAACTGATATCTTCAAAATATGGAAAAGACTGTGAAGTGATATATAATACACAATCTTTCGATAAAATCATGACAAAATACTTTTGGTAAAGAGAACCCTGTTATCATTCATCAATCTTTGAGAGAATAAATGATACATACTACATTTATTCAAAACAATACATATATTCATTTTCTTTATATTCTCTTCAAAACGAATACTTACCTATACCTACCTTAGTACAATTCCTCCATCTGTCCATTGGGCCTTCTTTTTTTTTTTGCTCATCCCTCTATTTACTGGGCAAGAGACTGTTATGGAATGGTTAAGCCAAACCAAACAGGAGAATTCCATAGGCAAGCCTAGGAAAACACTCAGGTCGATTGCCAAGGCGCTTGTCCACACGACAGCCTGAACACAGCGACACTCAACGAACTTAATCGCGAGTAGCCGGCTAACAGAATTCTAGCTGAAGCATACAAGCCTTATGGTATCAACGCTTGATTGCCCCAAAATCTCAATCTGTATATAAGTAGGCATCAGGAGCAGGACTAAGTGATGAAAAGGAAAATTACACTGAGCAAGCTTCTTATACAGAGTATTGAAGAATAGTGGCGTATCCAACAGAATCAATGAAGCGAAAATAGTAAACAGATTTTCGCGAAATTGAATTTCGCGAAAGTGAATTTCGCGAAATTGGATTTCGCGAAATTACACATTATATATATTATATAGTCAACTTTCGCGAAATTGTATTTCGCGAAAGTGAATTTCGCGAAATTGGATTTCGCGAAATTACACATTATATATATTATATAGTCAACTTTCGCGAAATTGAATTTCGTGAAAGTGAATTTCGCGAAATTGGATTTCGCGAAATTACACATTATATATATTATATAGTCAACTTTCGCGAAATTGAATTTCGCGAAAGTGAATTTCGCGAAATTGGATTTCGCGAAATTGGATTTCGCGAAATTACACATATAATATATATGTGTAATTTCGCGAAATCCAATTTCGCGAAATCCAATTTCGCGAAATCCAATTTCGCGAAATTCACTTTCGCGAAATTCAATTTCGCGAAAGTTGACTATATAATATATATGTGTAATTTCGCGAAATCCAATTTCGCGAAATCCAATTTCGCGAAATTCACTTTCGCGAAATTCAATTTCGCGAAAGTTGACTATATAATATATACAATGTGTAATTTCGCGAAATCCAATTTCGCGAAATTCACTTTCGCGAAATTCAATTTCGCGAAAATCTGTTTACTATTTTCGCTTCATTGATTCTGTTGGATACGCCACTATTCTTCAATACTCTGTATAAGAAGCTTGCTCAGTGTAATTTTCCTTTTCATCACTAAAGCCTGGTTCCCATATACGTCGCAAAGCACCGGCGGTAATATCGCGCAGCAAAACACTTGCGGTGTTCGGCGCAGTTTAATGTTCACATAAAAACCACATCGTTAATAATATCGTAAACAAAATTGCGTAATCAAATAAAATGTTCCCTCGACATGCCGTTCTTATAATGGTGACCTTTACCCGTACAGTGCATTTCGGGAAGGTTTTGCCTGCGGCCGTTTGCGAAATTTGAACAGCGCTAAACTATTGCGATGCCGCCGGCAACTACCGGCGATCCTCGGCGGTCCTCGGCGCATACGTTCCCATTTCATCGCTAATAGCCTGCGGTGTGTCGCCGGTGCTTTGCGACGTATATGGGAACCAGGCTTTAGTCCTGCTCCTGATGCCTACTTATATACAGATTGAGATTTTGGGGCAATCGAGCGTTGATACCATAAGGCTTGTATGCTTCAGCTAGAATTCTGTTAGCCGGCTACTCGCGATTAAGTTCGTTGAGTGTCGCTGTGTTCAGGCTGTCGTGTGGACAAGCGCCTTGGCAATCGACCTGAGTGTTTTCCTAGGCTTGCCTATGGAATTCTCCTGTTTGGTTTGGCTTAACCATTCCATAACAGTCTCTTGCCCAGTAAATAGAGGGATGAGCAAAAAAAAGAAGGCCCAATGGACAGATGGAGGAATTGTACTAAGGTAGGTATAGGTAAGTATTCGTTTTGAAGAGAATATAAAGAAAATGAATATATGTATTGTTTTGAATAAATGTAGTATGTATCATTTATTCTCTCAAAGATTGATGAATGATAACAGGGTTCTCTTTACCAAAAGTATTTTGTCATGATTTTATCGAAAGATTGTGTATTATATATCACTTCACAGTCTTTTCCATATTTTGAAGATATCAGTTAGAATGTGATGCTAGCAAGTCTACTAGTTTAATTTAATTAAAGATCAGGAGTGTTAATAATGTACAGAGAATAAGTATATGTACAATTATTATAAAGTGCTGTAAGAGATCATCAAGAGTGTTAATAAAGTACTGAGAATAAGTATATGTACAATTATTATAAAGTGCTGTAAGAGATCATCAGGTGTGGTAAAAAAGTACAGAGAATAAGTATGTGTACAATTATTATAAAGTGTAGTAAAAGACCATCAAGAGTGTTAATAAAATACAGAGAATAAGTATGTGTACAATTATTATAAAGTGTAGTAAGAGATCATCAAGAGTGTTAATAAAGTACAGAGAATAAGTATGTGTACAATTATTCTAAAGTGCTGTAAAAGATCATCAGGAGTGTTAATAAAGTACTGAGAATAAGTATGTGTACAATTATTATAAAGTGCTGTAAGAGAACATCAGGAGTATTAATAAAGTACAGAGAATAAGTATATGTACAATTATTATAAAGTGCTGTAAGAGATCATCAAGAGTGTTAATAAAGTACAGATATTAAGTATATGTACAATTATTATAAAGTGCTGTAAGAGATCATCAAGAGTGTTAATAAAGTACAGAGAATAAGTATATGTACAATTATTATAAAGTGCTGTAAGAGATCATTAGGGGTGTTAATAAAGTACAGAGAATAAGTATATGTACAATTATTATAAAGTGCTGTAAGAGATCACCAGGTGTGTTAACAAAGTACAGATAATAAGTATGTGTACAATTATTATAAAGTGTAGTAAGAGATCATCAAGAGTGTTAATAAAGTACAGAGAATAAGTATGTGTACAATTATTATAAAGTGCTGTAAGAGATCACCAGGTGTGTTAACAAAGTACAGATAATAAGTGTGTGTACAATTATTATAAAGTGTAGTAAGAGATCATCAGGTGTGTTAATAAAGTACTGAGAATAAGTATATGTACAATTATTATAAAGTGCTGTAAGAGATCATCAGGTGTGTTAATAAAGTACAGAGAATAAGTATATGTATAATTATTATAAAGTGCTGTAAGAGATCATTAGGAGTGTTAATAAAGTACTGAGAATAAGTATTTGTACAATTATTATAAAGTGCTGTAAGAGATCATCAGGTGTGTTAATAAAGTACAGAGAATAAGTATATGTACAATTATTATAAAGTACTGATAAAGATTGTACATGAACATTTTCTTATGTATATATTCAATGTTTCATTTATACTATATTATCTTTATTGTGTCCTATCTACTTGAATATTTTCATATATTTCAAGTTAAACATAAACTATTTTATTTTTATTGAAACAAAATGATGATGGAAATAATGAATAATACATATAAATATATCTTTTAAAGTGAATAATTTTGTAATAAAACTGATCTTTCATTCAACATATTAATTTCTCCAACAAATTTCAATCTTACATACAAAAAAATACAAAAAAAAAACCGAAAATAAATTCCTTAAAATTCTTAACCATTCAAGAGCTTCAACATTACAAAATCATCAAATCTTCAAAAAATAACTTTGTACATAAACACTTTCTCATATATATTCAATGTTTCAAATATATAACATTCTCCGGAAAATCAACCCCTCGGTGTCCCAGATATTAACCCCCTCACTCATCCGCTAGGTAATCTCTCGCTCTCCTCGATAATCCGCGAGATCCACTCCGGAAAACCATCCAGCCCTCGATGTCCCAGATATTCACCCCCACTATTCCACCGATAATCGGCGACGATTCGCCCGACTAATCCGCGACGATTCCCCCGACTAATCCCGCGATAATCCGCGTTCAATCGGATGACTCATCCCCCGCTAATCCGATGACTCATCCACAGATAATCCGCCGATTACGCCAGGAGCGGATCCGTAACCCCTCGAATTCAACCCCCTACTCTACACCACAATTTCCCCCCAAACCCCAACATCTCATTCAACTCCACACGATTCAATCTACACCCCTAGCCAATTTAATTCACAACCCCCTTTTTCTATCCCCCCGCTGGATCCGTCACTTTTATGTGTAGATCTGCTCTCTATATACTACTCTTGTGTAAACTCAATTAACAGACATTTTGTATCATTGAACTCTCATTACTAATATGAAACTATACAGAGCACATGCGTACTACAATTAGAGGGTAGTAGTTGTTTCTCTGGTCACCTAGAGTTAAATGGTGTTACCGTCGGTGTTTACATGGTGTCATCTGTTGGGTACAATATGTACTGTGACCTTAATAGAATTCAAAATTTATTTTATATCAATTTCTGCCGGTACCTTTTGCATACGATTCTTTGGTAAAGGTTTTGTATTTTGGCCGTATAAGTTGACGTCTAGATTTGAAAAGATTTTTTTAGCTTAAAAGTCAACTTTTAATAGCGATAAATAATGACATGTAGGTCTATTCATTTGTTGCATGGGGGACAAGTTTCCTGTTGCTCAAGCGCAGCTCATGGTCGACCTGGACATGAATATTAATTGTGTACTTTGAACACTTGCTTGTTGTTGTCTATAAGTGAATGATCTGACTTCCTTATCACTATTATTGCATACATAAATAAGTAATCGTTACCTTCCTGTTAGTTTGTCAGAGATCTTTCCAGAACAGTTAGTTTGTTATATCAATGTTAAATAGAACACTCAACCTGTTTACATTTAAACAGTTTGAGTGTTCTATTTAAGTTAAACAGTTGAACTGCTGACGCAACTTTGTCAGATGACTATGCTAAAGAGAACCAAGCAACACAATTGAGTAAGAAGTAATAGATTTAGCAACTCTCAAGGAAGTTGGTTTAAACTGAGCTTGCTTCATTTGACTATATACTTAAAAAATGTTTGGCAGACGACTCCAAGATCCTTTCCAATTTTAAATAAAATTGGTTAGTTGTTTTTTTTTTGCTTTCTAATGCTACCGTTTTTTTCTGCTCAACTTTAGTAAACACATATTCAGCAGCATTTTGGAAATTTCACTGAGTTAGTGTTCATTTGTGGGGATTCATAGAAAGTTACCAGCTCTTAAAAGGCATGCACCATAATACATGGATTGCCTAATCAGCTATTCTGCAAATGCCGGCTAAATGAACAGTTTACAAGTTCTACTAGCAATAAATCATTTGAATTGATATGAAAATATGTTACGGCTTGCAAGAGATTTTGTTATAAATAATAATTTAAATGGTGTGATTTGTAGGATATCAAACTACAGAATTAAGTAGTTCCTTAAATTATGGCTACCAAAAGCATGTTATTAAAATTCTTATATTATTATAGCGCTGAAGATAATAAAGATGAATTAAAACTTGTGTCAATTTTTCAACTAAATAGGTATTATAAATACAGAGCTTAAAAAGTAAGGTTGTGCCTAAAGCATGTCCATGTCTGTGTTTGTTTATAGGAGTAAAATGTGTAACGAGAAGACAACATCTATTACCCACGATACAAACGATGCAAATCTATATTGGCCTCTTCATGCACTTATAAGATTATTCTAATCAATGTCATTTGTATCTAAAAATAACAGTAAAATTGATGAGACAAATGATGCACATGTTTGACACTTTTAGTGGAGAGATCAAGAAATGTCTGGTGATACCAAGGAAAGGCTGTGTGTTGAAGCAAGAGGAACTGGGAATAGAAATGGAGGTTCCAAAATTTTCTCTCTCTACCTCCATGTTTTTTATATCTAAAAGAACTCCTGCAACTTGCTGTGCAGTTGAGCTAGGTTAGTGTGATAGATTATTCCTGCATCAGCAAAAGACCAATTAACTATGGTAAAGCATGAGCACTGAAAAGATTGTGAAATGTAAGATATTTTCAAACCTTTAATAAAATGCGTGTACTTCCAGGTCAGAGTGAAGTTCTCGTCAGTGATGTCTATGAATTTTGGCCTCGAAATGTTCACTTTAACATACCAGTTCAACTAGAGATCACGTGTTACCCCGTGAATGAGGGAGAGGAAGTGGTTCTGAAAATAAATGGAGAGAGAGAAGTTCCGGTGTTCAAGGACAAGCAGCCGCTGACTTACGCTAATAGAAGAATGTCTGTTCACCGACCGTCTCTGGAAGGAGTACGTACAGCAGCGTCTCTTTTATTTGTTCTAGGCATCTCATCTATTCACTGTAACACTCGCATGGGGAGAAGTCACTACATGATGCACATTGACACTGATCATTTGAAGTCTTAACTACTACATCGGTGTGCTTATATAATTTACATGTTACAAGTTACATGTTATATGTTACAAATTATATGATATATGTTACAAGTTGTATGTTATATGCTACGAGTTGTATGTTATATGCTACAAGTTATATGTTACATGTTACAAATTATATGCTGTATGTTACAAATTATATGCTATGTGCTACGAGTTGTATGTTATATGCTACAAGTTATATGTTATATGTTACAAATTATATGCTACAAGTTATATGTTAAACGTTACTAGTTCAATGTTACAAGTTGTATGTTATATGCTACAAGTTATATGTTACATGTTACAAGTTATATATTATATGTTACAAGCTATATATTATATGTTATGTGCTACATGTTATAAGTTGTATGTTACATATTACAAGTTATATGCTATATGTTTTAAGTTGGGTGACTGAGAAAAGCAATATTGAGTAACCATAGCAACCACTGTTTGATGATTCGTTTTGAAAACTGTTTGAGAATAACTATTTTTACTTTACTTCATAAAAGTATCATGTTAGAAAAGCTCAGAGTTATTTTTAAGGAGTTGATAACTCTAAACATTTCTTATATTCCTAACCGCTCTGTCTCAAACAACTCAAATGATGCCATTTACTTGCAGCAGGAGATTAAACACAGGTTCTTGATCACGGAACTAGGCCGAATGTATGTCGTCTCCAGACTGCACAAAGAGACTTACAAAGTGCAACTGATCGGCACGTCTGTACAGCACTCTGAGTTGCCTCATCTTTCAGTAACTGTACCGAAGAATGGCCTCAGCTCGCCTGCAACCATCTCCTTCCAGGTTTGCTCATAAGTGATAATGATAATGCAGAGGTTGTGACTCGAAGCATTTAGTATGAATTCAATGACTCAGCAGTTAGCGATGTCTAGACTAAATAAATGAATGTGTAGCTGAATTCGTTGATGAAAGATTTACAGGTTGTAGTGACAACAGCGATCAGAACTTTTTAAAAGTTTGTAAAAGTTGTTTTAAGGCTAAAGGAAAAGGAGCTCAGTCTAACTAACTGCATACCATTTGTACAGTCTTTTGCTTTTTCAGCGACTAGTTGCTCTCGCTTGATGAGAAAGTCTGGACTAACAAAAAACATGTTCTTACAAGAAAGGTGTTATGTATGATAATTAGAATGTAGAGACAATGTTTGTTTTGATCTTGCAAGTTTTGAAAACTATAAAAACATAATTTTGGAAAAGTTTGCTTGGCAATCCTTTCGCATGAAATAACTAATCAAGAGCAAGATTAATCCAAACAGTACTGTATGTTAAGATCTTGTGGTAATTGCTGATTTATTTGTACTACCAAGTTTATTATTGTACAGTTTTTGTTTTAATAGTTTGTTTTTTAATAATATTTTTAATTAATAACCAAATTAGTATTAATTTAATATGGATAATTTATGCTTGATTTGAAATCACAAACAGGTCTCTACAAAGACAGCCCCCTAAAACAGTGAAAAAAACAGACAACACAAGTTATGTTAAGTTTAGTGCATACTTCTTCTGCAAAATAAAGTGCATTCACACTTTCACAGAGGAAGACAAATCCAAAAGATGTAGCTATACCAAGTTTACTTTTACTTGTAAGGTGATTCAGCAATTGTCAACTACTGGGTGTAAAGAACTGGGATAGTAATGTGTAGATGTTTTGGTTTTGACATATTAGTCAAAATATTTTTACTCCGCATGTCTACACCATTTATGTTCTGACAGTATATACTGTAACATCATAACTAGTGAGGTCGGTTTGAATACCTGCACAGCTTTTTGATAGTTTAGCCGGAGTTCCGCATAATATACAACCCGCTGAGTAGAACAAAAGAAATAGAATTCAGGCATCAGCAACTTGTATATTGTTAGGATGGTTGCTTGATATATTTTTGTTAGACAAGACATGCTCGTGCACCAGCGTGTCTAGCAGATGTGTAATTAGGCAAAATTAGTACTTTCTACTATAAAGTTACTATGACTTCATTAAATAACTTCCGGTAGTTAGTATTCAAGTGTAATTAAAATTTTTTTGCTCTCTGCTAACTTGCTTCTATGTGTCACTTATTGGTGACAGGTGTACCCTGTGGCTAACGACCTTATCTCCCAGATGCAGAAGCAGTACCCATGCATCCACAGCATGGGTCCGGTCTGCGAAGTGACCCACACAGATACTGAACCTATTACACGTCGTCTAGTCAATATGACTGTGCCACTGCCTGACACGTACAACTCCAAAAAACCTGATGGCAAATTAGTCATTGTGTCAGGGGCGGGAGATAGTGAACCGATACAGATTATAGAAAAGTGCCACGTAATGGGTTCATGCGCAGAATTTCTCACTCGACACTTGACATGGTAAGTGAAGCTATTTTAACGTGCATCTGTAGTTGCTATAGGCAATCAGTCGTTGAAAGAGGACATAGAAAATGAAAGTCGATGAGAAGACGTTGAGGCTATTCCGAAGAGATCTCTTCATATACCAGCCATTCCAGGTTTCATTAGGTTTTGGTTAGTTTTAAAATGTCAAATTTTGCAAAACTTCATCTTATTGTTAGAATTATTGATAAAGTTTTAAACATGCTGCCAATGTCCAATGCTGCCTCAACAAACAAATGCTTCTACTTCTCCTTTTGCTAGTAATTAATACATCGTCTGTCGTTTTTAACCTATCGGAAACTAACCAAAAACTCGTCAACCATAAAAGCATTTTAAAACTTTTTATTAGATATATCAGAATGGGGTAGACAAGGCTTGTTTAAAACTTTCAGCTTTTTTAAGTTCGATAAATTTGGAAATTTCAAAATAATATTCTGAATATCTATAAGTACACAACCCCAAACATGACAAGCCTCTTTGGTTTATCATGTACTCCTTTATTTGGTTAAAAGAGTTTTAATTTGGGGGTTTTAGCTATTGAGTTACTACTAAAATCTCAGGCTATATATATACAAACAACAGATTTAATACCTGAATTTTAGCTGCAAATCTTTAATTTCAAAACAAAGCTTTCGGTTACTACATCTTCAAACAGACACTCTGAATTTCACAGACCGAGTATTTATGCTGCCTTTACAACACTGACATACACTGCATTTCTGTGCTTTGAATGGTTTTGGAGTTGCTTCCTCTCCGAATCATAAAACAGTAAAATCCGAACGCATTCGACACCATTTTGCTTCGCTAAATTTGTGTGAAGGCATTCACTGTGAGAAAGTGAGTTTGCGTTAACAAATTTTGTTTTGAGGCATCGCGAATCCTGGAAAGATCTGTATAGTGCAACTTGGAATCATTAAAACGATAGTGTGAATTTGTCGGCAGCAGGCAACTCCGAACCCATTCAAAGCATAGAAACACAGTACTACTTAGATTCTAAAACATCTCTACATATTATTAAGTTTGTACCCAATCAATTTAGTTCTATACGCTCGCAGAGATGAGCTAAAAGTACAATTTTTTGTGCTATTTATCATCGCAGTGCATAGCTAGTAGCTAGTAAGCAGCTGCAGAACTTAGCTGCGTGTAAAAATGTTTATTATTTAAACTAATTTCAACACATTATTTAGAATATTGCAATAATTATGTTTTTATTAGGCATGGGAAGACAACAATTGGGTCACATTTGAGGTATTTCTCTCTAAGTGGTGCAACCTTTTAACGTTTTTGGCGATTCGCCAATGAGTAAAAGATATTAGGATTTTCTCAATGGTATCTCGTAAGATAACCGGATGAGCTGTTTGATATCTTAGAGTTCTTTAAGCTAATCACTCACATCATGTGATTTGATCACATAGTATTTGACCTTTTTTGGAAAGATGACCTCACTAATACGTTTTCTCTAATCGTATTACAGATAAGGAATCACTAATCAAATATTTTGGTACAAAGTACCAGCCTTATTCAAACTTGAATTATTGTCTTTACTTGATTATATAAAGCTTTCCTCTAGCCTTATCTCTTTCCTGTTACCTTGACCCCCTAAGTGCACATTCATTGCAGATATTTGCTTTATAATCAGTTGGCAAAGCTGTTATTATAGCACTTTATAAATCAGGTGTTGCGCAACTGATGTTGCTATAAATAGATTCCTCAAATCAAATGGATCACTCTCCAATCTAGAACCAAACATTTTTAGGTGTTGTTATGCAAATCTATAGCCCTGTCTCAAGTTACAGGTTGCAACCAAATCTGTTTCTTTTCAGCTATATGAATAGTTGGAATGCGTCCAGGAAACAGTGTTTTCTCAAATATACTGTGGTCCTATCACCTATCTACATGTATATACCGTAGATGCATGTGATATATGTATAGGCTGATACGTCTGCTCAAAGCCTTCCAATTACGTTGTATTATAATTTATCTACATGAGGATGGCTCAATCAGGCCTTTTAAGATAAATCCAAACAGTACTGTATGTAAAAATCTTGTGGTAATTACTGATTTATTTGTACTACCAAATTTATTATTGTACATTTTTTGTTCAAATAGTTTGTCTTTTGATAATATTAAATTAATAACCAAATTAGTATTAATTTATTATGGATAATTAATGCTTGATTTGAAGAAGAATACGAAGTTAACCACCAATCATAGCATTTACCTCTTTTTTCATTCATCACAGCGTTCTTCACAACCAAATATCCATATGTTTGCAAAATTAAATTTTAGCAAATTACCTCTTTGTATATCAAAACTACATAAAGCTTTGTTCTTGTATATATAAATAGACATCTCATGTAGCATGTAATATTTTACAAAGAGCATGTAAATCCATAGATGTTTATGTGCTTCTCATTGGACGAGATTGCATGACAAATTCAATGGAATAAAGCTATTGGTCATTACCACGGAGGGGTGGAGGGAAAGGAAGAGGAAAGGGGAGGGGAAAGAGGGAAGGGAGGTGAGCGTGCCTCAGGCAACTAATAATACTCACAAAATTGAGTACCCATAATCATGCTCCCATGAATCTTTTCTATTTACTTTCACTACTAAGTGTAAGTCAAATTTGTAGATATTGTATCTGTAGCTTCAAACGGTTGTCATTAGCAGCAGGCGATAAACATTGTAAGTTAGTCACAAAAGTGAAACAATTTTACCTGATGCCTCTTCCAAAGGATCTAAATGATGGAGTGTAAGTGATAGGCAGGTATATTAAGACCATGCGAGTTGTACCTGCGAGCCATGCTAATGTTTGGAAGATGCATGAGAACATATTATAATATTTACTGGCACAAGTTCATGTCTTGGCTTCATATATTTCGCAGGAAGGCAGCGGTAACAGTGAGTTTCGTAGATCCTAATATACTCGCTGATGTTTGCCAATCTATGAGAAAATACACAAGGAAGCGGATGCACTTCATCAAATATGTTGTCATGTACAAGTCAGACATTTGCTCCAAGCGCTGCCAGGTGGCCTTTGCAATCGTCACCCATGGTCATGAGATGCAGACGAGAAATGAGTGGCTGAAGGAGGGATTTTCGCATGCTCGATTCACCAAAGAACCGAGTCAGCAGATGATGTGCGAAGGAGCGATATCAAGCATGTCCGTTGTGGCCAATCCCGTGCAAACTATATCGGTAGCATTTTTCAGCAAACAGAAGTCATACAGATTGCTGGTTTGTGACTTGCCACCTAATCAACTGCTTAAATTCAGTGTGAGAAACGAGGAGCAAGGCATACTTGGGGAAGGGGAAATGTGTGCATAGAGGCAGATGAAATAATATATTGAAATGTCTTTGGATTTATTATTTCACTCAAATAAATGACAATATGTAATAATAAATGATAAAACTGTGATTAAGTGATTTATATAAATAGTAATATATCAATACAAGTATAAAGCAATAATAACGATCGAAAGACTTGGTATATCTCATGTGTATTGTAGGCGTAAGATATAATCTTAATGAATTTGGAAATATTGCATGAAACCATCAACAAATTTAAACAGTAATTAGACACTCAATATAATCAGATAAAATGATACTTGAGTAAAACAGTCATTCGAATGAAATCAACTGAACCGTGTCTGAAGATTTGGCCAGCTACCAAAAGGCTTTCCTATCAAAATTGAATCCGTCTACCAGCTACGTAGATCTCTGTAATGTTTCGGTCGTCACCGCAATAAAGAAATGCCTGGATGAGACTATCAGAGTCTCTTGAACCAAAGCTGTCAATAGGTCCATCTTCAACACCGACCTTGACCCTCAATGCATCAAACTCCTTCCCCTTTTCTAAGTTTCCTGTTAGAATATAGCATTATGATAATTTAATCATATGAATCAGGAACCTACACTGTATATAAGATCAGAGCTCGTACATATGGCTTAGCTTTGTGACTAGGACTATATAACTAGGTTACTTTGACTAGTACTATATGACTAGGGTACGTTGACTAGTACTATATGACTAGGGTACTTTGACTAGGACTATATGACTAGGGTACTTTGATTAGTACTATATGACTAGGGTACTTTGACTAGTACTATATGACTAGGGTACTTTGACTAGGACTATATGACTAGGGTACTTTGACTAGTAGGATATGACTAGGTTACTTTGACTAGGACTATATGACTATGGTACTTTGACTAGGACGATATGACTAGGTTGCTTTGACTAGGACTATATGACTATGGTACTTTGACTAGGACGATATGACTAGGGTACTTTGCCTAGGACTATATGACTAGGTTACTTTGACTAGTACTATATGACTAGGTTACTTTGACTAGGACTATATGACTAGGATACTTTGACTAGGACTATATGACTAGGATACTTTGACTAGGACTATATGACTAGGGCACATTTACATTGACTAGGGTACTTTTATTAGGACCGTATGACTAAGGTACTTTTACCTTGATCAATTGCGTGAGTGATTTTATGGCCTCACATGACTTATTACGAAAATCTCATATGTAAATGGTACATCCGTGAGTTGTGACAACTGCACTTGTTGTACGCATGAGCACTACCACTTTTTAATCAACCTATTTACCAATACCAAATCAGAAAAGATATTCAGTGATTTTTCATATATTGGGGCTATTGTGAGACAACTTTTATTCGTACAAATTTTGCTACAACAATGCTAAATTTTGTAATAGAAACGAATATATCAATATTTTGGCTGTTCCACCTCAGTGGAATTTAGCTGGACTGTGTCCAAAATAGCTTGATCATAACAGAAATCACTAAGGTAAGTCTCTGGGTTTGACTATTTGTCAATGCAAACCGAATTTCCAAAGAGCCTACCAAAACCTGAGTTGAAAATTTGCGATTTTTTATTTTATGTCGAGTTAATGCTTGTATGTTAACTCCTATTTTTTGATCTCGATGCTCATATTACTTGTAAAATGTTCCAATTGAAGGACATTTCTTTGTTTGTAAATAAAACCAATCGCTCTAGCCTACTTAAAACTAGAGCACTACCAGTCGATTTATCATTACTGTCACATTTATTATAATACTGCAGCGCAATAAACTCAAATCAATCACCTCATGAGTTGCTGTAAAAAACCGACTAAATGTTTTAGCCTAATCTCCTAACTATTTATTCACATAACATATCCTTGCCTATGATTTTCAATGCTGCTCACCTAAGGCTACTAGTGAACTGGTTCAGTTTCATAATAGTACACATCGATCATCCTTGCACAAAAAGTGCTTCAGGTTAACCACAAAATGTTGGTGTATTTTTATCTCAAAAATGTGTTTTCCAGTCTTTTGATTCGACTGTTCATCATTGCAACATTTTTATTTTTTGGTTGTAATTCCTTTTGAAATCCAATGGGATATTGGGTGCTATTTATAGAATTTTTTCAATAATGTGGCATGGGCGCAGTTTTAAAATACAGTCAAACATGAATAACTCTAACTTCACGGGACCGAGCGAAAGTGTTCGAGTTATCAGAGCACTGTCACAAGTCCATGTATTTATTAGTAGATACATGTACATATACAAACTATATATAAATCAAAAGCATAAATGGCTTGTTTCAAATTAAATGCTTCTAATGTGAAGTTAAAAATTTTTTTATCAGACAGAGATTTTAATATCGCTTGAGATTTGTTTGTTGTTTTAAGTGATGTGACTACCAGGACGTTTTCGGATTAAAATTGGCAAAACTTGATCGCTGTTGAAATGCTCAGAAGAAAAGACATCTTTTTCTTTTGAGCGTTTTAACTAACATCAATTTCGCCGATTTTTCTTTAAGTTTATCCGAAGGTTACCTCGCTTTTCCTTGCCTTCAAAGGACTAGCGCTAAGCGGATGTTTGGTAAAATTTGATTTTTGCAAACCTTTAGAAAACTCGTTGACAAAAATATTTTGCCGATTATGGCAATAACGACGCCTATGAACTACTAAAAGTTGAGGCTGGTAGCCGTTGGGCAAAAAACTGTTCGAGTTAACGAAGTTGAGGTCGAGTTATCTAAAGCAATTTATCATTGCGTGGGAACGGACCAAACAAATCCATTCGAGTTAACCATGCGTTCGAGCTATCCGAGGGCGAGTTATCCGAGTTTAACTGTAGTAATACCCTACAGGATGAGTTTATTCGCGGAGTTATATTTCGCGAAAATTATTTTTTCATGCATATTCGCGGATGAATTTATTCGTGGCTGAAACCTGCCACTCTCTAGGAAAAGTTAACTCTATTGCGGCTAGTAATAGTTATTCCTACGCATGCGCACACCGCGCGTTCCGGTTTATATTTAGCTTACAACTGCGAGGCGATCATGCTATTCTACGGTAAACAATTTTTGCTGCGTCCAGAGGTTTTCACGAATATTCATCGCTTTGGAGGCCTTTGATAAGCCAACAAATTGTGGTAAGTAATGAGTTTTTTTACATTTACTAAATTAGTTGAATTTTACTTTGGTTCTTCGGTAAAACGCAATACTAATTTTTTCCATCCCTACTGCTTCATTATTTGTTTTAGTGTGAGAGAGAGATTTTTCAACATACACCGAAGAACAATGATTGCAAGGGTGGTAGATGTCATTCTTAGAAGATCACCAATCATTCAGGGAGGTCTGGAAATTGAGGTTGAAGTGACCGCAGCTACTTACGAGAAGAATATATCTGTTTTTAAAATAGGAACAAAAACGCCTTTACGAGCACAAATCTTTGGCCAACCGGCAGAACTTTGCAATAGTAAGCCACGAGGAGAGTTCTGATGATAACTTCCTTACCAGCCATGTAGTAGCGAGAGAATCGCCTTCAACACCTACTCAAGGCAGTGACAGCGACAGAGCTGCTATTACCAAAATAACTAGTCAGAAAGCACCATTACACGCTAGTATTCACATATTAAGAGTACCAGTTTAATTTTATTGCTAGACAACCGCCATATGGACTAAACTGTTTATATTTACTCCATTCATCGTTTGTAAAAATTTTATTTGTATTTGATATATTTTATTTGTACACTCAAGTTTGTAATAAATTATAATATATCTATACATGAAATAAAATATATAATTTCATCATGTTTGCTACAGCGATATCAAGGAGTTGTTGTCAATGAAGGGTTCTAGGTTGACTGGTTGCCTCTCTGCCAATATTCCTGCCTTGATGAATATTACTACTTGTCTCTAGTTTTCGTAATCGGAGTAGGTTGTTTCATTCTCAATCTGCAGTAAACACAAAAAAGAAAAAATATTACCGAGTGTTGAGGAAGTACAAAAACAATAGCCGAAGTATTTGATGAAAGCGATCAGTTTTTAAACAAAAGAATTAACTAATGCAGTTAATTATGGAAAAACGTATCTGCACTGCAAATCAAATACATACCATAATGTCCAGATCAGAATCATGATCGTCCTTGACTTCGGTATTAGAGATTGATGGAGTTGATTCTAATGTAAAAAGACTAGGAGAGCTTTTTTGCTATGCTGAAGCCATGCCGAATAACTTGTAAAAACCTTGAATAATTTTGTAAAGTTTGACGCAATGGCAATAAAGCTCGAAGACTGGCGATGATTTTAAAGAAGTTTTGGAACTCGGCTACGTTTAGTACTTCTGCCTCGCGGCTATTTTCGCGATGACGCCATTCTGCATATCTTGTGACAACCTTGAATAATTTTGTAAATAAATGTGATGCATTGTCAATGGTGTTAGCTCAAAGCTCAGGCAATGATTTTAAAAATGTTTTGGAACTCAATTACGTTTAGTATTTACATTAAAAACTAGGCTAGCGACTAGTTTTCAATTTGATGCAGTAGTTATTCTCTCTTGTGATTAAAAATAGAACTAATTATTCACTGAATTTAATAATTCGCGGGATTGACTGTTCGCGAAATCGTGAATTTTCATGACCAACGAATATTTTCATCCTGTAGGGTATATCACAAATCACAACCTCTTTCACTCTTCCCAAATAAGTTTGCCACCCAGTTGCATATCATTCCGGGCACCAACAGCGACCTCTTCAGGAATTCAACCCCAACCTGTTGTTTGCAGGTCAGGAGTTTTAAACCACGAAGCCACAACTGCTATTATATTCATAGTGGTTAAGCTTACAGCTGTCTTACATTTCAGCCAGTAATTGAAGAATCTGAAAGTATTGAATGAGAGTCAATATTGAATTACCCTCTTTGCTCAGGTTTCATACGCAATGCAAGTAGAAACCTTGCCATTTTCCCAGTTAGTTGGGAACTATGACTGATTGACACGCTGTGTAATACAACCAGTAATTCCGGGAAAAGAATAAATTCTCTAAGGCTATTGGTCAAGTCTATTATAGGTAACTAACACCATTGGCGAAATGCTCTTGCATACAAATCACCACAACCACATAAAATATAACTTTTACCTATTCGGTCTTGCAAGCCCATTACTTCTGCTCCTCCAAGGGTGGCCAAAAAAAATGCGACGCGGTAATCAACAGGGATTTCCTTTTCGTTTGGCCTGTTACAGTAGTCACCCTTTATCAAAGAGATTAGTTTGGAAACCTCTGTCGATTTTCTGATGCTGTCCAATATGGAAGGATTGTAACCACCTGAGACATCTGTGCCTACAAAATAATACCGATAATAGTCACTGTTACAATGGGTTATAGTGACTATTAAGAGACGGGGCAGCAATAACCCATGTTTTGTGTCACCTTGCAGTGGTGCTCAAACCGCAATGAAATGCATCGTCTTGGTGATGAAGGTGAGTGGCCAATAATGTTGCAGTTTTCTTCATGAATGTACGTACGTATGTATGACGTACGTACATATGTATGTATGACGTACATATGTATGTAAGTTGTAAAAAGAATTCTTGTCGTTATAAGTCTACTATTTTAATGTATGTATAACTTGCTATTTACACTGGTAATCATCAACTAAATCATGTTTTCAATTACATGCCAAAAGGAAAAAATGGAAAGGCAGAAATCAGGAATTATTGAGTGAGTTGAACAAAGGTGTTTTAAAGGTTGGTAATCTAATAGTATTGCGAAGGAGTCGGGATAGTGAATTGAAAGTTTGCAAACTGAAACATATGATGGCGGATGTAGTATGTTGGTGTCGTGATGTATCATACAACATTTCCACTTTTAAAAGCGCTCGTGTGGGTTACCATGAAATCCAGTGTATGAGTCAATGTGGCGTATAGGTCAAGCTTTAAAGTTTGGTTTAAAAATCCTGGTTTTGACATTTACCTGCCGCATAAGTCAACCCCCTTCGCTGGCTCAAATTGTTTGATCGGTAATAGTTCAGTCGGCATCAGAAGCAGGCCATGCGTAGCTGAGGAAATGGCATTCAAAATGGCATCAGCAAAAACACCCATGTTTTTTGTGCCGCCGGCAATACGCACAACAATTAACAAAAGAACGAGAGACAACAGCTCTAGTGGTGACCAAAAGGCTTGAAAAACAATACTTCACTATCGTATTGGTCAGTCTCGACAATAGAAAGAAACCTCCATCTTTGATAATAAGTATGTTTTTAAAGAAAAGCCGTTCTGAAAAACAGATTTTTGTCAAGAATCATGATTCATGTACAGGAAAAAGAATGGATGGATGATAGCGGATGTGTCAAATGGACTAGCGAAGTGTGGGCTTGTGGGCAGACACTCATTTATAGGCAAACACTCCGGAACAAGCAGAATCCTTTCGATGACAATTTGAATTGTGAAGAATGAGACTTGGTGTTTAGTACATTTCATGTTGAGTAGGATTACTAGTATTTCACTATTTTATAAATAGCTCCCTATATGAAATATCATGTAATTTTGATTGGCTACGGTTTGTTGAAGTTGAATTTATTAGAATTCGTATCATGAAAAACGTGACAGCTGTGTAAGTCAAGGATCGATTTTTAAGCTGGAAATTTGGTGTCAAATTTTCGACTTATACACTAGAATTTACGGTAGCTATTGACTAATGGACTGTGTTCAAGGTGATTTTCAACAATTACTTTTTATCTTCATTAAACTTGAAAAAATAATCGCAATGACGGAGTTATCTATTCTGGCAACCATACACCCAGTATAATCAGCCAATGAGGCTTCAGCGATACAGAAGGACACTGACATGCAGGACATAGTGCTAACACACTCAGTAGCATGTGCCACACACATCTGTCCCAAGCACCTGCATTAGAAGTCGCTACTTTCCTTTCCGATAGAGGTCAAATACTGAGATGAGTCAATACAATAGCTTTACAGCTGTAAAATACTCAAGTATGTGAAGGCATCATGTTTCAATTAAAAATTGACAGAGCAGAGCTAGTCAATGTCTTCCCTTATTTTATGAAATATTTTATTACCAGAGATTAAAATTTGGTCTAAACTCACTGCAACGACTAATATACATGTAGGTAATAACAAGGAAGTAAGTGTCCCAACTGGTCAAGTGTACAGCAGCATTACTTAGGTAAATTCTATTGATTACTTATAATGTTATTAATATATATAATTTCTCGCTATAACTGAGCAGAAAGTAGTGATTATTAATATATTATAACAAATATAAAAGTAATGAGGACTATGGAGTAATAAAAACTATCAGGACTTCCCACTAACCTGTTACACTATTTGAGCTTTTTATCAGCGAAGTGTAGTTATTACTAACAAGCTACAACTTGTTTGGTAAAAGAAAAATATTGAGAAATACTGAACATCTTAAAAACAATGTTGTACGCTAGAAACGCTTTACGTAGTTTTTTCTTTTTATTCTGTTTATAAATATGTGAGCTTGTTACTTCACAGTTTTTTAAATATAACCTCTCTAACAATATTTTTAAAAGATGATTCTGATTGGCTTGCTACGAGTAAGTACCTACTGTATTTTAATGAACTTCTGTTCCACAGCTTTGCGGCAGCGGTTCGCTGTTTAACAAGCTGTCTACCAGAACTCAAGCCAGTTAGTAAAACCAATACATTTGGTAAAGACATCTTAGCTGGCCATTTTTTGAATTATTTTGTTTAGTTAAATGCAGAAACAGACACTGGTAAAGGGCATCAAAAGAACAGCGCAATGCACGTAAGAGCGATGAAATTTCAGTACATGATTGTTGACAGAGGCAGAGGTTGCAAAAGCTGTCACACATTTTATGAAATAAAAGAGACAGCAATGAAGTTACTTATTTTGCTAGCAGTACTCATACAATAATTGCTTGGCTATCGAGTGACTGTTATCAAAAAGTAATAACATTGAGCAATTTTCCGCATTTGTCGGTGATGACTCATACTACATGTAAATGCTTAGAGTTCAGTTGTGGGAAGGGAATTGTGGGAAGGGAATTGAAGTTTACATGTAAACGCAGGAAATTCCCTAACAACACGCAAAGGCGCAAATCAGTAGAAAATACTTTATTGAACTCAAATCCTATATGCTTACCTAGCCCAAGCTTTACACCATGTTTTAAGACTTTTCTGGCATCCATAGCTCCACTACGAATGGTTGTGTTGCTGTTGGAGCAGTGAGCAATACCGCAGTCATATTTTTTGATTGTTGTAAGTTCTTTTTCTCCCGAATGCACGCAGTGAGCTAATATGGTTCGATCCGTCAACAGCCCAGCTTTCTCATAAACATCAACGTATTCTTCGACACCTGGATGAGATGAGAGCACGTCTTCTATCTCTCTGAAATTCTCACTCATGTGGGTTTGTATAGGTGTGTCGTATTCTCGGGCTAGAATACCGAGTTGAGACATTAGGCTATCTGAACACGAAACGGCGAATCGAGGAGTAATGCATGCCTCAATCAAACCATCATCTGCGTACCTTTCGCGGATAGTCTCAATGAACCGACGAGTGTTGGTGATGGATTCCACTGTGGTCTCTCCGTAGTAATCAGGGTGACTTTTATCCATACACACTTTGCCAACAAAACCTCTCTGTCCATACTTTTCCATGATTTCTGCCAAAATCAAAGAAGCCTCGACATGGATAGTGGCAAAGTATGAAGCGGTGGTAGTTCCATTTTTTAATGTTCTCCTGACAGCTTTTTCATAGGCGACCCGCGCGTACTCGATATCAGAAAATTGAGATTCCTTCTGAAATGTAATATTGTTAAGCCAATCGAGAAGAGTCAGATGATACCCGATGCCGATGTTGACCAACTGTGAGGCATGAATGTGGGTGTCAACCAGGCCTGGCATTAAGAATTCATCCTCTTCCAAAACCTGAAGGTTGTCAGCCTGCAGTCCGTTATGTCGTAGAATACCTCGAGCGGCTTCTTCATCTTCAGCGCCTTCTAAGATGACAATCTTCCTACCCTGAACTGCTATCAGATAGTCTTGTAAAACTCGAAAAGGCTCAGCCAAGCTGACCGAGTGCGCCAAAGTTCCAAAAAATGCTACAGTTTCTGCCATTGTTATGCTGATGAATAGCAAGTCCTATATTTATACTGAAAATTTTCCACATGCGAATACTTGAATGCATGCAGCTCATTGGCTAATCTCATATTGCACAATGGTCATCAGTCCCAAGGATGATCAGGATGGGAGCACGGAGCACACGAGGGCAATGATGCAAATCGTTTCCTAATTTTATGACTATGAGCAACTATTTAAGATCAACTTGATTAATAGCTAATATAATCATGTGACATCTCTAAAGGCTATTTGTCATTTGGGTTTGTTATTGAGTAAACAAAATTGTTGCAAAAAATTAACCTTTACACAAAAATTTGCTCTAAGCTGATGCAACTCACACGCAATTTATTCACACCACGATGACTTATCATAAATAATTCACATAGACAATGGAATGTTATGACAGATTGGTGATTACTCAAAGAATTGCTCCTGAGACATCTTGGCCAAGACCACAACAAATGTTTAGCCTGCTTTGAAGATGTTTCATAAATAGGACCGCTATACCACTTACATTTGCTAGTATTATTGGTATAAGCATTTGTTAACATGGCCTTTATTGTTATTCCAGTGATGGATCTACCGGAAGTGGTTGGTCATGGTATTTTTTCAAACTTACAATAAAAGTTTTTGAGGGAAAGTTTGACGGAAGAATTTAAGGCTTCACATAATCATATATTGCTCAAGTAAATTTTATAACTACTAAATTTGTAGTGATATTCAGATCATTAACTAACACCTAGTATGCTTTATTTTAATCTCATCATTGCTCTCCTAAATTTTATTTCGTGTTGCAATAATTACTTTTTCCCTTTGTTAGAAAATAACTACTCACTGTTTTTGTCGAAAAATTACTCCATTAAGCATTTCTAGTAGGAAACTACTCTTTGAAGTTTTTCACTTATCGATACTTTGGAAATATATTTTCAAAAAAAAAGTGAATAATCAAATTACATCATACAAATTTTCGCAAAACCGATATAAAAATAAATGTAGGCTATGTGGTATCGAAGATAGGAGGTGGTACCATAGCTTAGAAGATTCCAGTAGTACATCTATATATTTCTCAAAGTAAGTCATCCGTGTGTCGTATGTCTGTCTGCATTCCGGCTATAGCTATTATTAGAATAATTGCAGCTGGACAACAATGCTGACACAATGTCATGGAGTACCATCATTAGAAGCCTAACAGCTTACTGCAATTTTCCATTGACAATGTGCCAGGCTAATAGCTTAAAAGTTACACTTGTTTGACAAAGTTTTAAAACCTTTACAGTTGTTTTCATTTTTTCTTTATTTATTTCAACTACAAAAAACACTTCTCTCATGATATGTAGTTTGAAAATTAGAATGGTAAATGTGGTTTTATATTAAATACAAATCAATTTTCTGCCCAAAATTTTTTCTCTACACAGGCAACGCCGGGTGGTACAGCTAGTTTATATATATATATTTCTCAAAGTATGTTTTATGTCTGTATGTCTGTCTTCCGGCTATAGCTATTATTAGAACAGCGGAGCTGGACAACAATGCAGACGCAAAGTCATGGCTTACAGTCATTAGAAGCCTAGCCTTATTTATTAACTAGCTTAGTGGAATTTTCCATTGGCAATATGCCAGGCTACTAGCTTGAAAGGTACAGTTATTTGACAAAGTTTTAAAACCTTTACAGTTGTTTTTATTTTTCTCTTAATTTATTTCAACTACACAAAACACTTCTCTCACGATATGTAGTTTGAAAGTAAGAATGGGAAACATTATATTATGTTAAATACAAATCAATTTTCTGTCCAAAGACTTTTTTATTACCCGGGCAACGCCGGGTGGTACAGCTAGTACATGAATATTTAGACATGTTGAGAGTCAGTTAACTATAAAACAGTAATTTGTCTACGCATCACATTGCTGCAAAAGCTACAAAACTAAAACCATCAAGTTAAGTACAAATATTCTGAGGCTCTAATTTCAATTAAACTGTTGTTAACTGGTTTCAACTGGCTTCGGTATCGCTATTGCCATCAAAACTGGTTTGAACCAACTACAGTAGTGGTCTGAAGAACAAGATGAACATATTAACACGCTACGAGGGTTGGAACACATCTTTTTCTGCAAACGTGTGTATATATCGAGGGGCTAACTGTAGCTATCTTCGGTGGAGTGCCTGGACTTGGCTGCCGGCATTCACCAAAGGATGACCATATGTGACTTTTATTTACACTTGCACAATCTTTAGTGTATAATATTTCAACTAATTTGTTAACATTTATGAAATCCAGCACCATAACTTCAGCTTATAGCATTCTTGACTGTTATACACATATACAGGCACTCAGATGCACTTGAGATAAGACAACACTTGAGAACATAACACACATCAGATCTGCTTTATTGAATCTTGTCAAACATGCAAATGTTGGACAGCACAACTTTGCACAGGCGCTTCACATAACACCAGATGTTTTGTACAAAAATGAACATCTGGCAACACATCCAAAACACAATCCTTAACAAAAATAATTAGACCGGTAATAGTAAAATTTACAATTGACTTGCATAGCTCAAAGTCAAACAAATCTACTAGAATTTTAATTGGCAGACACAGAAAGTGCAATGCTGCCAGTCTTATCCCTCAGTACTGTACACAAGTCACAAGATATGACATGGAATGACCTTACAGAAAAGCTATCCTAGCTGAAGGGTGATGAGAGGTGCGATGAAATGAGAGAGAATTAGAAGAGTAGGACTAAATAAGTTTCATGACTTTCAAACACAATGAGTTTTGAAGAGTTAATGTGAATGTTGACATTACATTGGTGGCAGGAGACATAGGTCGCTAGCAACTGAACTGTACCCTGAGTGTGCAGCAGTTCATATGAAAGGTAAAGGACTACAACGTTTTTCAAACAGTAGTCACAATAGCATTACCGTGGTAATCTTTTATATTCTGTTGATCTGTCAACACTCCATAATGAACATTACAACTCGTGTCAACTAAGAAAATAAATATATTTAATGTTTTTTCCCAGCTTTGCAGGAAGTATCATATACATGTACTGTATTATTTGTGAGCGGCGCCTACAAACTTAATGCGCACAAAACACTGTTTAGATTTGAGTAAACTTTGTGAGAGATAAACCGGATATAAAATGAGCTGACATTATTAGTCATTCTAACATCAGTACAAGTAATAACACCCGAGTTGGTAGTAACACTAGCACTAATATCAATACTGGTATATGTATTGATAATGACACAATTACATGTACCAGTATCGGTGCAAGCACTAGCACTAATACTAGTATTATGTACTAGTACTAATACAGAAACTAACACTATGCTGCTACATACACTAGTACAGGTGATAATAATACTAGCACAACTCTCCACCTACTGATGCTAATATTAATGATGGTGCAGAACTTATACACTTATATGAGAACTGTAACTAGTGCCAACTCTAGTACTACTTGGAGGTTCCCAATAATGGTGAGAATGACTCGGAAGTGTAATTTTTTACACGAGCAAACTTGCATGCCGGGAAGTCTTGCTTGGTGAGTTGAAAATCGTTCACAGACTCGCTCTGTGTGTCACTGTAACAAATCATAGTATAACATGTTATTAGGGAAACATGCTCAGACAGTGGAACTATATCGGGAGCTAAAATATGGAAAACATACAGTAGTATGATGAAATGTTATCTTTCCTTTATGACACAAGAAATAGGACTAAACTGAAATACACTAAAAAACAAGCGCATTTTGCAAATAAGAATTGCAGTTGCACAAGTTGTCTGGCTGCAGGTACAATTTAAAACTTTATATGAATCTTAAAGCCAATGAGTAGCTCTTCTAGCGAAACTCTTTAAATGTGGACACAACACAACTCTCCACCTGTACACCCTAACTAGATACAACACAACTCTCCACCTGTACAGTCTAACTAGATACAACACAACTCTCCACCTGTACAGTCTAACTAGATACAACACAACTCTCCACCTGTACAGTCTAACTAGATACAACACAACTCTCCACCTGTACACCCTAACTAGATACAACACAACTCTCCACCTGTACACCCTAACTAGATACAACACAACTCTCCACCTGTACAGTCTAACTAGATACAACACAACTCTCCACCTGTACACCCTAACTAGATACAACACAACTCTCCACCTGTACAGTCTAACTAGATACAACACAACTCTCCACCTGTACACCCTAACTAGATACAACACAACTCTCCACCTGTACAGTCTAACTAGATACAACACAACTCTCCACCTGTACAGTCTAACTAGATACAACACAACTCTCCACCTGTACAGTCTAACTAGATACAACACAACTCTCCACCTGTACAGTCTAACTAGATACAACACAACTCTCCATCTGTACAGTCTAACTAGATACAACACAACTCTCCACCTGTACAGTCTAACTAGATACAACACAACTCTCCACTTGTACAGCCTAACTAGATACAACACAACTCTCCACCTGTACAGTCTAACTAGATACAACACAACTCTCCACCTGTACAGTCTAACTAGATTCAACACAACTCTCCACCTGTACAGTCTAACTAGATACAACACAACTCTCCACCTGTATAGTCTAAATACAACACAACTCTTCACCTGTACAACCTAACTAGATACAACACAACTCTCCACTTGTACAGTCTAACTAGATACAACACAACTCTCCACCTGTACAGTCTAACTAGATACAACACAACTCTCCACCTGTACAGTCTAACTAGATACAACACAACTCTCCACCTGTACAGTCTAACTAGATACAACACAACTCTCCACCTGTACAGTCTAACTAGATACAACACAACTCTCCACCTGTACACCCTAACTAGATACAACACAACTCTCCACCTGTACAGTCTAACTAGATACAACACAACTCTCCACTTGTACAGCCTAACTAGATACAACACAACTCGCCACCTGTATAGTCTAACTAGATACAACACAACTCTCCACCTGTATAGTCTAACTAGATACAACACAACTCTCCACCTGTATAGTCTAAATACAACACAACTCTTCACCTGTACAACCTAACTAGATACAACACAACTCTCCACTTGTACAGCCTAACTAGACATCTCACACAATACAACTTATTGTTAGTACATGTTGACTGAAAATCTCGTACAACATAACTGACTGTAGGTACAGGTTGACCGAACATCTCACACAACATAACTGACTGTTAGTACATCTTGACTGACTAGCCAATAACCACAACTCACTGTCGGTACATGCTGACTGAATATTTCTCCCACTTGAGCAATGAGTTAGGTTGTGAAGAGTGGCAATGCAATGACATGTCCAAATAGAATGTCATCTCAGGGTCTGTTGAGTCAGTAGCATTTCTGTTCCTTTTATACCTGTGAGTTGTCTTCTCTTTCCTCTTCACTCGCTTGAGTATGCAAGAGACCTAAACAGCCATGATTACTGTTTAGTAATGTTTCTTGTCCTTCTATATTTTTTGCAAACTATTTCATTTTGACATAATATATATACAGTATCTTCTAGATTGCATTGGTACACTAAATCTATGCAACTCTATATTATGTATCTATCGTATTGAAGAATTGAGGACAGTGAAGGTTAGCATAACTAAGTGTAGAATTTTTTGAGTGTTTCAAATTTTCCATATTACAGATTTAATAGCCTGTTGACCTGATATGTTATCTATCTACATGTATATAAATCTCAAGGCTGGTCAATATGTACTTCGGTTTGTCCAGCTATAGCTATTAAAATCTTGGAATTAAAAGCTTGCATCCCACTGGATTTGAACTCACCAAGATTGAAACAGCAAGTTTCGAACCGCGCATTTAGCCACCAAGCTACGCTGTTCTTACGATTCTATCGCTCTTATCATACACCGTATAGCCTTTTCTCAATTGCACACGCAAAATGACGTATTAATTGAAGCTCTATGAACTTTTTTTAACTCTATGAAACACGATGCTGTTTCGGCCGCACCATACTAGGGCTAATTTGTTTTTTGCCCTACGATATTAACAGACAACATTTCTCTCGAAATTAAAATTTGACGATTGTATCTCAGTTCAGAGTCATCCGTTGTGATAAAAATGGTTTCGCAAACAGATAAGTGATAAAATGTTAGTTAGAGGTATACTAAAGTACATACAAAAACTTCCTTCAAGTATGTTGTTAGTGAGCTAAATTCATTTAAGTTAGATCCAGCGTTTATGTTACGCTGGAACAACTGGAACTCTGTCTCGAAAGTAAGAATGCCGCCCGCAGTTAATTGCAATGTTACATTTTTTTGCAGATCATAGCCACAAATGCACTTAAATTATTGTAGGTAGCTATAGTTACTAAGGTTAACATATTGTTTTGTTACTACTTTTTAGTGATAATGATTTTGATGATTTTTACCAGGTGTTTGCAATAAAAAACTACTATGGGTTTCTATACCACTCTATACAATCTTTTGGCCTTGTGATGCCAACACTGAAACAAACTAAAATCATATAATTGTATACCAAATAATGTTTCATTGTAATCGTAGCAAAACTGACTATATTAGGCCATTACTTGCTAATGATTTAACATTTACATTTAAACACCTTTACAGTGATATTTTTCCTTGTCATTTATTTCACCAAAACACTTCTTTCATGATATAAAATTTAAAAGTTACGATTGTTTGAAAAAGTTTCCAAACCTTTACAGCTGTTTTCTTTTTGCTCTTAATTCACTTGAACTGCACAAAAACATTTTTCCATGTGAAGTTAAAAAGTTAGAATGATAAATGTTCTTTGTTATAACCCGGGCAACGCCGGGCATTCAACTCGTAGATGTACAAAACTAATGGAACAAACAGCACCAGTATACCACGATGCTCTACACTCATCCTAATCACTGCATCTGTATGAGTGGACATTATACAGATACTAAAGATCTGTTGATATACATGTATATTAAATGATTTCATTTGATCGCAAACCATCCAAATATAATCATCTTTAACCCTATCTTCTCAACAAAAATGAGTGCATAAACCATCATCGTAAACCATCATCGTAAACCATCATCGTAAACCATCATCGTAAACCATCATCGTAAACCATCCTCAAGTTTAGTAAAAAGATCCACATATTTTGCTACAAAAAAGTAGGCTGCAGAAGATCGAGTCACATATTTATAGAATACAGGCATTGGTTGATAATCAAAGTAGCATTTAGCAGAACCACGATATGACACTGGAAAAATATATCCACGAACAAGCATTTGTGGTGCAGACAACTCCATCTTTATAAACAACCATAAAATAATTATAGATTTAAAGGCCGACCAATAGTAAAATTTAGTAAAAAATATGATCTAAAGTAATGCAGAATCTAGAGCTGCTTCATTCAAACATCACAACTAGGTCTAAGGATGTGAAACTGATCCTCCAGGTTCAGTTTCACACCATTAACCCCTGACATTCATTGCCATGGAAGAGAAAGCTGGGCATTATTTCATGCAAAAGCAAAAGAGGCACGAAAAGATTGCAACAGAAAATGCTTTGAGAAGGTTTGGTAAAGAAAGTAAAGAAACCGTTAATAACATGACGTAAGCGTTACATGCGTAAATACAATATTTCATACAAACAGAGCTGTAGGAAAACATGATGTCATTCTTTACAACAAGTTATAGATGAGTCCTTATGGAGACTCGACACTGCCGGTGTAACATTGATATACCAACATTGATAAAACGCATATATTAGATGAAATGGAAATGTATTACAACAATTGTCTGCTGTAGACAAATCTAGATTAACTTCTGTGTAACGAAAAGAGAATCTGCACTATAAACAAACTAAAAGCTCTTGATCTGCCATCACAAACTATGCATGAAATGCTCCACTCACGTTTATGCCAAAACAATTTGACAACGCTAGCCTGTGCTCACCACACCGTTGTAAGTGATGATAGAATATGCACGGAGTCATTGTTTATTCACAAATGCTCCACGGCACGATCCTTAAAATGATAAATTATAATTATAATTAAAAATTCTCATGATGACATCACTGCTGCTCCTTCTTACCACGGTTACCTTCGGGTACCATCCTGACCAATCAATGAGCTAATGCCTTGGTATATATTACATAGCATTAAGTGTGAATGAGGAGACGACTGTCAGTGCTGTGAGCTCACCTGGTCATCGGCCAGACGATACATTCCTTTGCACATGCCTTCCACTTTCGCTGTGGAGCTCTTCAGCTGAGATATAACAGTCACAGGATCAGATGAACTGGTGTACATGAACATCATGCCATCAGGGAAGAAGCGCAGATACCGGTAGTAAATAACCTTCATCCAAGGTGGGTAGAACTTTTCCACAGTCACTTCACCCTTCCTATACAGCTCAACCTTATTCATGTAGACTCCTATGAACATAACTAGTGACTCTCAGGCTACCGTCTCTTTATAATAACTACTAGTAGACTCAGACTATTGTCTATATACTACAGAGTAGTTTGGTATTATTCCTACAACTATTTCATTAAAAATGCTATTGATTTAATAAATCCTTTTTTATCATTCCCAAACTACAAATTGCCTAATAACATATATTTATTATTGTAATTTTTATTATTACAACTTGCATTTTCTGACATTGGAAGGTTTAGAAAATCAGCCAATAATTAAACATCTTGTGCTGATAGCTGTACTGTACTACTCACTCAACACCAAGAATGAGGAGTTGTCTACCCTTCATGATTCCTCATTTATGAAGCTAAGACTAGCCCCTTGCTAGTCTGACCAGCCTTAAATGCAATCATGATTCTCATTAGCCTAGCAATACAAGTGATTAATTTAAATAGAAAAGAAGCCACGATACAGTGAGAAATGCAACACCTGTATTTCTGCATACCGTGAAAGTAAAGGTGAGGCTTGTCCAGGTACATGGATCGCCAGGAACTGTAAGGTTGAAAGGTCAGACAGCCCATTCCCCATGTTCTAAATGACATAAAAATAAAAATGAAACAATGACCAGCGGTGCGGGAAATGGTTTTGTTAACAGGCAACTGTATCATAGAAAACCACTCCATTCATTGTTCCAAACTCAACTATAAAACAAATATATGTATAATAAATTTAGAACTCAACAGACCAAACAGTTTGATTGCTAAACTTGTCCGATGTCGCAACTATAGATAATAGGAATGATATGCTCGCTACCATTTCTAAAGAGTTTGTAGCATAACCTTCAAACGTTGTTTTATAAAATAACAGTTACAAACGCCTTATGAACAACTGACATGTAAGAGTTAAATTAAAACTTAAGTAAGTGGTATGACATATTTTCATCGATGAGTCAAATATTGTTGAATAATGGGAATTGTGGAGCCTAGGCTACATCGATGTCTGAGGTCACGACTGTTGCGAGTGCGAGTCGTCATGGCAGTTGGAGAAGTTGATGGTGTACCAATATTACGCCGTCTATAGTGTAAGTCAGTGGAAGGAAAGATACACCCTTCTTTTGACTATTACATATGGCTATCTACTATTTATACAATACATATCATTAGCGCCTCTGTAATCAAGTATGGCTGAGATAGTGTTTTGTTGCACTAGTACTGCTATATCTTTGGCAACCCAATTCAAAGTATGCTTGTAAAAATAATTTATCCTTATTAATATAATATAATTAATATAATGGTATCATATGTGAAAGATTAATGTAATAAAAACATTCCATGAGTATAATAATCATAGCAATTTCAACTGAACACGACTAGACTATAGAAAACAGGATACAGCATTACCTAAACAAAAAGAAAACATATTTTATTTGTGCCATTTCATATTTAGGATAATCACTGATTCATCACAATGTTACAAGAGAACTTGCTGTTTATTCATTTTGCTTTTTGAAATATTAATATTTTTGTAAACTTTACACCATCACTTTTTTCAAAACTATTTTTTCCATGTTTCTAGATACCATATGTGGTTGCAAGTGTGTAACCATCGAGGAAATGTCTCACCTGTTGCATATGCTTTGCCAGAGGAAGGGATCTCTAGCCAAGACATAGAACCCTCGACACACCTGAAAATTTGGAACAGAGCTGAAGCAGACTAAACTAGACTAGTAATGGTCAATGAAACCCACTAACAAGGTTGTTTTAGAATATACAAGCATTATAGAATATTAATAGAATTATATAGAATAGTTTGGATCAAACAGTTCTATATTCACTCTGACAGACTACTAGCTTAGCCAGGTTGCAGTGTAGATTTGCTAATATGCTTTGAAAAGTATATGCATCAGCATTGCTAGCACTTACCATGGAGAGCTGTTCCAGAGACCTGACATCCACGTCGGAAGACACGACCCAGCGAAGAATATATGTGAGAAGTTCACTGGGTAGAGCAGAGATATGCGTCGACTACAGAACGATGATAACACACGAATTATACGCACTTTTACTAACCAAAGCAATGGGAAATTGCACACCAAAGGATATGACTTGATAGAAAATGTGACCTCACCTATTCTTGATTGGTCATATGCAACCCTGTATTTTCACAGACTAGGTTATTTTGAGTTGTGGAGACTATACTTCTAAATGCCCAACCAAGTGACACTCGAACAAAATGACACAACCTCTGGACTCTCTAGAAGTCGATCTCCCTAAGAGCTCCGGTAATACGCGGTAGTGTTCTCCATGCTTCTATTTTTATTAAACTTTACTATTAAAGTGTTTAGATTATCATTATTGTGTAATAAATAACCATATGAACCATAGAGAAATATATAACAACTGAAACATTGATAAATTATTACATTATTAATGAGTGGAAGAATTTTTAGAGTCGGAAATTGTTTCATATTGTATATATTCTTCAAAGTTGGTCGTGTGTATAGATGTGTAGTTCCAGCTATAGCTATTAAAATCTTGAAAAAACGAATCCATGTCGCAGAAATTTCGGTCTCAGACCCTCCAGTTCACAGGCAGATGCTTTACCAATTCAGCCACACAAGCTTTATCAATTCAGTAGGTGATATATGTCGCCTACTGAATTGATCAAACAAATACACAACGGCTTTGCGTACTACACAGGGTGATCGTGGAACATCACAAAGAGGGTAGCTCTTATTAGTACACTTACTCGAATTATGCATTGGCAATGTGCCAGGCTAATAGCAAGTGGCAAGCAACTGTCATTATTTATAAGCTCATTTTTAATACCCGGGCAACGCTGGGTAGCACAGTTAGTATTGTATATAATCCCATATGTAGACCGCTTAAAACTGCATCCAACATTTGCATTTTCTCACTATTCGTGGATGGATAAAAACGTCACTCCTGTAAATAACGAGGACACACTGTATTTCTGTATTTATCTTGCACGACTCAAACTTTCATGCCATATAAAAAGCTAATGTATATATCACTGTAGACTTGCCTTTATCAAATATGTCTTTACTAAGGATATGAAATAGCCTAATATTACACATTCCTAACCAAATACAACATAAAAGTGTGCATTTATAGCTTTTCAAACAAGTTGAAGATTAATTCAAAAGTTACTAAAATGATAACACCAATATTTTGTGTCAATCCATAAATAAAAGTACAGAAAAAAGTAGAACCAATTTTTAACTTCAGTCATACTCAAACCATCTTAATGATATGAACAAGTTTTGACAACGGTAACCACAACTCGGATATTAAGCAGAAAATACCAACCCTAATAACATACAATTCCTTCGCCTACCTTCTGTGGTTTTTCCATTGAGCAATACATAGTCCGTTGCGGAGAGCTGTCAGAGCAGAGCTGAGTGAAGTTAGAGCAGAGGTCAGCTAAAGACCATTCCTCAGTACCCTCCCTGCAAACGCATGATTATAACTGAAATAGGCTAAAGCAGCTCCTACACATAGAGCTCATATCTGATCTATTTCCTTTGTGACATTGGTGAGCGTATATGTATCACAGAGGTCTATGTTCCCTAACTATTTTCACATGGCTTTCTTTTCAACAAAAGGTAGAGTCAATGTCTTTTAGTAAACCAGTGAACTCGCTAGTTAAACCAAACTAGGAATCTCTAATTGGTAGATCACGAGCAGCTGCAGACAATATATGTAACCGATAGTTTATCAGCTTATACATACAACTGCGAGCTGGACAAACCTGGAGGTCAACCAAATTCAGGCTTATTTAACATGTTTAAATACTGTAAAAGTGAGAGTCACAGGTTCTGTAATTATATCAGAGATGATCAGAAATAGAAATGGGAGATCATTTGGCGATGATCTAAATCAGGGGTTCCCAACCTGGGGTACAAGTACCCCTAGGGGTACATTTTAGAAATCTAGGGGGTACAATACAAGTTATAAGCTTAATAAATTTTTGGTTTGTTTGGCTCTAATTATTAATAACTTTGCTGAAACCACTGCTATAGAGCTATTATTGGTATCATTCTAAAACCAATTAGTTTTGTCATTCAGACAAACTTAGGCAAGCATCAGCCCTAAACACAAGGTTGTTTCGTCAATTATGTCATGATTGCGATGCAGATCATGAAAACCTCCTTTACTACACAGAAGTGAGATGGCTTTCTACAAGCAATGTCCTGAATCGATTTGTGGGACTGATTGATGAGATTGCAGCTTTCTTTGCTACACAGACATCTGAAAAAGCTTCAAGATTCAGTGAGAAGTTAAGGACTTCAGAATGGAAATGGAAAGCTGCATATCTGAGAGATATCTTCTTAAGATTAAACACTGTCAACACATCCCTTCAAGGGAACTCTACCACTACAATTGATTTTACAGATGAGCTTAGAGCATTTATCATGAAACTAAAGATGTGGAGAAAGTCATGGATCATTTGATATGTTTGATAGCTTGTCAGAAATATTGCCTTCACATGATTCAACTTCCTTCATGAAAGATCTGGTTGCAGACCACCTCTCTCAACTGGCTTGTTAGTTTCAACAATATTTTCCTGACTTAAATGACACAGATTTGAAGTTGGCTAAATACCCATTTAAGTTAAATGTAGCTGATATTGATAGTGACATGCAAGAAGAGTTGATTGACCTTCTCAATGACTCCGGTGCACATGATAGATTTGAAAATTGCGTTTTTAACAAGTTTTGGTGCTCATTGATAACATCCTACCCAAAGCTTTCAGAGGTAGCTTTAAAAGTGTTGCTCATATTTCCTAGTAGTTATAAGCGTGAGCAAGAGTTTTCCTCACTTTTGTACTTGAAAAGCAAATATCGCTCACGGCTAAATGTTGATGATGACCTCAGAGTTTCATTATCTGTTACTGAACTGAACATCAAATGGCTCACTGATGCAAGGCAGGCAGGCACAGCCTTCCCATTAGACTTGTCAAAATAAAATGGGGAAGTAACAAAACACTGCGATGTCCAAAAGTTGTACTGCATAGTTATCATTATTTTAGTGAATAGCAATTTCATACCATACCCCATTTCTTTATCTGTTTAAGTGACACATTTCAATAATGCACACAGGTCAGATTAATGGAGTTAGACCAATAATACCCTTGATTGAACTGTGTTTTCGAAAGGGTACAGTTTTTGCAATATGACTCCCAAGGGGTACCTAGGCCAAAAAAGGTTGAGAACCTCTGATCTAAATAATAAGGTCAATAATGGGTAGGCAAGATTCTCTTGAGTCAAAACCAGTTGCTAAGGCTATCAATGTAGGCTGTAGGGTAACAAAAAACTTGCATTAATCTTTATCAAATAAGACTAGTTAACAACGCTGAACTATATTTGTATATGAACATTTATTGACACTGAAGCCAACTGAAGCTACCATACTGAAAAACAGGAAATCCTACGATGAATTTCTTAGAATAAAACAAGACAGACAAAAACTCCTCAAGCGCTTGAGACATAAGCAGACATGACAACCATAGCCATCTTTGAAATGCTTAATCATTGCGAGTTGTACTCAACTTTGTAGTAGGAGCTCAAAGCTCAGAAATCACAGGATGCTAGTGTTAACATTACAGTGTTATCACAGGATGCTAGTGTTAACATTACAGTGTTATCACAGGATGGTAGTGTTATCATTACAGTTTTATCACATGATGCTAGTGTTAACATTACAGTGTTATCACAGGATGCTAGTGTTAACATTACAGTGTTATCACAGGATGCTAGTGTTAACATTACAGTGTTATCACAGGATGCTGGTGTTAACATTGCAGTGTTATCACAGGATGCTAGTGTTAATATTACAGTGTTATCACAGGATGCTAGTGTTAACATTACAGTTTTATCACAGGATGCTAGTGTTAACATTGCAGTGTTATCACAGGATGCTAGTGTTAACATTGCAGTGTTATCACAGGATGCTAGTGTTAACATTACAGTGTTATCACAGGATGCTGGTGTTAACATTACAGTGTTATGATTAATCTATATTAACAGCATGCTGGTGTTAACATTACAGTGTTATCACAGGATGCTAGTGTTAACATTGCAGTGTTATCACAGGATGCTGGTGTTAACATTACAGTGTTATGATTAATCTATATTAACAGCATGCTGGTGTTAACATTACAGTGTTATGATTAATCTATATTAACAGCATGCTGGTGTTAACATTACAGTGTTATCACAAGATGCTAGTGTTAACATTACAGTGTTATCACAGGATGCTGGTGTTAACATTACAGTGTTATCACAGGATGCTAGTGTTAACATTGCAGTGTTATCACAGGATGCTAGTGTTAACATTGCAGTGTTATCACAGGATGCTAGTGTTAACATTACAGTGTTATGATTAATCTATATTAACAGCATGCTGGTGTTAACATTACAGTGTTATCACAAGATGCTAGTGTTAACATTACAGTGTTATCACAGGATGCTAGTGTTAACACTACAGTGTTATGATTAATCTATATTAACAGCCCACTTTATCATTAAGTCTGTTTGTCTGCGTAAATGTTATGCATTTCCGCCTTTTTTGGCCGATTTCGTTTAAACTCGACATGGGTATGCTCCGTGCCATCTACCAGGCCGATAAAAATATTTGGTTTCAAAACCTTGTCTAGTTACTAAGAATCAGCCTCAACACCCATCTGATTAGAAACTCAAGAATACACCTTCACATACAGTAAGGACAATTACCCCCAATGAATGCGTTCATTGATTGTTGTCATGAGAACAGTGCAACAATTATGGTTGACAACCTACGCATGTTCTGCTGGCTACCTGAGTGAAAATGAAGGAATTTCCAGGCAATGCCGTGCATATTACTAGTATTATAATATTAATAGCATTACTTACATACTAGCTGATGAGTTGTGGTCACCTGTACCAGCTGCATCACTATTTCCTACAACACGATTGCATAACGCCGATTAGTATGGTTATAGACTGCTAATATGAAAACTTAAAACTGGCCACTTCAATCGTACAAAAATGTGAAACTTGCGCTTCCTGTAGATCAAAACTGCCAATTGAAACAACTATGACTGTACACACCTCCAAAGCTCACTAAACTAGTGAAACTGTTGTTAGAAATGAGGGAGAAGGTAGCCAATTTGCAATTTCATCTTTGATGCAATCTTGGAAAATTATCGCTTGCAATGACTTGAAATTGATTTAGGTGTTTGAATTGGATTTTCAAAGTGATAACGTGTGATCAGATATAAACTACCAACCAGCCTGAGCAATGGACTGTCTGTACTGGGCAGCCATCTGAAGATCGATGTCAGGTACTATTTTAGTTGCCTTCCTGTAGTACTCCATGGCTGCAGAGTAAAAGTATTCAGTACTATAGCTAATGGCAGTAAAATAGCCTAAGAGTTATCAGTGACTAACTGGCTAGTTGCTGGTATACGACGGCACAAACTTGTTACAAAAATTAAAAGGCATATGACTTATGTTGCTACAATGCTAGATACTAAATCTATGCTAGAAACACCATGGCATACTAAGTATGACAAAAAAAGAAAATTCTAAATGACTATCACATTCATCAACCAACACTGCACTGACTGTAACTTAATAACATTACAAAAGCAGACAACTCTAGCTAGGAAGAGTGAGTGCTATATTTTAGGTTATCCTAGTAATGATAAGATGACAATAAACTTGGGTGCTGATATAGGAGGTAGGTTCGTCTTCATTTGGAAAACGCTCGCTTAATTTCAAATATGTTTATGATTGAAGGCATAGAAGGTAGGATGAACCTTATAGACTACGGTTTAAAACGATAGATATTGAGGTGAAAATTATTTATCACCTCTTCATAATGTTTTATGCTTTATCAAAATCTTTGTTCTACCTGTCAAGGTTAACTTGGGGAGCTATAACATCCTCTGTAAGTTTACACAGCATACTGCTGAGTGAGTCTGGTCTACACTTGACTGAAAGTGCCCAGCTACAGCTACTTGTAATTTTATCGTTTGAATTATCAGTTAGTTTTTTGCTTGATGCATAACTCGAGGCAAGTTTACGCCTGCTTCCCTAAAGCTGATCTGCTTCTCTGTTTGAACTATATGTTAGTTCAGTGAAATTCCTAATGACTTTCATATATTCATAAACTCAATTGATTTGAACAGTTCACACTAAAGTATACCGCACTCTGATTATCACTGTGAATGGTCATACAGCATCCTTTATCTGACTTTACCCCTACTGAAACAACTCAAGCAGAAAAGACTCATACTACTCTGGTTGCATTTAATCGTTTCACACAATGTTTAACCAACTTCTGAAAGTGTTGTTAAATAAAGGCATACTGGTTATGCGCACTCAAATATGCACACTTCATGTATGCCCACTCATGTATGCCCACTCATGTATGCACATTCATGTATGCCCACTCATGTATACACACTCATGTATGCACACTCATGTGCACACTCATGTATACACACTAATGTATGCACACTCATGTATGCACACTCCTGTATGCACACTCCTGTATGCACACTCATGTATACACACTCATGTATACACACTCATGCATGCACACACACTCATGCATGCCCACTCATGTATGCCCACTCATGTATGCACACTCATATGCACACTCATGTATACACACTCATGCATGCCTACTCATGTATGCCCACTCATGTATGCACACTCATATGCACACTCATGTATACACACTCATGTATACACACTCATGCATGCACACACACTCATGCATGCCCACTCATGTATGCTCACTCATGTATGCACACTCATACGCACTCTCATGTATACGCACAAGGGATGCTGATACTTGTGCATTTGCCAACCTTCATATATGAGGCCATTTTGTTCCGACCAAACACCATTCATAAATAACTCTTCTGCCTCCTTCTGTCTTGCTTCTTTATTCGTCATCCGTTTTAACGCTGGACTGCTCCGGGCAGATGAGGCCTATGATTAAGCAATTGTTTGATCAGTAAAAGATATATAAAAATGAAATAAAAAACTTTCCGGTGACTTTCATATTGAGACAAAAACAACAAGGAATATCATTGGTTTATCAATTTTGTAAACATTGATATAAGCAATTAATAACAATACATATTTGGCAGTCTTTTAATACGATGAACAATAACAGAAAGAGACAAAAGTTACACATAGTTTGCATACATATATAGCATCATAGCCTGTGCACTCACAGTTTCTGACTTAGGAATAGGGCTAGTCTTTCTGTCCTGAAGTTCTGCTTGCCATTTAGCCCTGAACTGATCAAGCTGAGAAGTGCCTTTGGATGAGTCGTCCAACTCCTCCGCATCTGACTCCCCTGACTAGACGCGTTATGGAAAGGTTATAAACTCTTATTACAATGATACTGATGACATGCAAGTGAGCATCAACTTTTTCTTAGATATATATCCTGTTTGCTCTAAAATGCCTCGGGAATAATGATCTATATAGTCTTTGATGCACCTTTTTCACAAACACAATTAAAAAATGAACAACTACATATAATAATTTACTACGTACCGACTCCATGACACTTGAATAATGAGCTTTTGAATATCAACCAACGCGATCTCTTCCACAGGAGGAATCTATGAACAAAATTTGAGACATTAGGCTAGATTTGAAAACTCCCTCTTGAAACTTTAAATGCTGTGTTGCAACATTTTATAAAAAATATTAACTTCTGAGAAAGTAGGACCCAATCTGAGCTCTCAGTGGCTGACAATTTTCAAAGTTCTTCTGCTATCGTATTGTATTTAATAGACCCGATTGAATTCATTGCGCGTTTGCTTGCCTGAGGATACTCCGCAAGGGTAAAGTTAACACAACTCTCAAATTTGGTTCCACTTAACCTGACATCAAAGCTAGTGAAATGAATGTGTATATATTATGTGTTTACATGACTTTGTATACAAGCGTATATATATATATTTTTTGTATTTAGCAATAAAACAAGTAAATCATAAAAGATGGAGACATAACTAAAAAATATATTCAATGCATGTAACCAGTAAATTCAAGCAATTATAACATAAAATTTTAATGGAGAGATAATGGCCAGTAGTAACAACTTGTGGTTAACATTTAATTTTGTTTCAAGTAGACTGCCTAGGCTATATTTTAGGCAAATGAATCTGTGGTTCAGTGAACTACGACCAGCTACACAGTATATTTGCTTGGTCTAACTCGGCTGACAGTAAAATCCTAAAGTTGACAAACCGAGATGTCATCAATAGATAACAGCAATGTTAATGCCACTGGTTATAAAAGTAACTAAGGCTTTTGTTGAGATATGATTGTATTACAGAGATATGACACAAAGCTTAACTGTCAACTACACCATGATATAGTAGATTGCGAACTATCTATCATGCCAATGAATTGAAAAGAATTACTCAGAGGATCAACTAGTTGGTCTTTCTAGCAAATCTTACAAATTCATAAACAGAATACATGACTAGCAGTTAGTTTCAGAGAATGACAATCTTCAGCAAATTGTTTGTCTCAGCCTGTAGCAAGTGCTTCACTGATAATGATATAGTTTGCAGACAGATTGAAGCATTTACATGCATAATGCGTTGGTATATAGCTTTAATCTAATTGTATTTAAAGTATAAAAAAGTTGGTGTATTTTGGTTGACACTAGTGCTCATTGGGAATTTTAATTTTTAGAAAATATGAGTCATGCTTATCAAGACATGCACCAGAGTTGCAACTGGGGGCTTCAGATACCGAATATCCTGAATACAAAGATTATTCAAAACAACACTAACATTGCATGTAGAAATAATTCCATGCTTGATGAGACACAGAGACATACCTGCCAACTCTCACGCATTGGGCGTGAGACTCACGCAATCACCCCAAAGAAAAAATGGAAATGCGTGAGATTTTTGCCCCAATTTCCACAATTTTATATATACTATCATTAATACGTCAGTTACCCCAAACCCAAATCTCACGCAATGCCCCACTCTTGGATTGGCAGGTCTGCACAGAGGCATAGTGATGAGATTCTAAATATGAAACAGTCATAAAACAATATGATTATCTTGTACTTCACCTTTCAGATTATCTTGTACCTCACCCTTCAATCTATCAAATCTATCAATAATTGCAGGTCTTGCCACATAATTGATGCGCTTGAATACCAACAAAAATGGTACTATTATATTAGGTGTTTAATAAAACGTTAGAATTTTCAAGTTGCCAAATCAGATGTCTTAATTGCTCTCAGAAACATTGAGATAGCTTTGGTAGTACATAGTAAAATATAAGAGTAGGCTAACCAAGCTAGTCCTTATTGGTGCAGTGCTTTATTTTTCATTATAACATCGCTTATCTGTTCATCGCTAGAAGGGTTCAACAACATATTAGCCACCTTAGCGGACGGACAAATCGATTTACTTTTGCAACGTTGAGATAGAACCGAAGGCTACTAATATTGAAAACTTTTCTACAAAATCGTTCACTGTTATTAATCAGCTACATGGCCGTATACTCTCTACGTAGTATCATTATTAAGACAGCCACAGGTTTTATGACGTATTCTACAAATCAGGGATGTCTTGCATATATTGGACCCTTGAAACTAAACTACATTTTTAACAAATAAGATACCAAATATTACTTTTTTTACAGCTTTCACCTAACAATTACACGCTTAGCTTATCAGCAGTTCAACTTTAAAACGTATGATTAAAACATTACATATCCATGTACAAAGAAAACCTCTGAATTTAAAACTGGCAAAGACAGCGTCGACAAATAATACAAGCTAAAATTAATAGACTTCGGTAATGCGTGAATAGCGTGAGCGCAAGGGCACTGACTTTTCAGTTTCCAAATCAACATGTTGTATGGATATGATATATGTACTTGAATGTTTACTCTTAAAGCTACTAGTATATTGCAAACTACAGGAGTATCGTAGTCGAGGTAGTTTCAAGGGCATCTAGTACGAGCGGCTAAGAACATCAGCAGGTGGAGGGGAAGTACTGCCGCCACGTCTGAATTATTATTCGTAAGTGGTACTCGGTCAGAGCCCATAATTTTTATGCTTTTTCGATGCCTCTGCATCTACGATACGCCTTTGTGAGGGCTGGTCGGTCATAGATCTCGCTCAGTACCTCGGAGCAGTGTCCCTATACGACACTGCTCGGAGCATCTTATACAGCGCTGGAGCTAAGGTCAGCTCTAAAAAAGATAACGGTTTGTGAGTTTCTAACCCGCAGTTCCTAACTCGGTTTGAAAACTGTGTAGCTGTGTTGGCGATTACATGTAATCAGTACTACCATGGACGTAAGAAAATAGCTTTGTATAGTTTTAGAAGAAACCTTTGACATCAGTGTTAAACGTCCTGCTCTAGCGAGCAATATTTGTTTCTTTTTTGCATTTCTAAAGCAAGCAGCATCGAGGGGCTAGCATCGCGCTGCGCGCTTGCAGTCAACTCTTCTTGAAAATTAAGAATGATTACTGGCATTAAAGAATGGTTACTGGTGTTTTGCTGGTGCTGGAGATGCCTAGATTTATTCTAGATACTAGAAATATAAGGTATATATATATATAAAAGAGTGATAAAAACATAAAACATTGAAAAAATACCAAAAAGGCTTACTGCTCTTAATAAAATGTTACGCTGCTAAAAATAGATCCTAGACAGATGTTTTATAAACAACTAGGTTCTTGATGACAGTTTGTGTTGCAACAGTGTCTTCTAGTGCAGTCTGTTAAATTTTTAATTGTAATTTTCCTTCGAAATATTAGACTAAGTTTTAGATTTTATTTTACTTATTTTAGGTGGTAGATGTTGGCATAAAACTGGCGATTTCCAAGTCGAAATCAACAATCAAGGTATGTCTTTCTGAGGTTGATCTAAAGTTGATGTGACGTGATGCTGTCAAAATATCTCTATTTCATTTAATCAGTTCATCATAGGATTAATTTTATCATAATTTTTGTTACATCAACAAAATATATATTTTATTAACTTATTATGCAACGCTTAACGACGCAGAAAAATCTTGCCATATTGTATTATTCGTTCACTTTTTTCATCTTTATCAAATTTTTATTTTCAGTTTCATGCTCTAGTAATTCATGATAGTCTCACTAACGCATTAGACTGTTGTATTGAAATACTTCAAAAACAAGATACCAGCAGGGAATGTAAAGAGACATTAAAAGATTAAACATCAATCTTGGAAACTGCTGCGTCAACACCACGTCAACACCGCCAAAGGAATTTGGAATACAATTACATCTACCAACCATGACCAAGCACAACCAAAGATAACTGAGCTTACCCTGAGTCAGCACTTTTCCATTACATAACACAGCGCCAATCAATGTTATGCAACCCCAGTTTCAAGACACAGATATAGCGCTAATCAGATGACGGCTCAGAGACAGTGTTCCCTCCAGTAGACTTACCCCTACAACACAAAGATATAATACGAACATTATACGTACCGCCCTCAGGCTATCCTGAATGCCTATAAAAGCTAACAATTTTTAGTAGCTCATCCTCTTTTGACAGTGACACTTGTAGACGTACAAGACGAGCTTAAGGGCATTTACAGCGAGCTGTTGGCGTAAGAGATTATCTTTACTTAGTTCTATTGCTTTCTATCTATCTTATATTTTAGAATTTTGCTACTTGTGTATTAGGCTTTGGTTCATAATAATAAAAGATATTTTGATTGCTATACCAAACATCTGAGAGTTAGCATAGTTGAGGCCTGCACAAAGATTTGGGTCAAGTTCCATACTCATACTATTAGCAACCATTGAATAAACAATTAGGCTGACCTAGCCTAATTAACCACAACAAGCATAGTCTAGATTGAAGTAGAACTTGTGGTTATTAATCATTGATGTTAGTGTGGTATTCAGGTAAGGCAAATTACCTAAAAAACCATATAACAAGACCAGCCTGCTGACATTGTTATAGTACCAAGACATGATTCTGAGTGAAGTCGCTACTCCCAAATGGTTAGTATTCTTATGCTGCACTTTTATACTAAAAGACTATGTCAAGATATTAATTTTGAGAACAATTAGTGTTGCATGGCTGTGCATAGTTATTATAATTGTTTTAAAAATTTAAAACAGCACATCTTTTATATAGGGTGTAACTTGAATAAGATAACTGTTTTGTAGGCACAGGAATACTTGCTCTGCGTGTATCTATAACATGCAACTTGCATAGCTTTATATACAAGTTGTATATGGTACTCTGTTTGCAGCTGGTAGATAGGAAACTTAGGAAATTCATTTAATGGACTCTCTTTCTTACAAAGGACAACAGACCATTGAAAAAAGGTGAGCATGAAATACTTCACTAGGTTTGTTGGTAAATCTTACAAAAAGCAACAGTTATTGCCTGCCTTTGCATTCTAGCATAAATGGTTTAATCCAAAAACTCACTGTTAGTAACAATATTTGCAGGAAGCTTGTTTCTGTTAATAAAAGGTTTGCTGATTATGCTTTGACAGATAGTGAGATGGCGGCTATGCAACAGAAAGATTGTGTAAGCTGTGGACTGTATGTTATCAAGGTGAAGCTGTGGACTGTATGTTATCAAGGTGAGTTACACTCTCATTCATAGAGATCTCAAGACTTCAACAATTATCAGTAGGAAACGTCTGGTTGGATTATTTATCTACACATTAACTATTACTAGGGAACCTAGTCCTATTCTGTCAATTTTCACTGTTAACCGCAATGTTTTTTCAGCAAAATTAGTGTGATTCCTTGTAGGGGGTTATGCAATAATCTTGAACTTTCTAGGTATTCAGCACATTTTTGTTGTCATAAACTTATTAAAGAATAATTCTAAGAATCTCTATTTTTATAATGTTATTAATATTTTCAGCATGCGCAACGATATGTTGAATCATTTGAGCTAGAAAATAGAAAAGATGGTGATATGTCTTTAAATCCTTCCACATACCATAAAGAATTATTGGCAAGTATAAAGGTATGTGAAACAATAACAATTCCCAGCAGATTTAGCGCATCTGTATATCTTGTATGTAAATATATGTTAAGATACTTCCTCACTTATTTGGTTTAATTTTCTCAACCTGAACGAACAACTTTTTAACATTTTTGCACTGAATTTCGTTTTTAACCTGTTGTCTTTATTTATGTTAAGAAGATGGTCGAGCATCGGCGGATATCAAGCTCTCTATTGAAGCAGGTAGGTTGAAGATGTAAGCCACATACAGGCTAACAAGTTTTATATTTGTATCATGTTAATACATAAAAATTATTTTACTGTGTTCACCAATCTAGAGCATGAGAATACTATTCTGATATCTTTAAATAGTATAGTGTTGGTATCTACAGACATTACCTGCTTTATATATATCTAATGCATGTTCTTAACCCTTTGGCTACGGCGTGCTTACGGCCGGGAAAATACCAGCGTACAGAGGCAATTACTAGGGCGATTTGAGCCTTCGACATTACTGCATAAAAACTGCAGTCTCTTACATCACAATTCTGGTAGTTACATAAAATAATATGCATAGAAAAGCTGAGAAATTTCTCTACAAGCTGATATTTTTTCTATGTAGATAGCTTGCAAATGCTTTCCAGCAAGTCTCAATTTGTTGAAGCTATTAATTTTTTTATACGTCATTTTCAATTGTATTTTCCTAATTGATAACGGTAATTGACAATGTTGTATAAATAATACCTGCACGGATTCATAGGTTCTCAACAATTTGCAAAAGAAATTGGTCGTCAAAGAGCATTGAAAGTGGAGTTATGAGCTCCGATGCATTGTGGGAGCACCACTCGAAATTCTCAGTGCATGACCCGAAAGACCAGCAAAAAATGGAGGCCTGACAATGTCGCGTAAACTTCGCTATAACTTACATACAAATTGGAATAGAGCTATAAATGAATATGCATTCGAAAGCTTAGAAATTTCTCAACAGGCAGCCATTTATTCCCTGCAAATTGCCCCTGCAAATTTATTCGTCTGTGAATATTTCTATCAAAATTGTGATGTGTCAAAGTTGCTACCTTTCTATCATAAAACATCGATAACAAATACATTTTTGGAAGCAATAATTCTGTGAAAATGGTTTATGATAAGCATCTGCATGGTCTCATATGTTTGCAAGAGTTTGCAAAGAAACTGGTTGTCCAAGTCGTCCTTTCCAGGCCAGCAAACTTTCATCTATAGATATGAATTTACCAGGCAGCAAAACAGAATATAACCAGTTGCATATCATGCAAAAACATCTTCTAACTTGAAAAATTTATTGCTAGCAGGCTGTTCAAAATTGTCAGCAAAATGCACAGTGGAAAGTAAACTTGCTTCTATTTTCCTTTCTATTTTTAATTTTATTAAAAATCAGCGTAGATAATAAAGGATTGTGGACCAGTAAGACAACAGAGTAGGCTTTTTGAAAATACTTATATGCAAAACTAAATAAATAACTCGCCAAATATCTTTACCATCAACAGGCTCCGAAGCATCGCAATGTTTTTGGAGGCTATATTTATTCGTTTCGTTAAATATAACATTTATAATGGCCGATGTCATAAAAAGCTTTAAATATTAAAAATACTTACCTGTTTAAAAATTCGAACTTATTCCTGCCAAGCTGTCAGCAAAATAAATTTTTTTGGTTTTAAGTCAGCTCTTTGAAATCCGTAAATACTCCTGGTTTCATCACCTGCCGTTTCACTCTCACTTTCGCAATCCAATTCACCCTGTTGATCTTATTTTTCACTTTCATTGTCTTCCCCACCTTCTTTCGACCTGATATCTTCTTTTTCACTTCCAAACCAGTCGATGTCTTTCTCTAAACAAACTTTTTTAGCAGAGCTTGAACAACCGCGTGCGTTCATGATGAATAGATTTCCATAAAAGATCACATCTTTGCAAAGTGTATTGCTTGCACATGCGTATTAGGGATTATTTATAGCCTCAAAACAGTATTACAAAGCCAATGGAAATTGATCAAATTACTAATTTTAAATTTTAATGCTGGTTTTTAATAAATAATATATTTTAAAAAAGGTCTATCGAAGGCCGAATTATTTCGGAATCCGTACGCTGAGACAATGCTCGTATTCCGGGCTTTAACGGATTTCGTAAGCAAAGGGTTAACTAGATCAAAACTTTGTGAAGTAATCTGTAACGTTTTCTATTTATTTATTTTTGTAATAGCCAAGGAAGAATCCACCAGAGGAGCAGTGAAGTGTTTCACGACAACAGAAGATCATGAAGCTACTAACTGGAATGGCAAGGAGCTTACAGCAAACCCTGTGGAATTTCCTGCTGTCTCACTAGATGCTCAGCTTATGTATTATAAAATCAAGTACCTGAAGCACTATAAAACACACCATGCTAGTTATGGTGTATTTAATGTAGTTCCAGCCGAAGATTACAAACATTGTCGACAGGAGCATATATCTGGAATGTATGATGGTATTCAGATGGTAAATGAGACCATTTTATATTATCTTAAAGAGAGTAGCTCTGACTATCAGGTCATTAGTCGGTAACTTATTAGACTGAGTCCAGCTCTACTAGAAGCTTACGAGTCATGGTGTAAGAAGTTGACTCCAGAAGATGACAGTAGTAGGCCATCTCCAGCATATTATGGTATGGAAAAATCCATTACGCATAGCTAAACATATGCTTTCCTGTTATGCTTTCCAATGTACACATGTATGCGGATAACTGGCATATCTTCAATATGTTTTTAAACAAAATTTTATTGTTTGTTCACACCGGACTATTATAGTGTATTCCCTGTTATTTGATGCCCTGATCCAGTGGTAACTACTGTTTTATTAACTTTTATGTTGCATACATTTATATAGTTTAGCCATCCTGTATTTCTAGTCAGTTTGCTTGCATTAGTGGGATATGCATCAAGGCAGTGTGTACTCAGCTGTACTCAGTGTGTACTTTTTCGTTATACAATTTTGCAATTTGGTGTATTAAACTTTTTCAACGGTTTTTCTATTTGGTGCATATTATATTTCGTTGAGAGATGCTATGTAAATCTAAATAATATATAACTTTTACACACAACATACAATGATAATACCTTCACATAATTCTAAGCTTTAGTTTGTAGGAAGTCATAAAACTTTTATTTAGCCAGGCTAATACCTGCTGTTCAAGTCCATGAAGTTGAAATAAAATAATGGTTTTGTAGCCAGGCTAATAATTGCTGAAGTTAGGTTATAACATGTATTTAATAGAAATATAACTGTTTTGTAGCTAGGCTAACATTTGCTGAAAAGTCAGGTTCCAATATGTATTTAATAGAAATATAACTGTTTTGTAGCTAAGCTAATATTTGCTCAAAAGTCAGGTTCCAATATGTATTTAATAGAAATATAACTTTAGTAGCTAGGCTAATAATTGCTGAAAAGTCAGGTTCCAATACGTATTTAATAGAAATATAACTGTTTTGTAGCTAGGCTAATAATTGCTGAAAAGTCAGGTTCTAATTTGTATTGTAATTAGAAGAAAAAGTATAACTGTTTTGTGGGCAAGCCAGAACTTGCTGTAGTCATATAAAATAACCGCTTTGCAATGTAGGACATACGTAATAGTTTGTAATAATCTTATCAATGTACAAGCTCTATTCAAGAGTATACTAAAAATCATTTACAACAGCCTACTACAACTACGCAGTACAACTAGCATTAGTAGTTTTGTAGTTCCGTAGAAATGACCTTGTCAACGTGCAGGTATATTGTAGGCGCCAAAATTTATTTCTGTGTACATTCCACAACCGAGTTAGGAATTGCGGCTAGAAACTCACAAATCGTTATCTTTTTTAGATCTGACCTGGAGGGTCAGCCTGCGACGTGCGTGACGTGTAGCGAACAGTGCGCTGCTCGCTACACTGCGCCAAACTACTAAAACGATAGAAAACCTAACCAACGCTCGAAAGAACTGCTCTAGACAACAACTCCAAAAGATCAAACTTTGAAACAAGCTGAGCTTGTCCTGTAACTAGATAAGCACAAATTATGGCAAGTATAGATACTATATTTCAAAAAACATCTTTTTTTCTCTAGAACTCTACGAAATTGAGCTCAATTAAAATAGTGACATAATTTGGATCGCTAGTGTAACAATCACCATCTATGCTTACACATTCCGTGTGTAGAAAATAAGTACTCACGTGACACTAAACACTAGCTAAATCTCAAAGAAACTGTTGACAAAAATGTCATGAGGCAAAATATACACAGCTTTTGCGAAACTGTTTTATTACTGGCTTCCGTAATATGAGCTCAACAGATTTACCAACGAAATGTAGAGCATGCGCCAACACAAGCTATGCACGTATATATTGCTAGATAATTACAACACAACTGTTTTATAAATCAGTATGGTTTATATTTCTCATTGAACTATACATGTACAATAAACAAGAAATAGCAATACTACTTAGCAACTACAATGCTGCAAACAGCGTGGCATGCCTGAACTTTGTGAAGCATGATAAGATGGCAGATTGTAAAATACTTCTAACAATTGGAATTCTGTTGAAACCAGGATGATGTTCACTTGGCTTTTCTACAATAACAAAAACATCCCAGCTGTAAAGGTGGTTTAATATAAACAACAAAATATACCTTTTAGCAACCAGTTCAGAAGCTTTCAGTTTTGCAAAATAACAATCAGACAGCAATTATCACTGTAACTGATTATGCAATTACTTGTATATTAATTGTATAATCACTTACAACTGTACATTATGTAACATGAAATCATTGATCGACAACAAATCGGAAACTTGATTTTTGCATGATTGGTGAATCTTGTGAACTAGATAGATGAATTTTTCACTTTCATAAATCATGATGCTCTGCATGTATTCTATTGGAAGGATAACCTTATATCAACTGCATTGAATGCTGCAGAAAAATTGATTTGTGTGATGAAAGCCAAACACATACCTTTTTGATGCCACACCTGACAGCAATTGATTGCCAAATAGAAAAGTTGGAACTCCAAGGACGGCAAGGTAACGCACTGTCTCAAACATATTCAACTGGGTCCAGTACAGGTAATAAAGGAAGAATATACCTAAAAATGCATAGAGATGTACTCAAACAACTTGTAGTAGTGTAGATATTATATTTACACAAAACTCACTGCAATATCATGCACAGGTAGGTGAAGATGGCAAGCATTACCTGCAAGACCGACATGGAAGCCGATGGCAGAAATGGAAACCGGAAAGTTTGATATGTTCACCCCGATTCTCAACCACAACAGTAACATGAGAATGAAGGGAGTAGCGCAGAGGATGGTGAAAACATTGGATACTGCAGCTGACGGTCGCGTCTCTGGTTGCCTATAGAAATATTTTAATAATATGGTAATTTGAAATTCCATCAATGCTCAAAGATCTGTGAATGAATTAACCCTGAGATCTATTGTACAAAAAGCAACTCGACACGCAATGCATTCAGACTACTAAAAATGCAATTGCAATACCAAAATAAGAGTGGAATGTTCTTATTTAGCCCGATTACAGAGAGTAAAAACAACATTCAAGCAAGAATGGTAGCCTTAAAATGGACAAAAGAAGAAAGATCAACCTAAACTCATGCTGAATGACAGGTTTGGGTTGGTACTGGTCTCCAGACTCTGCCGTTGGTGGAGATCCGAGGAACGTCAACTTCACATCAGCAATGGGCCAGTCAATAGGATTTACCACCACAGCATCACCAACCACAAGCGAAATCTTATATAAGCCCGATCTGCTTTCAAATTCTTTCTCCTTGGCACCCACATCCTATTACGAGAACATACGAGTCCTAAGAAAAGGAAGCAACATCTTGAAAGGGTAAAAGTGACAAATGAGTATGAACATCGACCGGTGAATGTTCGTAACCATGAATACCAAGCTCCCTTACAGCCAATAGTGTTGAATCTGTGTGTACGTGTGATACAAGTGCGGAGCGCTGAGACTAAAAACAACTACTGAATGCATATTGCTTAAAATGCATTATTTTAAATGAAAAAAATGAAACAGACGACTTTGAAAAGCATTATAAACAACTTACCAAGTCAAACGTATACTGTTTGGTGCCTTCATCAGGAGTAGCGACATAGATGATCTCCTGGCCAGTTTTTTGATTTGTTAATCGCACAAAAGCCTAGAAATTGGCAAAAAGACAAATGTACATTGCATAGATATCGATCCATACACCAACTAAATTTCGCACAGACACAAAACCATTTTTATTTACCTGGTGAACTTTCATAGCCTCCGATGTGGCAGCGCTCTTTACATAGAAACTCATGAAAAGTTTCTGATGTGTGTCTGCATCGAGTTGCTTTGCTTGAGCAGGATACTCTACCCTAAGATACAAGAACATAATATTTGTATAAACAAGGGGAAATTGTGCACACTTACAGCACTAGAGTTAGATATGAGATGCTTTGTACTGGCTCAAGCGACACAATCTTTGTCGCTTACCTTCTAGTTTTAGGCCCAGACTGGTCTTTATCTCCGACTCCTATCTCAACCGAGTCTAACTTAACGTCAGTTACCACTTTAAATTGAACGCTTCCCTTAAGTCCAACCAACTTGCTATCAGGTTTCTCGAGTGATGCAGTGAACAGTACCTTGTAAAAGCCGAATGGTGCTTTGACGTTTGTGAAGTCAAGGTTATAGACTGAGCTGCAATAAAAAAAACAAAATTACTACGCAAACTACCTTGAGAGATAAGATACTCAATATGTGATTCAGTACGAACGCCAAAGCATAAAACCTAACTAAAAGAAATAAGCAGAGATCAAGCAGTATCTACGTGATGCTTGTTTTAGTCAGATATCTCAGTCTGAGTGATGAAAACCTACGGATCACTAGCAACAGTTAGCTGTTTCTTGCTCAGGACTACGGCATCATCAGTAATATGCCGCGCGCTATCTGCAGTCAGTGTCACCTTTCCAATGCTGTCTCCCAATACAGTTCCCACTCTAATAGCTATCTGTTCAAACAACAAAGCAACACGTGTAGTACAGATAATCATGACCAGTCTAAACAGATGAGCTGATAAAGCATACTTTTTCTTAGAAGCACCGATTCTTCTTGTCATGACCATAATTATTAATGAAAGTTGTAAGTGAAGATAAATCACAACATATATAAAGTTAACGAAGGTACAAGATTCTCACTTAAATCTAAACTAACACAGCATCTATAGCTCCTCACGAAATTGTAACATAAATGGAACATTTGTTGCAATGGCAGCATTTGATTTCAGCTTTGACTATAATTAAATCAGCGATGATTGATAACACTTGCTATCAACCAGGTAATTGGTAAAATATGACTTGACAACTTGATATACTTGTAACAAAAACCAATAGTTGATAGAACAGCTAGTTATGATTCCAATATAAGTTCTTTTACAAAATTTACACAGACACAGATACTCTCTAGAAATATCAAGCTGTAATAATGATGCAACTGTACATGTTTACCACATTATTAAAAATTTATTTTCTCATACAAACACAGTAATCTGAATAGAAAGTTGTTTGCACCATTTTTGCGAATGTGCCGACTTGATCGCTGTGAACTTCTTTCAAAAACATAGAAGTGAACTATAAATGAAATGGCTAGATGGCTACTCATCGCAATTAATTTTGAATTAATGTATCATATTTGGTTTTTATTATATATTTGCTTTGGTACAAATTTTTATCAATGTTGACTACGTGTAAGAAGCTTTAACCAATCACTTGCAACATTTGAATTAACCGGAGCAACTAAATTCAGTAGTAAGGAGAATTTAAACTACTTGAAACAGTTTTATAATTATCTAATAAAGATTAAGAGAGAGCAACTATTCGATTGGTAGTACTTGGCAAAGCTGTCCGCGGTCGAAATTCCATCTTAAAATTACAATGTAATAGCAGAGATCGAAATAATGAAATTCCTTTTACATATTCATATTCTAGTACATTGCAGATCCAGCTTATGAATGTATGAAAATGAATTGAATATCCAATGAATGGTTCATTTTCCGTCAGAGGCTTGACAAAAAACTAGATTCATTGGTAGAGCATATATATATATATATAAAATTGTGGTGCTTTATATATTCAGTGAGCTTTTACTGAATAAAGGAAAAAATGACATCACGAGAGAAATATTAACGTGATTTATACCTTTGCGCTACTGACTACGATCTGTGTATGGCAATTTGTTGTGTTAGCCAGGGCAACCATCATACGCCGAATATTTGATGTACCATTACCTAATAAAACAATAATTGCGCTTTTTCTGTTTCGACCTAAGCCATCAGCATATGTGAAATGATTTTGCATTTACCAACTCAACAATTTAATAAGAACGAATAATCGCGTATATTTTTGCATGAAAGAAAAAATCTTCTCATCTAAATACATGCTATGTCATAGCAAGTGATTTCAATGGTCATTCTTTGGCTGATTTGGGTACTCCTCGATTCGCAAACTGCCAAATCTTTTATATTACTAGAAGTATATTACAATTGACTAACGACTGTATATGTAGGAGAAAATTGTTGCGCCAGGTTGCAACCATCTATATCTACCTTCTTATTGTTTGGACTGATGAGAGAGCCAGCCTTGTCGAGACTGATAGCCACAGGAATCTGGAATTCGTTACTGGAGAGGACTTTCAGGGCTGCCAGCAACTGAGCGCTGCTCTTCACCTTGCTGACATGCTTGCGACTCAACAGGTAGTTGGCTAGCTGCATGACTTGCTCCTGAACATAATTATGAATTCTCTTGTAAGTTCTTGAGTAATCTTGTAATGACAAACCTTAACAAACTAAGGCCAACCAATGTCTTATTGCCAATGTTAGATACAAAAAGGCCATACAAGAGTGAACTTATAAAATCTAATAGACTCATCACTTACAGCTTTCAGAGTAGGAGCTTTCTTAGCGGCTGCAGCAAGTTTGTAGGAGCTCTCAACCACCAGACTAGTTGTAAAAAGGCCTCCTTCAAACTAAAAACAAAATACCAATTAGTAAAAATTGGCAGTGTACATATCTTTGAGAAACACTATAGTGCGAGCTCTTGAAGATTCTTGTTAAGCCTCACACATTGGTGTTAAACGTTAGATATATAAAAACTGCGCAAAAACAGAACTAGGATGATAGGAAACTAATTTCCATGAATAATGTCAAGTTTGAAGTTCAGTAAGCTAGTAGATACCAACAGAAAAAGCAAAAACCAAAGACCCAACAGGTTTCAAAATGAATATGCGTAACAATAATGTGCGTAGGGATGTGAGGAGGAAAGTTCGAGTGAAAAATTATGTGTAAAATGCCAGCCTTCAAAAGCTCTGGCCATAGAATAAATACTAACATTGTGCTCGCATAATCAAGTAGCCTTTCTTGAAAGTTAATTGGACTTTCGCAAACAAAATTTCTACCACTCAGAGACCTTATGAACATAGGCCAAGAAAAGTGACACAGCTGAAAAAACCGACAGCGCTTTGCTATCTCCAATTTTTTATTTTGTGAATGTTACGCATAAATCTACCTGTAAATATTTGCCATCATAAACATCAGCCTGCGCATAGACATCCTCAATGAGTTGATAGCGCTTTTCAAGGTCCATGTTCAGAGCTGTGGTGAGAAGAAATGCATAGCCCATGCTACAAATAGCCAGTGCACAACATTGCAAGAGAGAACAATGAAAAGGCGGTACCAATAGTTTTTGAACAAAATAGAAAAGCCCACAAAGTTTTACCTGGTCGGCGTGTCATCAGTCTTCAAAGCAGTCTCCAGAGCGTCATTCACTTGCTTAGCGTCAACTATAAATGGAAGAAAGAAGAAATGGTGGACCAGATAGCTTTTGCAAGGCGCTACAAAAAGCGCATAAGCTACATCACAAAATCTATAATATTATAAAATGGGTGTTACCTTTGACTTTGAGGCTATTTAGCGCTGTGTAAGCCTGATATAAAGGGATCACATTTTTCTCAGTGAGAGCTGCCTTCAAAATGTTCTCTTGAGCTGTTGTGTGACTCATCGAGCACTTGATGAGTGAAGCTGCTTCTATACGGGAGTATATAGCCTCCAGCGAATCTTCATTCAACGCTTTCAGCGAATTGCACATAGACTGTAGACAACAGAATGATGTTAAGATCTTATGAAAAATAACTGTTTGTAGGAGGTATAGATAGAAACAGTTAATTCGAATGCTGTACTCAATTCCTCTTTTGCTACTGTCTGTTATTGCTTATTGAATTTCCTCAGTAGTGTGTTTACTACCTGAAAATACTATTAACGACATAATATTATCATTATGCAAGGCCTTATCAACTTATGATGAGCATATTACCCAAACTGCCTTTGATGGTAATTTTAAAATAATAAATCTAAGCAGTAGGAATAATTTCAACTTTATAACCAATAAATTGTCTACTATCACTTGTACCATTTGTTTTTAAAATTCTATACCATTCCTGTGTTTGTACAGATATAATCCTGTATTTGTACAAAATCAAATTTAAATTCTTCAAATACTTGGAGCCTCAATGATTTTTGCACAGCTCTAGTAATAACTCGACAGGCATAAATTTTTCATTCGTGCACATTTCAACGCCTCATACGCTACAGGATGAAAATATTCGATAGATATAAAATTCGCGATTTCGCGAAGTCAATTCCGTGAATTATTAAACTCCGCAAAAAAATAGTTCTATTTTTAATCCCAAGGAAGAATAACTACTGCCTCAAATTTAAAAACTAGTCGCTAAGCATAAATACTATTTGTAGCCGAGTTTCAAAATCTTTTTTAAAATAGTCGCCGGGGCTTTGAGTTAATCCCATTGCTAATACATCACATTTCTTTACAAAAATTATTCAAGGTGTCACAAGATATGCAGAATGGCGTCATTGCAAAAATAGCTGCTAGGCAGATGTACTAAACGTAGCCGAGTTCCAAAACTTTTTTAAAATCATCGCCGGGGCTTCGAGTTAAAGCCCATTGCCAATGCATCAAATTTCTTTACAAAATTATTCTAGGTTTTCACAAGTTATTAGGCATGGTATCATCATCGCAAAAATCTCTCCTACACTGACCTACAGTCATTTTACATTGAAATCAACTCCATCAACCTCTAATACCGAAGTTGAGGATGATAATGATTCTGATCTGAAACTTATGTTATGTATTTGATTTGCAGTGCAGATACGTTTTTCCATAATTAACTGCGTTAATTAATTTTTTTGTTTAAAAACTGATCGCGTTCATTAAATAATTCAGCTACTGTTTATGTACTTCCTTTACACATGTTAATATTTTTTTGTGTTTACTGCAGATTGAGAATGAAACAGCACCTACTGGTATTCTGATTACGAAAACTAAAGACAAGTAGTAATATCCACTGTGGCAGGAATATTGGCAGAGAAGCAACTAATCAACCTAGACCCCTTCTTCAACAACAACTTCTTGATATCGCTGTGGCAAACTTGATATTATATATTTTATTTCATGTATAGATATATTATAATTTATTACAAACATGAGTGTACAAATAAAATCTTTCAAATGCAAATAAAATTTTACAAACAATGAATGGAGTAAATAAAAACAGTTTCGCCCATATGGCGGTTCTCTGACAATAAAATTAAACTGATACTCTTGGTAAATAAATACTAGCGTGTAATAGTGCTCTCTGACTAGTTATTTTGGTAATAGCAGCTCTAAACCGCTGTCACTGTCTTGGGTAGATGTTAAAGGCGATTCTCTCGCTACCACATGTCTGGTAAGGGAGTTATCATCAGAACTTTCCTCGTGGCTTACTATTGGAAAATTGTGCCAGTTGGCAAAAAATTTGTGCTCGTAAAGACATCTACCACCCTTGCAGTCATCGTGCCTCCGTGTATGATGAAAACTCTCTCACACTAAAACAAATAACGAAGCGGTAGAGATGGAAAAAATAAATATTACGTTTTACCGAAGAGCCAAAGTAAAATTCAACTAATTTAGTGAATGGTTTAAAAAAAACTCATTACTTACCAAAAGTTCTTGGTTCATCAAAGGCCTCCAAATCGATGAATATTCGTGAAAACCTCTGAACGCAGCAAAAAATTTATAGCTTAGCATGATCGACTCGTAGTAGTTGTAAGCTAAATAGAAACCGAAATACGCTGTTTGCGCATGGGTAGGGTTAACTCTATTGCTAGCCGCAATAGAGTTAACTCTTCATAGAGAGTGACAGTGTTCAGCCGCGAATAAATTAATCCGCGAATAGCATGAAAAAGGCAATTTTCGCAAAATTTAACGCCGAGAATAAATTCATCCTGTAGGGTATTTACATCGGTAATAAATTTGTCCGTAAACAAGGTCACGCTAAAACATCATTTCCAACATTAAGTTCTTCAGTTAGCTAGAGTTATAGTCGGAGACCTCCCTTTCATAGTCATCAGACAATAATGCGCATTTGTGATTGGCCCCGACACTCCTAACAAAACAAGGTTATTAGTCTCTTACAATTTGCAATACCTAGCTGATATCAAACTTCCTGTAAACAAAAATGTCCGCTACTCTTGGGCTTAGACTGAAACTAATATACATGAAAACGCTTCATGATCTTTTTTCGAACACCATCAAAACATCAGATTCAAAATAAGCACAAAGATGTAAACTGAACAAATATTAACTGTAGGGCTGGATTTTTCCCGGGAATTATTGAATTTATCCCGGACGGTTTGGAAAAGGTGGTATTTACTGGTAACTATTCTGAGAGAAATGGAGAAAAGTATTAATTGTATTTTTTATAAAAAAGCATTGACAAATTTCAAAGTTTTACAAGAAAAATATGGGTTTGTGTTGTTCATCAATCTTCCAATAAATTGAGCTGTAAACAACGAAACAGTTGAAGCTCTTTTGTCAGTTCTATCACACCGACTAACTCAGGTTTCACAATTTCGTCTGACCAAAAGCCCTATACTTATACTGTACTTGAAATTTTAGCTCATCGGCTTAAATAACAAGGATTGGATTTATGGTTACAAACAGCCTGTAGTTTGCTGATGTATTTCACTCCATTCAAATATTGGTTGAGAATAATTTTACTCAAAAGAACACTCAAACAATGCTTTCAGTGCTCTTAGTTTCAGTGGAAATAGTTTAGATAGACCATACAGAGACAGCGGGAAGCTTAATAGTTTGAATTTATTGCTCTATTTCAACTTTAAATATTCTTCCCCTTCTATCCCGGGGCATTTAGGGTGGACGAGAAAACCGTATTTTTCCCAGTGGTATTTATCGTACAGTCAAGGTAAAGACCTTGCAACCTTGATTATGTGTCTACACAAATTCTCCAATTTCTGATAAAGGGTATCTCCTTTAAAAACAGCCTATGAAGGTAATGCTTTGAAGTCTAGTCAAACACTTAATTAAGGCTTAAAAAGGTCTGGACTGCCTTCATGTACTTTTAGCCCAAGTAGATATTTTTGAGCACCTGTCTAGGTTCAATGGTTCAATATGGTAGCCCATACTATTAGGTTTTTTAATTATTGCAGGTCTTTGAGATATCAGAACAAGATGAAAATAGCACTTACTGAGCTATCTTTAGGAATGGCATCGAGTAAGGATTGACCTCTTAGCGACCAATAGGCCGTCATAGAATCCTTGAAAGGAGATGAGGAAAATAAGCTGCGCATGCGCTCTTTGTCATCAGCAGTCAGGTAACTAGATACTGTTGTAGACGAAATCCTGGTCACCACCAGCAACAAACCAATAACACAAAACCAGCCTGCAATTGAAACAAACCCACCTTTAGTCTTACATAGTCTTCTACATGACCACCCAGGCTTCATACTGTCACTACAGCAATGCTGACTTGTTTTAATTAAAAACAAGTCAGACTTGTTTTAATTAAAACAAGTACAGTGGATCCTCACCATACGATTTCAATTCGTTTCAGCTCCAGCGTTGGCATCGTAAGATGAAAATGTCGTATAGAAGGGCATAGAAACCCATAGTAATTATCTAAAGCTAACACTCCCTGGTAAAAGGGATCAAAAGTTTATACACGTACAGTACACTTTAAAAATTAGTAACAAAATAATAAGTTAACATTAGTAACTACAGCTACCTACAAGAAGTTTAGTGTATTCAGTGGTTATGATCTGCAAAAAAATGTAACATTATAATGTACTATGAGCAGTACATACCATAGGGAGTTCTTCCCTTTCAAGACAGACGTATAAGATAAACGTTGAATTTAACTTGAATGAATTTAGCTCACTAAACACATACTTGAAGGCTTAAAGCTAAGTTTTAGTATATTTTCCTAAACTTCAACTTTGTCATCGGCTAAAATTTTATCACCATCTGTTTATTCGTTTTCACTACAACTTAAAACAAATAACTCAGAACTGAGAGAGCGAGCATCCTATTTCTTTCAGGCGTTCTGACAGGAATTTCGGCTAACAGCATATCGGCATCTTCGTTATTCTAACATATTCAGCACACCGACTGCAACATTTAAATTTTGTGAGAGATCTCCGTTGGATATTGCATGCATGGTGAAAAAGATTGTTGTATGATGGAGACAAAAACTTTGTGTTACACGCTGCAAGGCAAAAATTATATAACAGGGATATCGTAACCCGGGGGTACACTGTAGTTGTTTTTGAACCAAGTTACAGTAGCACTGTTAGCTGTTTTAAAGGACCTTGACTGGAAAGAAAAAATATTGCGGGTAGTAGTGAAACAAATTATTTTTTTGTGAAGTATTATTTTTTATTTTTTGTAGAACTCTGATCTTTCAATGCACAAGGGGCCACAACTGTGTAAGTAACTATTCTTTAATTTTTATGGTCTACAGATACTGTTCAATAACAATTGTTATTTTTTATGGCAGTTATATATTTCAGTAGAATCTATACAGAAAAATAACTATGAAACTGACCGCTTTTAAAAATTTATATACCAGGTGTCTCTACAGCTAGACAAAGTAATGGTACTGTATTGTGCCACTTCAATATTATTGGAAGGGCATTTAAAAACTAGACAAAGTTTATCGCAGAATAGCTTAGGTACTTGGATGTAACAACTGGGTTGCTTTTTTTACATTTTAATGCATGAGTAAAATCCCTGACTATTTACAGCTTAAAAATTTGCAGCATTTTCACTTACAAAGACATGGTGGCCAATCCAAAAAACATTTTGGATGAAAATTGAATAAAATATAGAACTGTAAACAACAAGAAAGGGACATGCTTCATGCACGATAAAAGTATGAGAAAAATCGACTGAGTCTACCATCTTTTCCCTTACTGTATTTTTCTCAGCCTTACAATAGAAAAGTCTGAAAACAGAAATCTTTTGCCTACAAAAGCACTAGGTACTACTGATTTTTTAGTAAAAACAACCAGCGTTTGCTGCTTTTTACTAATTAACACAAAGGTTAATGTTGAAGAAATCTACTGATATATTACAAGTGCTACCTATCTAATAACACCACAAATAACTTCAACCTATTATTTTATAATAACTTTATATTGTCCCACGACTAAACACGCGCAAAGCGAGTGTGTTTGGGAACTTTATGATAAATGCATGTGCACACAACTCCCGAAAAGTATCCACCAACAGCCTTACTTAAACCCTCGTACCGAAATCCCATCAAAAAATTTAACTTTGGACTAACTTAACATTTTTCTTTGGAGTCGTTTAATTATAATAATGATACAAAACACCTATACACCTACTTAAATATGTTACCAAGTCTTCGAAAATTGTCGACAATATCCTAAAACTTACCCATCTGATCGGATGATACATAACTAGAAAGATTCATTTGGCCTAAAGTTGCCATTAAAACCTTACAGGCCTTTTTAATCAAAATTACGACCAGCCAAAAAAACGCTCATAAAGCCATGCGACAGATAGTATAAAAACATGCACATTTCACCAGTCTATGGCATTGTCCAATTGCGGAAGGTTTCTGTAAAACGTAGACCGTTTGTTTTACCTTTAGTAAATCGTAACATTATGACCTTGCAATATTGATTTACAGGTACGAAAATGTGGTACACAGTTCATCAGCCTACGTTTTTTTGTCCAATTACCGAAGGTTTCATTAAATTAGCTAGAACATTAGCCAAATTTCTTTACATCATATGTACAAGCTCGGGCCGAACTACAATGCCCCTTTATGACAAGAATATTTCTTTATTTTGCTCTAGTTTGCAGAAAACTTCCAGACACAAAACACGTGAATGCTAATGCTTGCTTTCTGTTACAGGTCGCTGTCAAAACCATTCTACATTCAACACAACCAACTTTCAAACTGTGTATATTACACAGCAGCTTGCCATTTTACTTCTAATATTGCATTTCTTCTATTGCAAGGGAGAGATATAAACATATAATCTTGTCCTTTCATTATTACTGTTTGCTGTACATAATAACACCCAGTACATTACAGCTACCATTGCAGTTCTCCTATTGCACTGCAGTGCCATTTGACTGCTAATATTGCATTTCTCAACCAGCAATACCCTTTTCTTTTTCCATTATCACTTTGGTCGTGGGCTGTATGACAGAGGAATTTCTAGTTATAAACATGCATTGCTATAAAAATGCATTGTTATAAACACGCATTGTTATAAAAACACATTGTTATAAATATGCTTTCTTATAAATGTGCATTGTTACACGTTTTGAATTAACACAATTTCATATACTTTGATATTAAAATGAAGTATAAATTATTTCATGCTGCCGCTTCCTTCTATCATCGTACATTATATATTTGTTCATTGAGGTAAGATATTTACATCTGCTCAACTGATAATCTTCAAATGTTCATGAGTTTACACAGTAGTAATAAGCAAGCATATCTATAGAATTGCATTGAACATGTTCATCAGAGCTTGAAAACAAAACTTGCAGAAACATGTTCTAATATTTGCATTGGAGGAACTTTGTACAACTTAAATTTTATCGAGTCTAAATGAGCGTTTTACGATGTATGAAACCATTAAAATAATGTTGTCTGTAAAAACGTCTTAGAACAGAGCAGCTAAATATGCTAATCAACAGATACCAGTGGTTTATGAAGGAATTATTGGTGGATTGCATAATATTAAAACCTTTGATCCTAAGTTTTTATGTTGTTTAAGTGATGTAACTGTGAGAAAATTTTTCAATTAGTGTAATCAAATAATTGTGAATACACAATATTGTAAAAAATCTGACAGTTCCAAAATTAATGCACATCGCTCATCAGTCGTGCACAACATTACCAATTGGGGTTTCCATAATATTTTTGTGTAATTTCCACCAAATACTACGTAATCATATTAAAACTAGTATACTATTATTAGTATACTATTATACTATTAAACTAGTATACTATGTAATCATATTAAAACTACATGTATTGCGTTTTAAACTGCATTAACTAAAATTTTCTGTTCAAAATCCAGCAAATGCAATCACACCTAATGCAATGTTAGTGTTTGCTTGGCCCTGTGGTAAATTGCCAGAGCCTCAACAGTAAAAGTGATATGATTAGGCCTAAATGCTATAAGAAATTTATTTAATAGTAACAAGGTGCTACTTGGCCTTTTTAATTCAAGCAAAATTTTCACTCGTTACAAAATGTTACGATATTACTTTTCACCACGGGCTAGCCAGGTCACGCACTCAAGGATTTCCGCCACGCACATACAAAACACAAACAACAGGGTAGACACACTTTTCGCAGTCTTCCGCAGGAATATTCAAAAATACGAACAGATGTCAATTCAATCGGCCAAACACAACTTACTAATTGGTGAGCAACCTGTTAATGTATCCGAATACCTCATATAAAATAGGCCAACCAAGTTGCATAATTGGTTAATACCCATTTTTTCTCTGGAAATATACCTGCCCGCGATTTTTGGTCAATAATAACCAGGGTTTATCATACACCAAAATGTCTCTTACGGGTTTCGGAGGTAGTCCATTATCTAACATTATCGGGTGGGTCCATTGCCCCCGTACCGAAACTTAAACTCTTTTTAAGCCAATCAAATTCACTTGTTGAATAAATCATGAACACGCAAATGAACTACCACTACTACAACTAGCGCGTAGGTATTGTATGGTGTTGTGATTAGCTTACATTGTAGCCTCTATTCGGGGCAGGGTGTTTATATGGATGCCCGAACTTAATAAACAGTACGGGCTACCTCCGGAACCCGTAAGAGACATTTTGGTGTACGACGAACCCTGGTTATTCTTGGCCAAAAATCACGAGCAGGTATATTTCCAGAGAAAAAATGGGTATTAACCATTATGCAACTTGGTTGGCCTATTTTAGATGAGGTATTCGGATACATTAATAGGTTGCTCACCAATAAGTAGATTGTCTTTGGCCGATTGAATTGACATATGTTAGTATTTTTGAATATTCGTGCGGAAGACCGCGAAAAGTGGGTCTACCCTGTTGTTTGTGTTTTGTATGTGCGTGGCGGAAATCCTCGAGTGCGTGACCCGGCTAGCCCGTGCTTTTCACCAACATTATGTTTGAGTATGCAATGACCAATAAGAGACCTTACAATTCAGTTAAAACACTCAAAGGAACTACAGGCTGCCAATGTTGAATGACGCATATAAATAGGTCTGGTGTTAGCTTGTTTAAGCCATATTTGACTATGGTTAACAGTTTTGACATTCAGTTCTAATTTATTAAAACTCCTTAAAAAATGTTTACAAATGGTTGGCTCACAAACAATTAGTTGCCTCTAGCAATGATATACAGCCCCCCATGGGGGGCTGTATATTATTGCCTCTAGTAAGCGGTTAGAATGACAGTGTCTGTCTGTGTTGAAAAGACTAGCCGCAGCCAGAGACCGAATGCAGAGAGTGGTTGTGGAGGGAGCAATGTCTGGTTCTCTTGCAGTAACTTCTGGTGTTCCTCAGGGTTCCGTGCTGGGGCCCTCTCTTTTTCTAGTTTACATTAATGACATTTGTAGCATTATAAAGACATCGACAATAAGACTTTTTGCGGACGATGCCCTTCTTTATTGCCCGGTTAACAGCTTAGATAGTTCCCAGAAATTCCAGGAAGATTTGTTTTTGTTGGAAAGGTGGGCTGAGCATTGGGGTATGGTGTTTAACACTGATAAGTGTCAAATAGTCAGGTTTGGTAAGAACGGTCTTGATAGTTCTGTGGATTACTTTTTAGGAGGAATAGCGTTAGAGAATGTATCAGCTTTTAAATATCTTGGAGTTGAGATTACTAGTGATTTTAGTTGGGACTTGCAGATTGATTCGGTGACGGCAAAGGCTTCTCGGAGGTTGGGTATGATGAGGCATGTGCTTTTTAAGGCCCCCAGAAAGGTGAAGAGGGTTGCATACCTCACCTTGTGTAGACCTATAATGGAATATGCAGGTGAGGTATGGGACCCTCATTTAGTTAGGCAGATAACATCGTTGGAGAATGTGCAGCGAAGGGCTGTGCGTTTTATTTCAGATTTGAGGGGAAAACAGAGTGTTGCGGAAGCAAGGCAGTTTTTGGATCTAGAGCTGTTGGAGGCAAGGCGTAAGAGTGCTCGCATGACATTGATGCTAGAAATTTTAACGGATAGCAAGCACAGTTCTTTTGTTGATAGTTTTAAGCATTTACAAGATACAACTCATGATCATAATACAAGGTCAACAACTAACGGGGAACCCCCCCCCCATTGAGTCAAATTCGAGTTTTTATCAATATAGTTTTATGCCCAGGACTTCCCGCAACCTGCGAGGAAAGCCATGAAATTTTATCGAATTTTTGACAGACATTTTGAAGGCCTTCTTTTACCCGCGAGCGGGGTCTAAAGGCTCGAGTTTTACCTAGACCTAGACCTAGAGACTACTACAGAACGCTGATAAATAAGCAGAATTGTTATAGTGAGACTTAAATGAAAATCATAACACTGCTAGCTGCGTTAATGGTATAATAGTATTGTTATATCAGCTAAAGTGCGCATTATGCGACCGAAATGGGTTATGGGTATCACATAATCCATGTTACACATAGGTTCAACATTTGCAATCGTTCGTAGCAGGCTTTAGTAAACTTTATTTTCTATTACGCTCAAATTAATAGCAAAATTTACACGTTAACTCTGTCGGAAAAGCTCGCGTTATACAAAAGTTTGGCTACACTGACCATGTTGATTTCGTTAAGCACGTTAATTATCATAGCATTTAAAACATACCACAAATATTTAACGTGTAACACTATTGTTGCATGATTGCGAGATTAATTGTTTTGTATTGAAATAACAATTGCCAAATGAGTGGTCGACGTGGCAGCAACACGTTCGATTCAGCAATTACATCCAAGAGAAACCATGCATCTTGAGAAACCACATAAAATACAGCTTGCAGTATATATCAATTTGTGTATTTGCATAATCAAAAAATAAGCCTCTTTAGTACTAGAAGATACATACTATTCATTTTGGTTGGTGCTCACGATTACCAATAGTAGTTTTTCTTTCCCGTGGACACCGGCTTCGCACTTTGCGAGAAACGAGTATAGATGGTGTCCCTCGCAAGTAGTTTAGCGGAAAACGCTATGGTGTAGTATACAGCGCGCTCATTTATTCGTTATTGGACTATCCAATCAGGCCTTACCACCTGCATAATATACCGTGGTTTGCTATGAATGTTGTAATAGGGAGTGTTAGAAGAATGAGAATGCAACTCTATGTAGCCAGTTTAGAACGTTACTATGTACCCGTAATTGACTATTACATGTATTTTATATGTATCTAAACAGGCAGGCGGTTCTTAGCCATAACACGTTTACTGTTGCAGTCATCCCTTTTGAACCTATAATGAATTTTATTAGTTCCTTTTTAACTATATATTGATAAATGAGCTCATTGATACCAAGAAATGACAAAAAATTCCAGATTTATGAATTTCTACTCTGCGCATGACAGGGCAATTTTATTTCTGGGTTTAACTACCAGTAGATTTTCTTTACTGCACTTTGTTGTGAAAATCCTTTTTTTGAGGATTATTGTTGTTTACTAACCTGCAACATATAGACAATAATTGCAAATATGTTGATTGCTTTGCTATTTATTACAGAACTTAAGTTCATTACAGCCTCAATATGAACTGAATACTTGTAAAAAATAATTTGAGCACCAGTATGAATAGCTAAAAAATCACCATCTTTAAATGAGCATAAATGATTGTCAAGTATGAGACAAGTGACCTCAAATACAGCAAACAAAGGCAGCATTGGCTTTTTTGGCATTGGTAGCATAGGCATTGGCAACATAGGCAACACGAATAAAGCATATATAGACTAGAATCAGTAAAAGTAGTAGCTCGGCTATGTCTGAGCTATCTTGACAGCCAATTTAGCACCTTTAATATATTCTTGTGTGTAATAAGAGGGCCACCAAAATTCTTCTCTTCTGGGTACATTCACATCCTTCATAAACTCCGTTGGCTTTGGACACTGCAAGCCTCTATTTGAAGACATTTTGTCAACAGATCCATCATTTTGAGAAATTCTTTTACAAACATAACACTGAAAAGCTTCTGGAAAACCAACTTCATCATGCTTTAAACCCCAATTCCTCAATGCCAGCTTTTCTATGAGATGTTTGTTGGATACTCCTGTTAACTTGTATCTGACAGCTTGATTGTAGGCTGTGCTGTTTGAGTCGAGGTAGCTGATAGCATCCACAAGAGACTCTATGGAGTCGAAGTCCTGTATGACAACCGCTGATCCAAGAGAAGGTAACCATTTCTGCCAAGACAACAAACACAATTCAAATAAAACTAGCGCAACTGTATGATTTGTTAAAATCTTTAATTGCATTTATCGATAATAATGATATTAATAATAGTGTATAGCAATTTTTAAACTACAAACTCGATTTTCAAATGTCTCAGATCTCGAACAAATTGGAGTTTGATGACAAAATTCACGACGCTTTTGTGGCGGATGCCAGTAAAAAACTACAGCTTGAACACCTTTGAGATGAGCTGAGGAATTCTGACGGCGTGCCTCGGCTGTTAAATAACGCTGTCTTTCTTGTCATTCTTAATATTCAATCATTTGTGGTGGTTTATGAAAAATCGACTTCATTTTGTGTATTATTTCATTTTCATCTTTCATTAGAATAAAACACAGAAACCAATTCCACACTTTTTCATTTTACAGAAAACTCTAAAAGATTGAAGCTGGTGTTTTTAGTTGTTATAGATATGGCAAAACATTCTCCAGCCTAGCCTCCTCTACTAATTTGGTAGTTATGTGAAATTCAACATGAAATACTGTAAAAAGTAAGTTTCTATCATTGGAATGAAGTTAAATTATTTACATTGTATCTAATAAAAAAATAAATTCAAAATTCGAACAAATCCCTTTCTGAACAGTGTTCTGGACTGCATAATCATGATCAATAACCAATTGATTTTTTGTGAGTGATGAAAAAGAAAAGCCTGGTAAAACAGCATTCAAAATATACATGCAGACGTTTTAAAGCAGAAATCCCAAATCGTGTAAAGAAGTATTGCAGTGATCCAAGTCAAGATTATCACTAATATGTATCATAGAAACGGTACATATTTATATATGAGAACACAGCAAACTATACCATGATAGTGGGGCTGCCATAAACAATTGGAATTGTGCCAACATAGAATGACCTCCAAAACTTCTCAGTGATGTAATCCTCACATATGGCATTTTCAGCAGCAATGACAAACTTATACTTCGACAGCAGCTCATAGAAGTCAGCATGGTCCATTCCCTCTAGATTATTTGAAATACTGGCAAAAACAAAAAAATGATTAGCTATCCGCATATCACACTATTAAATACTTTTAAGACAAGCTAAATATATCGCTAGTTTTATAAACAAATTAATATATTAGCAATAATTCTACTATTATTATTTTAACATTATTAAGTAAAAAATATATGGAATGATACAATATAACAAAAAGTGCTTAGAAAATCTTCTATCTTCACATCGTGAATGAGCAATAGACTGTGTAGAAATATTTTATATATTATCTCCCCTGAAAATATGCCAGTGAAACTGATTAGCTTGGAAAAGTTTTGTGAACTGTGCATGTTAACCAATTAAAGACTGAAATTAAGGTGACGACTACAGAACTTACGTTTAGTCATAGACTCTTTTTATCACAATAGGTTATTTTAAAAACTTAAAAACTTACATCTGAGCATAGAGACACCTCACTCATGTGCATGACTTATGCCTGCTCAAGAGCATGACTTATGCCTACTCAAAAGCATGACATGCTTACTCAAGAGCATGGCTTATGCCTACTCAAGAGCACGACATGCCTACTCAAGAGCATGACATGCCTACTCAAGAGCATGGCATGCCTACTCAAGAGCATGACATGCCTACTCAAGAGCATGACATGCCTACTCAAGAGCATGACATGCCTACTCAAGAGCATGACATGCCTACACTTATTCCTAAATCTGATTCTTATTCCTCAACACTGATACGGTGTTTTCCATAACATCAATGATCTCTCACAGAGCAAATGGTATACTTACACTACTTACTGTTTGGGAAGTTGTTTGTTGTTAAGGCATTTCCCAAGTGAGTCGACAGAAATGTGCTGAGACAAGATTTCTACAAGATGATCTCTATCAGAGGGAGCATCGCAGTCAGATTGGACATAGGCTATTGGAGAGAGGGATAACTCCTTTATAAATAACTCTTTCTCTTCAAATGTATGATAATATGATTTTGACTCCATATCCTGAAAAACACAGAGCGGTAATGTTGGTGCAGTAGTCACGCGCCAATAAATCTTTAGAGAGAAAGTTACCTACTAGTGCACTAGCACAAAACCACCAGTCATGACACCAGCTGGGGAGTGGCAACTCGAGATACATATACATGTAAGATACCTAACCTATTTCAACACTAGTTATAAACTCACCTCTAAATACATTTATTTCTTCTACATATATAAACAAATATTTTACTAACTGCTAGATCCTGTATAAAACCGCAGCGGCCAAAAAGTATTAACACCCGTTATTATTTTGTGATATTAATTGGTTTCTGTTTTTTACTGCCTCTCCATGCTACCCAGATAATTCAATATACATATCAAATGATTTCTCAGAAAATTTTCTATCCTTTGAAAACAAAAAACACGACAGCGGTCTCTGCGAACATGTAAAACTGACCAAGCCTGAATATTGAAAATTACTAGCTATTTATACTCCTGCATAATGACATAAAATAATCTAATTAAACAAATATTTCTTTACATTTAACATAGGGGAAAACATAATGTAGCCAGTCATGAGATTATTCCATAATTAGAGAGATTTGGAGTCTAAATTCAGTTTTCATACAAGATTTTCACTGGAAAAAGGCTAAACACTTTGAAGAATGTGAAAGAGCTGTGATTGTGCACCTGTGGATATGGATGCACCTGTGGATATGGATGCACCTGTAGATATGGATGCACCTGTGGATATGGATGCACTTGTGGATATGGATGCACCTGTAGATATGGATGCACCTGTGGATATGGATGCACCTGTGGATATGGATGCGCATGTGGATATGGATGCACCTGTGGATATGGATGCACTTGTGGATATGGATGCACCTGTGGATATGGATGCACCTGTGGATATGGATGCACCTGTGGATATGGATGCACCTGTGGATATGGATGCACCTGTGGATATGGATGCACCTGTTGATATGGATGCACCTGTCGATATGGATGCCCTTGTGGATTGCGGACATTTTGTTGTCTGTTTAGCAATAGATTTGCAACTTTTGAACTCAAATTTTGAGAGAATTAGCGCTATAGCACTTTCTATTTAGAATTGTTCTAATTGGTCAAATTAAGCGACGCAGCAAAAAGTCCTAAAATTGAATAATTTATTGCAAGTACATCATCATTTTACTGTCACTTGGTAACTTTTAGTTAATTGGTACCTAATGGGCTTTTTACCACAAGTATCAATGTTGGCCATTTCGACAAAGGCTAGGTCTTCTGAACATGCACAAATGGACATACTCAGAAGATGGAGGAGGAAATATATATCTGCAGTAGTTGACAATAATACCCACCTGAATGCTGGTTAACCATGTCAGAGTGAGAGGGAAATCGCTGTCGTGTCTAAACGTGGCAGTGAAATCAAACTGCTGCATCAGATCTTCATTGGAGAAAGCCCAGTTGTTCTTGGGTGACTCCTCATGAATTATAGCCCAGTACTGTTGAGGCCTCCTGGGCAGGGGCAAATCATCCAGCTCCATGTTGCTGCCATAGAACATGACAACCTGTGTCCATATTGTGCCATCTAAATGGTTGCACTCACAAACCTATGCTATAAGTTGACATTTTAAAAGAACAAGCCAAAATTTACATTCTAGATTATACCATACAGTCGAAAATTTATGTGTGATCACCTCAACTTTAGAATGTGCCAATATACGGCATAAAATTAGCGAACATATTTGTTTCCAAACGTTACATAATAAACCGTTTTTGGAAACATTTTGGTTTCATAACTGAAAATGAAGAAGCAGATAAAATTTGAATGAAAATATAAAGATATGACTGTAAAATCAGCATTAATTTAAAGTTAAAGAAGTTACACTCCATATCACCATTATTCACATATCTCTATTATTCACATATCTCTATTATTCATGTATCTCTATTATTCACATATCTCTATTATTCACATATCTCTACTATTCACATATCTCTATTATTCACATATCTCTATTATTCACATATCTCTATTATTCACATATCTCTATTATTCATGTATCTCTATTATTCACGTATCTCTATTATTCACATATCTCTATTATTCACATATCTCTATTATTCACATATCTCTATTATTCACATATCTCTATTATTCACATATCTCTATTATTCACGTATCTCTATTATTCACATATCTCTATTATTCATGTATCTCTATTATTCACATATCTCTATTATTCACATATCTCTATTATTCAGGTATCTCTATTATTCACATATCTCTATTATTCACATATCTCTATTATTCACGTATCTCTATTATTCACATATCTCTATTATTCACGTATCTCTATTATTCACGTATCACTATTATTCACGTATTTCTATTATTCATGTATCACTATTATTCCCATCGAAATTATTCACATATCTCCATTATTCACGTATTTTTATTATTCAGGTATTTCTATTATTCAAGTATCTCTATTATTCATGTATCTCTATTATTCACATATTTCTACTATTCACATATCTTCATTATTCACATATCACTGTTATTATCTCTACTTATGTAATGCCAAGCCTCTACTTCTGTTTGTATATCTATAAATGAACAACAAAAACCTCTTCGTATTGATCATTATTTTATTATTATACAATGATCTATCTCACTTTTTTACATAGTTTTATAAAACGCATTTATTTTAATATTATCTGTAACTATCTGCAGCATTTAATAGGCTGTTTTAAAAGATGAAACGGATCCCATTAATGAAAGTGTATTGTTATGGAAATATTTGCTCTAACATACAATGATGATACCATGGTTCTAACACATGAAATTGATTAACGTTGTATGTAGGGGCATCTCTTATTCACTGCAAATAAAATAAAACAGTGATAACACTATGCTATACGAGTGATAACACTATGCTATACGAGTGATAACACTATGCTATACGAGTGATAACACTATGCTATACGAGTGATAACACTATGCTATACGAGTGATAACACTATGCTATACGAGTGAAAACACTATGCTATACGAGTGATAACACTATGCTATACGAATGATAACACTATGCTATACGAGTGATAATACTATGCTATACGAGTGATAACACTATGCTATACGAGTGATAACACTATGCTATACGAGTGATAACACTATGCTATATGAGTGATAACACTATGCTATACGAATGATAACACTATGCTATACGAGTGATAATACTATGCTATACGAGTGATAACACTATGCTATACGATAACACTATGCTATACGAGTGATAACACTATGCTATACGAGTGATAACACTATGCTATACGAGTGATAACACTATGCTATACGAGTGATAACACTATGCTATATGATAACACTATGCTATATGATAACACTATGCTATACGAGCTTCTACACAAATAAACATGATTAAAACAAAAAGCTAGATCCGTCTCTCCAAATTTACCTTTGTGCTGGAGTTCTGTATATACGAGCGGTTGTTGGTCACAAAGCAAGAGTTGCTGCCACACTGTTTGACCATGCCAGGCTCATGAGTTAGGTCAGCCCACCAGAGAATGATGGGAAGCTGCATGGATGAATTTAAGTTAGCTATAAAAGATTCGTAAGTCGATGTGAGGACAACTAAAAGGAAGAAAATACATTATAGCTAAAAGAAAAGACAAACATCAAGCAAAATGCTAGCGACATCAGAAGATTCTAATTTGATGAAAAACTAAAGTTTCATTCAATGCAGGTCTATAATTCAGTTATTAAAACAATCTTTACTAGAATGACAGTCATGTCCATTCTTCCGAAGCCCTGTTGGAGGTCAGGGAAAAAAGTGTACACTGTACAGGACTCGAACCTGCAACAAGGTGCACCACTGTTATATATACATATACGATATATACGTGTATATCGTGTTATATATATTTAAATTAGTAGAGAATTAGATAGTGTACTTATCTCACAAGTTTTAAGATAAGTACGCTATCTAATTCTCTACTAATTTATACTGCAACATTCGATGTTGAGCGGTCTGACTTTAGTTCTAGGTATGATAAATTTCAATATATATATAGTATATATATATATAATTATATATATACAACGTATATATATATATATATATTTGTATCTATGTAGAGTACTTTTAAAATGCACATTTCACCTACCTAGTCATTGGATCATTGGGTACAATAACACCTGCACATCAAATGTGCCCAAATAGCCACAACAATCAACACAACTGAGTTGCAGAAAACAGAAAAGCGGCCTATTGGGAATGAGGTGAGTGCTCAAACTCCCAGATCTCTGGTAGGAGACCCGAGCTCGAGTAAACATTACCACCCACTTGGGTAAACCAGGTTGAGGAAACAATTATAGATAAATTTATATATGCTTACACTTCTGGACATTTTGAAGACGGTTCTTCATCGTCGAAAAATTCTGAAAGTAAATGAAGGACACTTATGATCATGCAATACAACACAGTAGGTGTCTGTAGAGAAACATGTAATGAGCATTTATTTTAGTACATTATCGGCATGTGTGATGCCATGATTTAGTAATTGCAGATACTTACTAGAATTCTCAAATTGGCAATATTCAAAATGACAGCGGCTACACCACTAAATAGTAACATTGCCAAGCCGCATCTTCTGACTTTGTTGCATTTCATTTTACAACAATTTGGCCATCATTTTCTACAAAACAAAGATACCAAACATAATCTCGCATTTGTTTTAAGCCAAAACAAATATGTGGAACGTTGAATCACGGAATTAAAATTAAATATCTATTTCATGGATGGATTGTTCTAAGACCATTTCGATTGAGTGCACGTGTATAGGTCTGGGTTCAATGCCGATCACTAGAAGTTGAGCAACTTAAAAAAAATTTTCATTGTTAAAATAATCACAACATCAGCTAATGGAAACCTAAAATAATCATTATAATCTTCTAAACATCCTAATGGGCCACAACAAATTGAAATCTTCAAAGTTATTGTGGAGTATTGAATGAGCAGTGAGGCAAAGTTTAAATTACATATAGATTTCATATTAAAAATGTAAGCAAGCTAAATGGTCATTGCTTTCATAAGGTTACAATAGTCTAATAAAATACGATATAAACAAATGTTCTAGATGCAAGCTCGAGTATCGTTTAAAATCCCAAACTGCACAGCTTGTGAAAAATAAGTACAGGATGTTTTTGGGTACTGAATAGTTAATACGAGACGCATTTGGTTCCGTCGATCGGTAGTTAAGAACCTAGACCAACATTGCTGTTCCTCTTAGCATGCTTTTTGCAAAACTTCCGTCGGCCAACAAACCATCTCGCGGCCTCGCCAAATTCATTTATAACACACCAGCGCGTACGTATGTGCATGTACTGCATCATTATTTCGACAAGAGTGGCTACTTATATTACATAATATTATGGTGATGAACTCTTCTTTCTAAATCATGCTGGTGCATAGGTGAATCATAGAACTTGCATTCTACTCGGATGAACCGATATGATAAATGCGATTCAATGTTAAAAAGTAAGATAATTTGTTCATTAACAGTTATAATTATTGATTAATACATGTTTGTGTATTGTTTATGTTTACTGGAGTAGTGTTGAAGTTAGTATATATTAACATAAGATCGGGTTTTGGTATTTTTACATCTCATGGGCTCCTCAAAACAAGTTTACTTAGCGTTTGAATTTGACTGGCTCAAGGAAAAGTTTCTCTTACCTTTTTAATTGATTTTTAAAAATGACTCAAGTTTTTGTGTTTTCCATTAATTGGTACAACATGTGTTGTAGTTTGTTACTTTGCATATTAACGCACCCTTGAAGAGAATTTTATCATATTCCATACATGTTCATTTAACATTGGCTCTACATGCACAAATGACAATTTTCCAATCATCAACGCATTTGTTCTTAACACATTGCTAATAAAAATAACTACAAATATTTGGCCCATTGCTTTTTGTTAGTGTGCCATGTGTCTGAGACTATATGTACATATATTAAGTCATCATCAAAGATGCAAATATTAGATCATTGTCTTGGATTCTATTTTGAACAAAACCAATAAAAATCACATGTTAGCTACAAATAGTAGGATAGTTGCAGCATTTTAATGATTAGAGTGATGAATTGGCTGAGTGGGCTTGTACAACATTATTTTGGGAATCAATGTTATCCATTTGTGCTGAAATTACCAGCAATTAAGTCTAGATGTTATGCTTACTTAAGCTATTATTGTCACAGGAATGGATGCATTGTTTTGTCAGATGTGTCAAAGTTTATGAGGGCGTTTTTACGAGAGGCCAATTGATTTTCTTATTCATATTTGATTTTATCATTTGTTTGAACTCCTATTATGTAACATGATATACGCAAGTCTTTGAAAATCTAGCAATAGGAGATGCTGCATGTTTCTCATTTTTCTTAGCAAGTTAATAATTTGTCACAAGCAATGCATATGATTGTGCTACTGCTGATTGATATTTTCAGCGTTGTTCAAATACGGGTCCCAAGTGTTGTTCTTTATTGTTATTGTTCTAGAGAATGTACGCTCTAGATGATTCTAATCCTTGCATTTAGCATACATTTGGCTGGCGGTTTTTCATTATGTTTTTGCATACTTGCAATAGATGGTTTAGATTTTGTTCACTTCTAAAGTTGTAGGTGCTGAACAAAGAGTTTTGGTCACAATCAAGTTCGGAATTATAATAGTCTGTGTAATGTATACATCTCCTTTTTATGAGGCTATCAGTAGTTTGAACTACTGTGGCCCTAAAAGATATATATTGTGGTTAATACTTAGAAAAAAAGCTGTTTTCATTTATGAATTTGAACACATGTTTGCTTGCAGATCACCAGATTGCTACAAAATACAAAGATGTTTAAACCTTCCTTGCCTTCTTTTCATATGAATAAGAATTAATGTATAGAGTATTTTATATTATATACTTATTAATTATTTTATATTATATATTTTGAGAATTAGCGTTTATATTATAAATTCATGGAATGGGAGCAGACAGATTTTCGTCACTCTAGCTTTAGGACAACTGATTTGTTTTTGTTTATAATTCTTGGCCATCCGGTTTTTCAGGTATAATTCCACTTGTGATTAATGTCTATTGTGGTGAAGAATGTTCTCCTGTATGAGGGCTGTTACATCGTGATTGATGCATTCTATTGCGTAAATAGGTTTCTATTTCCTGAGTTGAGTTACATATTTTTTGTTAGTCGTTGCTTATAAGGTTATAGAGGCGTGTTGCCATCAAATGCCTCACAGGTCTCATGGTTCGCTGCCTCCATTGATTATTTCGTTATCTCTTTACTCTTGACTAACACCGATTTGTAGGAACCTTAGCTAGTTATACAAGCTTTGTACAAATGCTAAGTTTGCTGGTATTCAGGTGTTAAGAGAAGTGTAGGCAGGTGTGCACCCTTGAGACTTGTTCTCAGAAACAGGAAATATTTTAATTATTTTCCGTTACTTCATGCTATAAACTGCGAATGCTAAAAGTTGCTTTAAGAAAGCTTTTTCAAGCAATAGTTACCAAATTCTCTTTAAATTAACAAATTTAGCATTTGATAGTGTTGAATTACACATCTAGTTATTAAAGTACAGCTTTTAATTGACTTGTTGTTTTCTAGGACAGTCATCATCTTGATGAAAGATGGCAAGTGAGACAAAGGTGAAATCTAGCGATTACAAGTCGAAGCATTTGCACAGAAATAAAAGCGAATGGGAGGTGGTCGGCGGCTTGCGAGAGGGAGATGTGTATGAGGAGAGGCCTAACAAATTTGATGGCTATTTACATAAAAAGAGAAATCCTCCTCTCAAAGGATGGCACAGGGTGTGTATTGCGTATATCGCTACCTCACTTGTCAAATTTATTTGACAAGATAGATAAATAAACATATAGAATTTAATTTATTATTTGTACTGATTAATATAGTTCCTCCGTTTTTGTGTAAACGTCTCTTTGCTCCACTGCTTTTTCAATGTTAGAACAATTTTTGCTTATTAGCTTGTAATATCAGGCCGACTTTCTTACAAAAATCAAAATGTCATTTGTAACAGTAGTCACTAATCACATTATAATAGGCAATAGTAACAATCAACCAGCCGTGCAACAGTCTCCCCTAACCACCTCTTATGAATGGCCGGTAGCAGCTCACAGGTTCATTGATATCAACGTTTTCAATTCTCAGTATTGATCGGTCATAGGATCGATGCACTCACTTGTTATGCTAACGGCAATACTTAATGCAGATCGGCTGACACCTTAAGATCCTCTACGTAAAACTCGTGTTTAATGATATCACAGAATTCCTAAATTGTTTTATTTTCCCAATAATCACTTCCACGGTTCAATCGGCAAGCCTGATCAAATAAGCACTTGGAGCATTTGATGCTATTACTATGTATATATGCATTAATAAGTTCTGTCGTCAGCTGGATGTTAACTGATACATATACTTGGGTATTGGGTGTGACACTAAATCCTATGCAACTGGTATGTCTTTGCGCTGGCTAGTAATATTTCCCATAGAACTACTGGTAAAAAGATGTGTTACAGGAAGAGGCTGATTGTTGGGTTACTAGCCGTGTAACCAGCCTAATACCTTCGATAGAGAAGCTATTATATGATTTTCAGCTCGAGGTCCAGGAAACAAATGATCAGTTTTGTCTTTTGTTTAATTTGGGCAACTGTGCCGGCTCTGAGTGCATATCATAGCTAAAATGTCCGAATTGAAAACGCTTCGAGGACAATAGAGTGCTGCTTGTTTTTTTAAAGAAAGTCTGTTGAAAATATATTTACCTTATTAAATTAAAACTCAGGAATGGTGTGGTTGTCATTGTTTCTGGTTAACATTGAGTCGAACTTGGCTCATCATGTCTTTGGCTCCACTCCCATGTGAACACTTGTATGTCGATAAAACCCTTTCATAACTGAATATTATTTATATTTATTTATTATATATAAATAAATATAAATGAATATTTATTTATATTTATTTATTATATCTGTATGATCATTACTATAATCGCATGTGAATTGCAGTCAAGTTTTCGTTGATGAAGACACAGCACTATCACAGCAAAAGAGAAACGTATTGCTGTCATCTTCTGTATTGATTACACATTGATACACTGTAGTGAATGTAGCATATTATCTATTCAGTGTGTTTTATCATTTTTTAAGTTTTATGCTCACGACTTCAAAAGAATTTTGTTGGATTTTTGAGGTATTTCTTTTATGTCGCTTATGCATATTGTTGTTGAAAGCTAGGCCGTTCAATAGAGAAAACACATTATCTGGCTGCAAATCATCAAAGGCTGTTAGGCTACCAGCTAGAGGCTTCCTGATCAGATAGATATAATAGTCTCATCTCGATCAGCACACTTGAGTCATGTCCATGTCCGTGGTGGTCACCTTCCGTCTGATATGACACACTATACTCTTCTTTACGAACTATGCTCCTGTAGCATTGAGGATTTGTCATGAGACGTAGGCAGGTGTATGAATGATCAGTATTATTATACAAATTCAAGTGTGATGGCCTTGACCTTGCTGTCAAACCACTGATGACCAAACTATTGCTATTAATGTGATGCTCCACCAGTCTTATTGTCTTTTGTGTTATTTTGTGGCGTTCTACAGTGCTAGAATGTGCTATAGTTCCAAAATGTTCTACATTCACAAAAAGTTCTCCAGTGTCAGGATGTTGAGATCCAAGTTTTATCTGCATATATATATATATATATATATATCTGTATATATATATATCTGTATATACAAAAATATATATATTTGTATATATATATCTGTATATATATATATCTGTATATATATATATATATATATATATATATATATATATCTGTGTATATATATATCTGTATATACTCAAAGTATACACAGATAAAACTTAGAAAACTCATTATAGGATATTTCATATCCTATAATGAGTTGTCTATCAGTCCGTCAGTAGCCAGGATTACAAGTTCAGATAACAGATTGCTTTCAGCGATACTCATGACATTGACACATGAGCATCTGCATAAATCGACCGACTCAAGGTTTCTGAATAATTGTACACATACTTTTTCTCTGCGCTTTATCTGCACTCATGACAATCTCTCACGGCAACTAGACTACCAGGGTACTAGTGCATATAATAAAGATCCCCTATATGTAGTTTTCTTTCTGAGAAAAAAGATTTTTAAAGCTGATTATGTGACAGATACACAGATACTTTATACTTGAATTATCTACAAAAACTGATGATCGCAGGATTCATTTTAATGTAAAAGCCCACTGTTGTTCACAAGAAAGTTGCATTTTCATTCTATACCACAGTTGAGATTGGATTGAAGTTCAATTAGCAGGTTTTACGTTATATAAACTGATTAAGGTCTCAAAGTGTTATCACTAAATCCTACGCTAGCTGGTTAGGTTTGCTTAAGGCACATTCACCACCATAGCCTTGGTGCTTTTATCCTAGCAGTATACCATTTTATCTATAGGAAAATTGTGACCGGCTCATTGAATACGTGAACCAAATAATTGAGAATTTTGGTTATGATTGTTATTTTACTTATTTTATATAAACTACAGTAAAATATGACATAATTAAAAGTATGGCTTTTCTCTAATGATAGTTAAAACAAAAAAGAATACAATTCTCATTTCGTAACTACCAGAGCATTCTGTCAACAAGTTTCGAATCTCCTAACTCCTTGGTTACAAAATATTTCTGCTTACCTCGAGTTAGCAAAACAGTTTTGAGGATGAGTTGCAGGTTTCATTATAGTCACCACTATTATTGGTCCCTTCAGTTGGTAGTATGTACTCAGTGTATACTCAACTTGAGCATTGTAAGGAGAGAAGGAAACGTTTGATTATTATGCACACCCTTTCAGCTCATAGTGGATAGATTACAGCCAGCAGCACTTCGTACATGCACGTTTGTGTTTCACTCATTTTCTCTTTTCTAAATGCAGAGATACTTTGTCTTGGAGGAAGGAATGTTAACATACTCCAAGAGTCCAAATGATGTAAGTACGTATATGCAGCTATCAAGTTAGGTCTGTCCCAAATATTGTACTGCAAAACAATGAATGTCTATTTTCTTCTCATTACAAGGAAATTGATGTGTACCAACGCAATGAAATAAATCTGATAGATTTCTGATAACTGGTCTACGCGCATAAGATACGTAGGGTGACCCACTTGACCTTGCATACGTGGAGCCTCGGCTAACTGTTTGTTCAAGAGCTTATCAAGTATTATGGGAGCATTGGCATTGTATAATTATCGTATGACTGGACTGGTAGATTGCTTGATGTGTGCTGACTTGTTTCTCTGTAAGAAGTGGAAGGTGGTTCTATGTGTTTTGTCCTAACTTTTGGCTGTTTGTGTGCCAATCAATCTGTAGTTATGAATGCAATCAAACTGCATCTAACATCAGTGTAAAGCAGTCATCTGAACATCGCTGAAGTTTGTGGCGTAAAGATTTGTATCGATTTAGCTGCCATTCTCACCGCAACGTGAGAAGTAACCTAATTGTGTACAGCCGTACGTGATCGGTTGAAATCTTGCAGAAAAAACAAGTATTTCGAAGTTTAGCGTTCGTCTCAATTTTGTTAATATTTTGCAAGTCAGATATGCACGCGATATGTTTGGTATGAGATTGTAAGGGCAACATAGATAAGTGTGGAGATACGTTTATATGAAAAGGGCAAAGTTATACAAAATCTGTTTGTAGCCATTTTAGTTCAGCCTTTGTAATCTACACAATGATTGTATACCTGAGTGCTGTTATATCTAGCTTGCTCCTAGATTTTGGTTTTGTTATAAATGAATTGAAACAGAACTGGGAATTGTTAAGGAACATGTGATTCAATAGCTTTACATTACAGTTCACAAATGAATGAATAAATAAATAAATGTTTGAATATAAAACACAGTTAAGAATTATTATTAAAAAATTTATCACGCCACCTTGTTAAGACAAAAGCCACCTTGTTAAAACAAAACGTAATATATCGGTTATGAGCCTGGGATGCTAGGAAAAGGCAAGTACATTGGCGGCTCCCTAATAAATGAGAAATTGATTGGAAGGTTTATTTTGGCATCGCAGAGGACCTCCTTGCTGATCGTATTACACCTGTAGGGGCGCTGATGTATTTGCTACAGGCCTTATCCATTGGGAAACGATAAGCCCACCTTTTTTATCATTTTTTCACGTCCAAAAATTAAAAGTATCTTTTTAAATAAACTCAAAAAAGTAAAGTATATGGTTGGCCTGTAAAGCTACTTGACCTTCAGCGTGGACAAGTGCGGTCACAGAGGGGGAAGCTGTGTTGTGAGTAGCAGGGTTATTCTAACGACAATTCTAGCGCCAGTAAGCTGTCAATATGCTAATCAGGAACACTCAGCTACAGTTCTATGCAAGTCAGTTGCCTTGCCCTGTACGGCGATTTGCATTTGGTTGTCAGCTTTGCTAGAAGCGGACGTGCACAAAGGCTTTGGTGTTAGTCTACCGTTATCACAAACTATATATTCATGGCTCCAGCAGAGGATGTTTGCTAGACCTGCTCGGCAGACTAGTTTTTTTCCATTTGTCATCAGGGCTATGTGGAATCACAACAGAGAATTATATTTAACGTTGAACTTTGGTAGAAACATGCTAGATTTACATTCAACATGAGTATGTATTGCGATTGTACTTGCTCTATTATACTAAATATAAGTAGGCCTATATAGTGAGGTTGTACTAGGTCTATACTGAACATAAGTATATAGTGAGGTTATACTAGGTCTATACTAAACATAAGTATATAGTGAAGGTATACTAGGTCTATACTAAACATAAGTATATAGTGAGGTTATACTAGGTCTATACTAAACATAAGTATATAGTGAGGTTATACTAGGTCTATACTAAACATAAGTATATAGTGAGGGTATACTAGGTCTATACTAAACATAAGTATATAGTGAGGGTATACTAGGTCTACGCTAAATATAAGTATATAGTGAGGTTATACTAGGTCTATACTAAACATAAGTATATAGTGAGGTTATACTAGGTCTATACTAAACATAAGTATATAGTGAGGTTATACTAGGTCTATACTAAACATAAGTATATAGTGAGGGTATACTAGGTCTACACTAAACATAAGTATATAGTGAGGTTATACTAGGTCTACACTAAACATAAGTATATAGTGAGGTTATACTAGGTCTATACTAAATATAAGTATATAGTGAGGTTATACTAGGTCTATACTAAGCATAAGTATATAGTGAGGTTGTACTAGGTCTATACTAAACATAAGTATATAGTGAGGTTATACTAGGTCTATACTAAACATAAGTATATAGTGAGGGTATACTAGGTCTACACTAAACATAAGTGTATAGTGAGGTTATACTAGGTCTATACTAAACATAAGTATATAGTGAGGTTATACTAGGTCTATACTAAATATAAGTATATAGTGAGGTTGTACTAGGTCTATACTAAACATAAGTATATAGTGAGGTTATACTAGGTCTATACTAAACATAAGTATATAGTGAGGTTATACTAGGTCTATGCTAAACATAAGTATATAGTGAGGGTATACTAGGTCTACGCTAAACATAAGTATATAGTGAGGTTATACTAGGTCTATACTAAACATAAGTATATAGTGAGGTTATACTAGGTCTATTCTAAACATAAGTATATAGTGAGGTTATACTAGGTCTATACTAAACATAAGTATATAGTGAGGTTATACTAGGTCTATACTAAACATAAGTATATAGTGAGGTTATACTAGGTCTATTCTAAACATAAGTATATAGTGAGGTTATACTAGGTCTATACTAAACATAAGTATATAGTGAGGTTATACTAGGTCTATACTAAACATAAGTATATAGTGAGGTTATACTAGGTCTATACTAAACATAAGTATATAGTGAGGTTATACTAGGTCTATACTAAACATAAGTATATAGTGAGGGTATACTAGGTCTACACTAAACATAAGTGTATAGTGAGGTTATACTAGGTCTATACTAAACATAAGTATATAGTGAGGGTATACTAGGTCTACACTAAACATAAGTATATAGTGAGGTTGTACTAGGTCTATACTAAACATAAGTATATAGTGAGGTTATACTAGGTCTATACTAAGCATAAGTATATAGTGAGGTTATACTAGGTCTATACTAAACATAAGTATATAGTGAGGTTATACTAGGTCTATACTAAATATAAGTATATAGTGAGGTTATACTAGGTCTATACTAAGCATAAGTATATAGTGAGGTTGTACTAGGTCTATACTAAACATAAGTATATAGTGAGGTTATACTAGGTCTATACTAAACATAAGTATATAGTGAGGTTATACTAGGTCTATACTAAACATAAGTATATAGTGAGGGTATACTAGGTCTACGCTAAACATAAGTATATAGTGAGGTTATACTAGGTCTATACTAAACATAAGTATATAGTGAGGTTATACTAGGTCTATTCTAAACATAAGTATATAGTGAGGTTATACTAGGTCTATACTAAACATAAGTATATAGTGAGGTTATACTAGGTCTATACTAAACATAAGTATATAGTGAGGTTATACTAGGTCTATACTAAGCATAAGTATATAGTGAGGTTATACTAGGTCTATACTAAACATAAGTATATAGTGAGGTTATACTAGGTCTATACTAAATATAAGTATATAGTGAGGTTATACTAGGTCTATACTAAACATAAGTATATAGTGAGGTTGTACTAGGTCTATACTAAACATAAGTATATAGTGAGGTTATACTAGGTCTATACTAAACATAAGTATATAGTGAGGGTATACTAGGTCTACACTAAACATAAGTGTATAGTGAGGTTATACTAGGTCTATACTAAACATAAGTATATAGTGAGGTTATACTAGGTCTATACTAAATATAAGTATATAGTGAGGTTATACTAGGTCTATACTAAACATAAGTATATAGTGAGGTTATACTAGGTCTACACTAAACATAAGTATATAGTGAGGTTATACTAGGTCTATACTAAATATAAGTATATAGTGAGGTTATACTAGGTCTATACTAAATATAAGTATATAGTGAGGTTGTACTAGGTCTATACTAAACATAAGTATATAGTGAGGTTATACTAGGTCTATACTAAACATAAGTATATAGTGAGGTTATACTAGGTCTATACTAAACATAAGTATATAGTGAGGGTATACTAGGTCTACGCTAAACATAAGTATATAGTGAGGTTATACTAGGTCTATACTAAACATAAGTATATAGTGAGGTTATACTAGGTCTATTCTAAACATAAGTAGATAGTGAGGTTATACTAGGTCTATACTAAACATAAGTATATAGTGAGGTTATACTAGGTCTATACTAAACATAAGTATATAGTGAGGTTATACTAGGTCTATATTAAACATAAGTGTATAGTGAGGTTATACTAGGTTTATACTAAACATAAGTATATAGTGAGGTTATACTAGGTCTATACTAAATATAAGTATATAGTGAGGTTATACTAGGTCTATACTAAACATAAGTATATAGTGAGGTTATACTAGGTCTACACTAAACATAAGTATATAGTGAGGTTATACTAGGTCTATACTAAATATAAGTATATAGTGAGGTTATACTAGGTCTATACTAAGCATAAGTATATAGTGAGGTTGTACTAGGTCTTTACTAAACATAAGTATATAGTGAGGTTATACTAGGTCTATACTAAACATAAGTATATAGTGAGGGTATACTAGGTCTACACTAAACATAAGTATATAGTGAGGTTGTACTAGGTCTATACTAAACATAAGTATATAGTGAGGTTATACTAGGTCTATACTAAGCATAAGTATATAGTGAGGTTATACTAGGTCTATACTAAACATAAGTATATAGTGAGGTTATACTAGGTCTATACTAAACATAAGTATATAGTGAGGTTATACTAGGTCTATACTAAACATAAGTATATAGTGAGGTTATACTAGGTCTATATTAAACATAAGTGTATAGTGAGGTTATACTAGGTCTATACTAAATATAAGTATATAGTGAGGTTATACTAGGTCTATACTAAACATAAGTATATAGTGAGGTTATTCTAGGTCTATACTAAACATAAGTATATAGTGAGGTTATACTAGGTCTATACTAAATATAAGTATATAGTGAGGTTATACTAGGTCTATACTAAACATAAGTATATAGTGAGGTTATACTAGGTCTATACTAAACATAAGTATATAGTGAGGTTATACTAGGTCTACGCTAAACATAAGTATATAGTGAGGTTATACTAAGTTTATATCAAACATCATGTATTTTAAATGCACTCCAGTTATATAACCAATATAAGTGTCTAGTAGTATATTTCTATTAACAGAATTTACTGTGGTCATGTACCAAAAATCTATTGTCAGTTCATATTCAAAAGCGAAAATACAATCTCTTAGCTGGTGATTGAGGTCAGAGGTGGAAACATGAGTTGTAAGGGTATACACTGTACGCTGTACTAGATTCTTATCTCTATCCATCTTTCAAGTACCTTGCTGTTAGCTGTTGATGTTGATTGTAAGAGTCACTCCTCTTCTTTATAGCACCTAAAGAGAAGACATCATGGCAAAATTAACATTGCCCTCTCCGTGATCTCATTCAATCCGAGGCAGAAGAAGATAGATATTGATGCTGATGATTTTGTCTGTCATATTAGAGTGAGTTCATAAACCTTGTTTCTTCAAGTTCCTAATGATCGCAGCAGCAGCCAAAAAATTTTCCAAATGCCATGTTTAGGTCAGAGATCTTGCCAACAGTAAAGCGGTGTACACTTGGAAGGTTAGCATGGTTCGGTGCACGCATCTGTCTCAGACCAGCATCGGTCACTAGCCTTGACTTTGACGTCTTTTCATACAGTAAATTACATCTGATCAAACAAATTATTCTGATGGTTGCTAACATATGACGTCGGGAGATCTCGAGCCAGCCACAGATGTTATACCTATGTATACCGTACTATTAGACAGAGTGCTGTCTTGTAGTTATGAGGGTCTCCGCTGACGTTTGTCACTACTTTATTTATGGCTATTCGCATCACTAGGCTTATGAACCAGATATGCCTAACGTATTGCTTGCGCAATTTTTAAACAGGGTAGTCATCGAACCATATGGGAAGTTCAAGATTCCCTAATGAATTTCACGCTTTGAAGCCTTTGCACGAGATAATTCGGGGAGTTCTTTTCCCACCTGATGCTACACCCGAGTAAATTTGCCTGCGTAATTTCGCTTTGTTTTTCTGTACTTTTGGGTTACGTAGGGTTATGAAAAGTTGGTCGCTTTGTGCGTAATACATTTTCAGTATAGCTAGGAAGTTTCAAGTCAATTGGATCGTTCGTTTTTGAGATATCATCGAAATATTGAGGACATTTCTAACCGACTCAGAAATGAAAATGGCTGCTGACAGAACATTGGTTTCTGTCAACACATTGATTGAAATTCTTAGTAAAGAATGTTGAAAAATATACAAAGCTAGAAAGCTTCACCTCAGTACCAAGAGCTTCTCATTAAAACTATTTATTTTTCTATTCATAACAAATATACACACACTATTAGACTGTTTATTATTGTTATGCACAGTCTGATAGAGTGTCTGATAGTTATTTCTGGTATTTCAGACGGTTCTTCAATTACCTCTGAAACATTGCTTTTTCGAACAAAACAACTATAACAAACTATATGTTCTATTTAATTTCCGTTTTTATCTTTGAGTTCTATAAGCTTGGAGCTTCAGAATGATGTTCAGTTCAGAAGGAATTGTGCTATTCTAAGTGCTTTCACAGTTGATGGAAATTTGGTAATATGGTCTAAGTCCTTCATCCGAGACTCTAGGATCAGGTGTTCACCTTCTATATACATGCAGAAGACTAGGCATGAAAGTGTTTATGAATTCCTGTATATCATATCGTTAGTATGCTCGCATCTACTAGTCTTTGTTGGTGTCACACACTGATTACGACAAAGGTCTGCAAAAAGATTGTTTTGACATTCTCCAATACAAGACTTAAATTTCCATCCATTACATGGCTCTACAGCCAAAGTTGTTTTCACCATGTGATGAACAAAGTATGTGAATTTGAAGAGGTTAGTAGAAATAAAAATGAGGTGAAACAATATAGAAATAATGAAATAAATTATCTAAGCTAGTTTAAACTGCACTTTGTCTACATTAGTGTAAGTTAGCCTACATATCTTTATCACCTCAGGTGTAATAACCTAGTGTTTAGTAAGGAGTTACAGTAGGTTGTTTGGCTATAAAGTCTGTTAGACAAATTAGCTTAATGTCATACCTCGACACGCGAGATAAGGGAGATATTAGCAGCGTTTTTGAGCAAGTTTGTTCTTTGAAATGCGAGTAATCCTTGAGATAGGAGCATACGAGCCGGTTCTCGATGGTCACTATATGCCCAAGTATGCGGCTGGCTGCTTTCGATGACGGAATCGCTCAGCCTCTTTCTTTGAATCAATTTGAAAATGTTTTAAACGGTTAGCTAAAAGTTATAGTGAACACGAGGCAGAACGCAAAACCAGAAACAGATTATAACAGATTAAGATGACAAAATTAAAGGAAGTCTAGTAAAAGATTAAAACTTAGCTTCAAGTATGTATCTAGAAAGCTAAATTCATTTAAGTTCTATTTAAAGTATATAGTGAGATTGTACATACACCTCAAGTTTAAAGTTTTTATTATATAGCGTCCCAAAATTTTAGTGTGCTGCCGCGTTGCTGTCAAGTCTCTCATACCGCCGTTAGCCACTTGTTTGTCTCTAAGGTAGAACCTTACAGTAGTGTACATAGTAACTTTATATTTTATTGCAGATTTTAACAACTAAATAGGTATTTGTTACTTTATTAACGTATGCACTAAATTACAACAGTTGAAAACACGTAGTATGATAACGGATTAATTTGTATTTAGTTACTTTACATAGGAAATAGTGCTTTGGGACACGATTAAATTGACATACGAGCTCAGTCCCAGAACGCATTAAGCTTGTATGTCGAGGTATGACTATATCTTTTGACGTGAATATCGTGTCAACATACTAAGCAAGTTTTCAAAACAAAATAACTTTCCATGTGGAAGTCTGGCTGTTACAGATAAACGCGACACTGATGTATGGTAAATGATCTGTGCACCACTTTATAGTTCTATCAAAGTAAATTGCTGTTAGAAAGTCGTAATCTTTCTATCTCATCTCGGCGGCTGTAATTCAGTGTCCTTTATGGAAAGGGTGTTGTTGAGAGAGCAGATTGTTGAATAATCACACAGGTCTGCAAGGCGTCGGAACATTTTCTAGGATATGTTAATCATCTCTTTACTTTATGCCAAACTCTAGAAAGTGTCTCGTGTTGACCTCGTATCTGAGAGTAGCATTATGTTAGATCTAAGTTCGTTGTTGTTGGGGTGTGAACCCACGTCTCCTCAACTAGTCATGTGACACTACTAAAAGTTAGATTCGAACCATGATTTGAATTTGAACCATTTGACATGAGCCACACATCGTTTCAGCCTTCAGTTTTCTGTGCTGGTTTGTATGGCTAAAGCCTGTTTCTGTCATATTCTGAAAATAATATAATACTGTGTCACATCGATATGATATGTTTGCTTTCCATAGTCTCAGTGTCATGCAGTATTTCTATTTTTACTAGACCAAAAACCAAAAGTGGTTTGATGAGTGGATACAGAATTTACGAAATCATCGCCTCTTTCGTCAGAATGAACTCAACTACGGGACTGATCACAAGCCATTGATGACTCGAGTTAAAGCGGAGGAAGAGAGCTCAGCCTCTGGCACCCACTCCATCACGACTGGTAGGGTTTCATCCTTTAGTTAGCCATAATTCATATCTAAAACTTCCTCATTCGTGTTTTAAATTTAAGAAAAGTGCATTTCTCTGCCATTTCACACATTTGTGCAGCTGCTCATGGGTCTTCACACCGCTATACCAGATAATTGAAAAAATCTATAAACGTAATTTTGCTACTGTGAGATACCTTCAGAAGCGGTTGAGTTAAAAGTCTGATTTAATAAGGATGAAGGAAATAGAGAGACCTGCCAGCAGTAAGTGACAACTGGGAGAAGTTTCTAGAATTATCCGTGGTGTTCTTTTTTTTCTTTTACAGGATACTTGGCTATACATAGACTTATTTGAAGTACTCATAAACGGATGAGTCAATGTTTTTAAATTTTAGGCAAAGACTATCTTACTGTTGGTATGGATTGCATTGTTGTTGTCTTGTTGATGTACGTAACTATTCCTTTCTAGTGTGCAGATGTTGAGGAGTTGCATACCCTGACTAAGAAACGTTTGAACTAGATTACTATTGGAATATTGATTGGGATAGGCATTAACATCAGTTTGGGTAACTGATATAATAGGACATAATGAGCTCGGAAGCTTGAAATTGAAAATTATCATCACTTTTATCTCAACAATTATCTTCTCTTTCATCTCAGCATCTGCCTTCTCTTTGACCCCAGCCGTCATTGAAAAAGGAGCCTACAGTCGGTTGCCTGTGGTTTCCTGAGCTTGCCCAATGCTTGTCTTTAAGTATATTTTGTTAATCATTCAATTTGAGCTTCCAGTGAACATGTCATGATTACCCCTATTGATCCATGTGCATCATGTTTGTGTTTTGAAGTTAATGTTTGTGTTTTGAAATATTAAAACAACCTCAAATAATAACAGTACACTTGTTCAACGTTAACCTCAGCATATGTAACAGTTAGGCGGGGAGGCATCAAATTATAGGACAACTAGTAACTGTATTTACAGCTTATGTTCATTGCTTGATAATTAACCTGGAGTTATCCCACCTTGTCTTGTTCATGATTGCTGGTCAGTTGTATAGCGTTGTGTATCTAGTTGTCTATGCGTATCCTTAATGGCTTTGAATATGCATTTCGCATTACAGTAAGATCTTTGGCCTATTATTCTCAGGCTTCTACTGATTCTGACTTTGGCATCACTAATTTTATAAATACGGATCAGAGGCCAACATTTTTTTAATATAGCTATTCTTTTCTACATGCGCTTGCTATTACAGTGCACCCTCAGCATATGATTACCCTGATATACGATTTTTTCACCTTACGAATTTGAACATGATGATTTTTTCACCTCACCATATGAATCTTATTTCGAAATACAAGTTCAACAAAATTTTTGCCTGAGTTCAAATTTGGCAGCCTGTGTGCTTATTACGTACGTCAAAATAACAAAGACGTCGAAATGCTGCTTGCCGAAAGCATTTCAAAACTCGCAAAAACGACACGATGACCGATTTCTCTCAGTTTAGCAATTCTCGTGTGTAAAACGGTAATATTTTCCCTTTAAAACCAGTAGAAAAGTTGGAGTTGCAATCCCTGCAAACTGAAGGTCAGTGGTTGATAACTTCCCTTAACCGGCTAACAAAAATCCATATCATTACGAAAACAGCATCGTTCGGGCTTTCTTGTCTAATTAGGTTAAAAATATTCTCATGTGATTGGCTAAAATTAGTGTATATTGAAAATGAAGCCAGAAACTAATAGATGGTTAAACTTTAATGATAAAAAGTTGAAATGCAGTAAAATAGTGAATGATTTTGGTGATTTTCACCAGGGAATGTTTGCATTATATAATTACTATGGTTTCTATACCCCCATACGATTTTTTCAACGGTACCAACCCTGGAACGAATTAAAATTGTATCTTGAGGGTGCACTGTATGTATCTTCTCTGTGTTGGAGTTGTCATTTCTAATCACTATACTCTAAGGGTAATCTGATTATCCTAGCTCATTGAGCTGGCAGGAATTATTAGTATTGATCAAACCATAGAAGCTCGCCACAATCTCTTATTTATTGTACAAATTACCGTGATAATTCATAGTAATTTTATTCTACTAACCTTAAAGCTGCTGTAAGAGGGTGTTGTAACGTCAGTGTAATTCCTTTTACCATAAGACTTTGTTTCTGTTTCATACCAAATCATTTACTCTATTCATATGTTGAAGGAATCTTTACATTTTAGGTAGGTGAGCATTCATCCAGTGATGTTACGCTCGCCATCAGCAGCATGGTTAATAAATGACTATGTTTGCTCTGTTTTGAGATCATTCCATTGGATTCTCTGATTTTGACTTGATATCTTTATTTCTTTTCCTTGTACGTGTTGCTTGTAGGAACCCCATTTGTGAGCAATGAAAATTTGAAGAGAATGCGCGCTGGCTCTCTTCGGGGTAACTCTATGCAGAGTCAGGGAAAGGTGCTTGCTTGGCTAATCGACAATGACAGCAGCGAACAGTGCGAGAAAGGTGACACGTATCTGCTGCCTACTTTTCTATCATTGTTTCGAAGTTCTCAAAACGACCTTTGTTTCATATTTTTCAGTAACTGATACTTGATATCTTTTGTCCAGGATGGGAACCCTTCAGAATTGTGACGCCTGGTAGTAATAGAGGGGCACCTTCTTTACAATTATTACAAATTACGATTCCTAAATCCTATTTCATTTGTGTGTGATCTTAAAGATTTATTAAGATAAATTCACCGCATTTTACTGCATAGCAATAAGTGGATCATGTAGGTTTGTATTACTCTAAGCTTTGCTGCAATAAATTGTATATCTTGCAACACGATTAATGCAACTGCATATACTTACAGACCTAAGTAAGATACAAGAGGAAGTAGCTGAACTGGAGTCCACCATAGAACGTTTAGAAGTTAACTTACCCCTTGCCTTCCATTCCTCGGTAAGTGGTGCATCTCCGCCGCCCAAAACTTCAGACTCAAATTTGTTGTTACGTCATCTGGTTCAGTTTTTATGTGGCTGATGGAACAAAGATGATAGACCAATGGAGAGTGGTGTTAGAACAAAGATAGTAGACCAATGGAGAGTGGTGTTAGAACAAAGATGATAGACCAATGGAGAGTGTTATTAGAACAAAGATTAATGACCAATTGAAAGTGGTGTTAGAGCAGGGATGTTAGACCAATGAAGAGCGGTGTACTATTGCCAAACCAGTCACATCAGGTGTCATGCCCAGGAAGTGCACAATAATATGAAGGGTATTTGTAGATATATTGTCTATCCATGGATAAATTATTAGCTAAACAAATGACTCAATAAGATCAGTACATGCACTCACGTATGCACTCACATGTATGCACACACATGTATGCACTCACACGTATGCACTCATACGTATGCACTCATACGTATGCGCTCACACGTATGCGCTCACATGTATGCGCTCACACGTATGCGCTCACACGTATGCGCTCATACGTATGCGCTCACACGTATGCGCACACACGTATGCACTCACATGTATGCACTCACACGTATGCACTCACATGTATGCGCTCACACGTATGCGCTCACACGTATGCGCTCACACGTATGCGCTCACACGTATGCGCTCACACGGATAGGCTCACACGTATGCGCTCACACATGCGCTCTCACGTATGCGCTCACACGTATGCACACACATATGCACACACACGTATGCACTCACACATCCACACACACACGTATGCACACACACGTATGCACTCACACATCCACACACACACGTATGCACACACACGTATGCACTCACACATGCACACACACACACACATCTGCACTCACATGTATGCACTCACATGTATGCACACACACACACATATGCGCTCACATGTATCATGATATTCTTGCAATGTTACAATTATTCATAAAAACCTCATCTTGTCTAAACAATCGCCCAAAGTTAGCACATTTGTTTTGTCTTTTGTCATGCGCTTCTATTAGCACAGCGTCAGGTTTCACCAAATAAATATGTGTGAATCTATCAGTATGTGTGAAAGAACAAAGGTTTTAATAATAAAATTAATAAATAAATTTATAACATTATAGAACATAATATTTAGCTACATTATTGTAACAAAATGTTGTTCCTTAGAGATAATCATCACCCAGTGTTACTCAACTGCAAACCACTTCAGCAGTTATGTTCAAATATCAAGTTTGCGATCAACGACTTATTAAAGTTTCAAAGGCCCTCCTCTCTTCACCTACCCCCCCCCCCACTCTATAAGCCCCGGGTATCAGAAAACGCTAGCAAAAGTTTTGCCTGTAGAACAGCCTTTACAAGTGAGTGAAATATTTGTATAAGATGGGCAACACCTCTACCCAGCCCATCAGTTCAAGCTGACCACAAGCCTCAGTTAATGTTAATATTAAGCATATTCATACAAGGGTGTGCTTACATTGACAGCAGACAAATCTTACGTTCTTTATTTCACATTAATACTATTAATACTTGGCAGTCTCAAGCGCTGTGGGAGATTCTCGGGTGTGCCAATAAAGCACAGAGAATTAGTATATGCACAATAATTTTATAATATTCGGAGGCGAATGAATGGAGCAGGTGGTAGCATGCTGGGCGGTGTTGCTAAATCTTGAGGGTTCGAATCCCGTATGTTGTAATATTCTTTCTCAATCTCCAATTGCGTCTTTGGACAGAAAAATATGACTCTTATTATTGTAAAGGCTAATATGCTGGCAGTCCCTTGCACCACGAGAGCTCATCATATGTAATAACTATGTGCATAATTATTCCAAAATGTGGCAAGGTGGTTGTGTGATGCAGTGTTAGTGTGTTGGTCCACCTATCCAAGTTTCATTGTTATGTAATGCATTTTTTCTATCGCTTTAACCCTGGCTTTGGACATACAGACTGATTTTAGTAAAGACTAGTTGAATACCCTGCGTTGCCTGTGTAATAAAGTATTTGCCCAATTAATTTGAGTAACTTGAAGGTTGACTTGCAACAAAATTCACATTACAGTCATTTGATATAAAAAGATTCACCATGTCTTACTCTGTTGTGTTGTAGGTGCAAATATATGGAAATGTGATTACAAGCTCGTAAAAGCTAAAAAACGAACAGAAAATCGCAGCCACACGAGACCGCCGTAGTTTGGATTCTCTTTCCAAAACGGCTCAAATGTGATGTAGTTGTGAGAGATGGTTTCTGTTTACACTTTCATGCAACCTTATTCGTCGAAATATTTTTACAAATACAATTCACGCATTCAATAAGCCATGTCTATTGTTCTTACGCGTCTGTTTTATCGTCATCGTAATGCTGTCACTTTTAGCAGTGATATCCTATAACTTACCGTAATTTTTTAGCCTTAGTTTGAAGGAGTACATATTATTGTCTGATAATCATGACGAGCCTGTTGGTCACCTGAGATAATCGAAAAGTGCTGCAAAAATTATTTGTGAAGTATTGGGTCACGTGATCAGATTACGACTTGACAATTGAATAATGCCGAAACAAAACTGTAAAGTAGCGAGCATCCATGTTTGATACGGGGTCTTCGGTAAAACCCGGAGTGTTTGTCATAAACTAGTGCTACGATAAGTTTTACATTGAGCTTTTTATTGGCCTTTCAATTCGTGTGAGAACATCACGTGACAAGACACTAACCAAATTTCATGACTACGTCATCGAAATAAAGAGATTCCAATCTACGGCGGCTTTTCGTTTTTGAGCTTTTAAGAGCTTGTAATCACATTTCCACATATTTCGCACCTACAACACAACAGAGTAAAACATGGTGAATCTTTTGATATCAAATAACTGTAATGTGAATTTTATTGCAAGTCAACCTTTAAGCTTGTAAAGCTAGTAATTTACCATGATAAGTGCTGTGTCCTCCGTTTGAAGCCAGCTTGCGTTATGTTAAGCATAATGATCTCTCATGCAATCATGAATTTAAAGCGTGCTAGTGTTTTTGCAAGGATGCATAGGTATGTGCCCTGTTATTCCATAGCATGACAAGAACAGCATAGTGTAGTGTGTTAGCTCGCCGGTCTGAAGACCTAGAGGTTCCGAATTCAAATCCAGTGTGAAGCGGATTTTTCATTCCTAAAACGTTGTTGCTATAACTGGGTAGACGAGCGACAGACAATTACTGAGATTTATTCATATATGTATATAAATTATGCAATATTTAAATAATTGTTTGGCTGTTCACTGTTTGATGTATTGCACTCTTTGTGTCATGTAAACGTCAGTTTACGCTCTGCTGACGGAGGAGTTCTAGAGCCCAGCTATGGCTATTGAGACTTCTTTCATCTCATCATCTTTACCTAAGCATATGCACTATCTATCAATCGGGCTTCTTATGATGTTTTTAACTTGTTAACAATTTGCGTTGTAGGAGTTGTCTCCTCAGATTACCACTGAGACACACAAGCGAGGATCTATTAGTAAAATCTTATCATTTAAATCAACCCATAAGCGGGAACGCAAGCTAATAGAAACGGTAAGGAAGGCCTGCCTAGTTTTAGTCCTTGTTTGTGTTTAAAAGCTGGACTATACGTTATAGCCCGTATACCTTATTGTAATATGAGTTTAGAGGCTGGACTGTACCTAGTGCCTGTGTCTTAGTTGTAGCATGTGTTTAGAGTCTAGTACCTCATAGCCTATGTATTACGGGCAGTATGGGTTTAGAGGGTGGACGGTGCTGGTAACTTGTCCGTGTGCGTAGCAATTCAGAGGCTATGTTATTCGCTGGATGCATAATTTATCATACCTTGGCCCTATCATCTCTGTATTATTTTGCAAAAGCATGACAGAGAATTTACTTGAAGAAGTGATTGTGGTTTAGATGGTTGCTTGTTTATCAAGTATTTGGAAGTGATTGTTTACTTTATTCCTGAAATAGGAAAATCAATTTCGGCCGACTACATATTTGCCTTGATCAGCAGTTTGTGTGACCAAAGAGATTTTCAGATTTAAATGATTTGAAAAAGATTTATCCTTAAGAGTTATTATTTGATGTTTGTCTTCGCTTCCCAATATATAGTTAGTTGCTGCTCTACTCTCTCAATAGCTAACATGTTACTAATGCAGACGAGTCCGATGGAAGAGTCGGTATGTATACAACACTCTTGTGTGGCTTAAGAGTTGCTCACTCATATCGTTTCTACCAATCCTCAGGCCTCGCTCTCATTTTATGTTGTATCCAAGCGCTCTTCTCTGCAGATCTTGGTATTAATCGATCCAGCCGAGTCAGCGCTTGTGCTGCCGGGAGAAAACTTGTCAAACAATGAAGTTGTTCCAATCAAGAGACATTCTCACTGTAGGCTCAAGATTTATTGCGCAGCCAAAAGGGTACAAGGAACCGCAATGGCTTTTATGAACCTTTTTTTTAAGTGAGCCCCGAGGATGAAAAAATCAATTTTATGTCTCACGTCTCATACGGTTTTTGCTGCATTCATTTAGTTGAAAAACTTCAATATTGAGTTCTAAATCTAAAAGACAAACTCGATTATAGTGAAAGCCCTGGCTCTATGCTCACTGTTGGTTTGCATAACGTCTCGGAACAAAGCTACATTTCAATCTTTTTCTTCTTTATAAAAATCTCAATGTTGTTTTATCAAAATAATTTATAAAGCATTTCTAGCAACTTGAGGCTCGGGTGTTAACTTGGCTCAGGTGTTTGTCCAGGTGAACCGCTTATTGAAAACTTGTGTACGAGCGCTTGTCACTGTCTGTTACGTATTGGTTAGGTATTGAAAAAAAGTACAGATTGAAAAATCGATTTAAATCATATCACAAATTGCTTAAAAGATAACCTACTAACTTCTGTTGTACATCCATACAGACATTGGATGAATGTATCCGAGAGGCCAAACTGCTTTGTAAGCTTTCTATAGCAAGTCTGAGCAGCAGCTTCATGTATAAACTGGCAGTCGTTATTCATAGTATTGAGGGAACTCTTGGTCACGCTCGCGCTGAAATTTGTGTTTTATTGCGACTTGCCCAGCCGGTTAGCCCTTAATGCTGCTATTGTGGTTCGATAAGTTTGACATGCACCAGGGTTTGTTTTACCGGTAAGTTGAAAGCTTAATCGGTTGATATATTGAAATGCTTTTGAACTGATCATGCCGCCGGTATACTAGATTACAACAATAGGTGTCGCATAACTAGCATAAATTACTTTTTTGTGTGTCCGTGTTTATAGGCTTCATTACTTGGCTGCTGTCACTCGTCACATAGAAAACATATTCTCTGGTAGGACAAAAATACTAAGAAGGGAGCAGTGTGTGAATTTGCTCTATTGTGATAGTTTGTTAGAAATACTTGCATTTCGACCAAGTGTGGCTTTCTTATTGTGTGTAATTCTTCTCTAGCTGCTGCTAATCAAACATACAAGATGTCACATACAACATGTCACACTGCACACGCCTCTTGCATATAGTCTGTTTTCTTCTGGAGACCATTTCAGTAATAGTTTTTTTACTGTTCCTGTGTAGTAACAAATTAACAAAATCGAGGTCAATTAGATTGTTTGAACTGTAGTGTTACTCAGGCTAAGAAATGCTACCAAGTTTGATACCAAATAGCAATAGCATGAATCATCAAACACTTGATCTAAATGTCAGTTGTCCTCTCTTGCATGTAACAAGCCAAGTCTCAGAAAGGGCGTGACAAATGACTCCTAGGATTATAAGAGCATCTTTAACAGTAATTAGATTGTTTGTGAGGCTATGAATGATAGAGGTTTTCTTTTTTGTTATTATTTAGGCGAATGGAAAAAACAGCTCTTCAAACCCTTCTATTTCTACAAAGTTTACATTGGGAGAGACAGAAAGGCCTGAGCGACCTAGCAGTCTCGGCTTGTATCGGGAGCCAATCCAAGAGCTTAAGCTATGTTCAGAATTTGTCAACCGAAGTCGTCAAGGTAACGCGTTCTTCTAGACGGTTTTAAAAGTCTATGAGTCTATGAGTCTAAAAGGCTACTTTTAGTCTGTGCATCCCTACATTGAGAATAATATTAGGTTTTAGTCTGTGCATCCCAACATTGAGCCAATAATATTAGGTTACAGAATGCTTCTTAGTACAAAACAAACATAATTTTCTAAACTCATCTTTTCTGTATCTGTCATTCTACTGTAATGTTCGATACACCGATACAATATTTCAGTAGCGGTAACAGTTACAGTAACAGTTGTGCATGTTTGGAATTGTCCTCTCAAGTCGAACTGCTACTTGCAAGAAGATAACTCTTGCTTTGCTTTAATAAACACGGATATTGCAGTGTACTCATTACTGAAGAACCTGAGTAAGAGAATTGGAGTCGAGAGAGATAGAATAAAACATGCTGTGCAAGATAGCTCTTTGGGGGCTGCTCACTCTCAGAACAATGAAGTCTATATATATGCATTAAAACAGGTAGGATTTCAAATTGCATGAACTGCTATTTTGCTAAAACAAAAATAATACAACCATCCTTGAAGATTTTCTGTGTCTGTTTGTTGTTCATCTCTACTTTGTTTCCTCTTTTTGCTCTGCATGCAGCTAGTTCATTCAAAATTATATATGGTGGGAAACTCCATAACCTAGCTGTCAGTTTACTCCGTGATTCATGACACCGAGGCTTTGTCCATCAAACATTTATTGTTTTTTTTTTCCACAGTGCATTCAGGAGTATTGCAAACAGAATGAAGAGCTCAAAATGCGACTCCAACAGTGTGGAGGCATGGTTGTGACTGAGAATGTAACGGAGGGCTTTAGTAAGATATCTTTGCCTCCCTCTCCTACCCAAGAAAAGGTTAGCCTTAGTTGTTTGTTTTTCTGTTTGGTTATGATCATTATCGAGCTGCAATGTTGTGCTTTTCTAAGTTATTTCTGTAAATTGTTTAAATATTTAAACTTGACCATGAACTGAATGTATTACAGTTCAACTGATTCAGCTTATTCTAGCGTTTTATCGGTCTGCAACTTTTTTTCATTAATTAGACTTATTAAAGCCTTTTTTACGTCAGTCTTTGGCAACTTTTTTTCAATATTCATGTAAGTATTATTGCTATGGATTTATCGATGCTTCCAATCTATGAGAATGTTTTATTGTTTATTACTCGCTGCTCTCAGACTAGTCAGCACTTTTGTTCCTAGCGAAACTCTCTTCTTCGAAGCAATGTAAACCGCTCACACTCCCTGAGCAGTAAAGCCAGTGACATGTTTTATGATGCTGAGGAAGGAACGAATGATGACGCCGCATCTACAGTTGTAAGTTGTAATATAATATCAGAGGTTTGTGTGGAAGGTGAAGTTAGGGAGCTCAGTGTGTGCTTGATAGTCTCTTTGTATCGAAACACTCTTGGTTTTCTTGCCTTTGTTTCCTGAGTAAGATAAACAATGAATTTATGCTTTTTATGCTGTATTTCCCATACACTTTTCTCTAGTTTCCTATCTTTACAATCTCTCACCTGTTTCTTTCACTCTTATTTACAATTTTTCTCCTCTCCAATCTCTCACTTTTAAAATCTCTTCTCTCTCAAACTCTCTCTTTTTACAATCGCTTTTCTCTCTCTTGTACTCCCTCTCTCTTCGTTACGATCTTCCTTCTCACTTGCACTCATGCTCTTTCTACCATCGTCTGTCCACTCCACACTCTCCTCTCTCTTTTTTCTCATCTTGTCTCTCCGCACTCATCCCCCTTTATACTTTTGTTTCAGAGTTCTGACTCGTCGAGCAGTAGTTTCTCTGACCATGAGGTAGAGACAGGCATGTCAGAGGAAATGGGTAAGTAGTATTGGCAGCAGTTTTATAACCTATAACCTAAGAATGAGCACATTGTGAGTAGACTATGAGTAGATGTCCTAGTTACAGTGGTGCATTCGGATTCATCTCTTAGCTTGACTAGTCACAACTACAGATGACTCTGTTCTATATTAGTTAATTTCTAGTTCATCCTGCATGTACCTGGACAGTTCTTCAGTTTTTAAGACTTTTACTTTTCTAACGAGTTGATTAATAATGCTGGTCAAACATTCATTTTTGTAGTAATAGATGATAGAGAGAGCTTGCTTTCCGACATGTATCATACGGGACGGAGGTCAACCCTCCCTGCACCTATGTCGTTGAATGATTCTGGGCTGTTCTCAATATTATCCAAGAACATAGGAAAGGATCTAACACGAATATCTATGCCTGTCACGCTGAATGAGCCTCTCAACACCTTGCAGGTAACCAACATTGTTTTCAGTCCATTATTGTTGTAGGCCAAATGGGCTGGTGAGTTGTCTTCTCTAGCCCTATTGTAGAACACGCGTACTAACTTCAACACCGTTAACCTACACAACTAACCTCTGAAAAATAAGCAAGTTTAATCACTTCAAATCAAGGATCAAGCAACACCTCCTCGATCCACTTGAATAGTCATAGTGTATTTTTTCATCAAAATGAATTATCTAACTCAGACATATCCAAAGTCCGGCCCGCGGGCCAAATGCGGCCCAGGGTCAATTTTCATCAGGCTTGCAACTTCTGTCATAAAATCAATAACGTCTGGCCCGCCTGTAAAATTAACCCTTTGAACCCTAACGGCCGATTTTCTAGCATTGCGTAGGGTGTGTCAAAATCCCTAACGGCTGGAATTCTGGCATTCACATGGCTTTGTTTACAAAAGCAGTTTTTAAGTAACAGCATAAACCAATCAGATTAATTCTTGCACAGGATGTTTGACCAGAAATGTCTCATCCATTTGTAACAGTTTTCAAATATCTTCCCTTCCTTTGATTTAATACGAATTTTATTAGAACGGTATCGCGAAAAAATTTGATACGACTCATTCGTTGGTAGGTCATAAATGATTGTGATGCAAATAAAGAATTTTATGATACTAGCTATAATTTTCCAGTATATTTTGAGTCATGAAATGATGATGAACATGTGCTCAATGGGTAGGATGCTACTGTAAATGTTTTTACGAGTTTTCAAAATCGTTCGAACTTTTATAGTGTTGGGCCCAAATAATGGTGACGCACTGTTTTTTTCTGTTTGATGACGTTTGCTGTGGGTTGCTTGACCATTTTACTAATGTTTTACCAAATATCATTGCATTATGATCATGTTTAGGTTATATTAAATAAAATTTAAAAACTTAGGATCGTGGGACAGATTGCTTAGGGTTACTGACACCACTGACAAAAACGACCACGGTTCAAAAGGTTAATAAATTGGGCAGAAGCGCTGTTACCTGCGTGTTAAACATTTAAAAATTCAATCAACATTTATAGTTACTGTCATATTTTAAATGAGCCCTGCACTTGTTGATATGCCTAGTACTTGTTCATTTTTCTGTAATTGTGTTTAACAATTCTATAAATATTAAACAGTCATAGTGAGATATTGTTTCACGTTTCAAATCTAATTTGTACCCAAGAATACTATTACTTCTTTTCAACTGTTACAAAAAAGTTAGTGTTAAAAAATTGAAGTCTAGTTATTGTTAAATTTCAATTATAATGTCAATGCAATTTTGATATGCATGTTTCAAATGAACCAAAACACATGCTCAAGATAGCTGAAATTAAAATAAAAAAGCAAATATGAAACACAGATTGGCTCGGTAAAATTTATTTAAATTAATTGCTGTTATAGGTAAAAAAATGCCCGCCAAGGTTGGCCCCCTAAATTTTTAATACGTCAAGTCTGGCCCCCTTTGCAAAAAGTTTGGACACCCCTGATCTAACTACTAACCAGGGCCCAGCACCATGGCCAGCTATGCTACTGTTTGTGTGGATCCTCCTTACACCTACCTTTTTTCTATTTCTCACTGTTCTGTACTTTTTTTAGTGAAATAAAACAAGCTTTCCTGTTTATCGTATGATTTAAGTTAGTGATTAGCGGTATTCATTGTTTACAGGTTTCATGCCTTATCCTGTCATGGCAGCTAAGATAAATACAAGTGCTGCCTCATCGGCTGCTTAGCTGCTATTATTGTTTAATGTGTTTATTTTTTACCGCTTCAAATGAAAGCACACATTCAGCTGTTAGAAAGGACATGAATGTAATTCTAAGGAGTGTACAGCTAGTTTTGTAAATCACACACCTTTAACTCGCTAATGATAAATATGTTACAGCATTAGGACTGCAGTAGAGGTCATTGCTTATCTCACTCTGCAAAAGTTGATTAGTGTTTATTACAATTAGTGTTCAGTGCGTCTTGTTTATGAAAGTAATCGCATTTGCTAAACTAGTTAGTAAGTGATTTCATTAAAATTTTACTGATATTCTCTCTGATGATTATCATATGTAGTATTTGCGCTGTTCGCTGATACGTTGTAGGTTTACAGAATCAGAAACAAGCAACTGACATTTTTAAAATTTTGTTACGTTTTTAGAAAATAACATTCAAAGCAATTAAGGATAAAGACATTCATAAGATTTTTTGAAATGTGAAGAGCTAGGTTTCACATTTCACACGGTTTCACATTTCACACGGTTTCACATTTCACACGGTTTCACATTTCACATGGTTTCACATTTCACACGGTTTCACATTTCACATGGTTTCACATTTCACATGGTTTCAAAGCATTTCAAATAAATAGAAAAGTTCATTAGAATTTGTGTTCATTGAATTTGAGCAAAGATTATAAAACATTTATGCATTTACTCTTCTACACTATACAATCTGAATGTTGCTCCAGCAATTCAAAAGAGTTCCAAAAATTTAGTAGCGTTATTTTTACAGATATAAAAGTTGTGTAGCTAATTTTTTAAATGTCACATGTACACATGCAAGACATATACGCTGTACTTATACATACAGCGCATATACACTATACTTACACATAAATATTGTTTTTGTTAGCATCATTACATTATTATTTGTTCAATGTCAGTAGCATTAGCACGAGTTTGCTACAATATCATTTATAATGATAGTTTATTTGTAACACTTGATAAATTAACAATAAGTGTGAAATCCTTGCGTGTTCGCTAGAAGCTTTAAAATCTGCACAAATTGAGTCACGGAAATAAGAAAAATAGGCCATGACGAGATAAAAATAATAATATTGTAATCAATGGTGAACATATAAAATAGTTAAACTTAATAAGTTTAATGCGTAGTATCACAATTCCAATATCAGAATTAATATCATCGCATCACATAGTCTAGCCATAGAAGTATTTTAAGTGCGATGCTTTCATTTTGTGTTTATAAGATATGTAGTTTTTTATGTTACGTACATGATCTGGGAGCCTATTCCATTAGTCAGCAGTTGCAGTTTCTATATGAGTGTTATAGGAGTTGCCTTCTCTTTGTAGCTTATGTGTGAAGAACTAGAGTATTCAGACCTGCTCGACAAGGCAGCTTCTTTCAGTGACCCCTATGAGAGAATGGCTTATGTCGCTGCCTTTGCCGTCAGCTCATACGCCTCCTGCAACACTCGGGCCGCTACAAAGCCCTTTAACCCGATCCTTGGTGAAACATACGAGTGCATACGACTGGATAAAGGATGGAAGTTTGTGGCTGAGCAGGTTGGTATTGTTATCATTGATAGCAGAGACGATAACTCCCTCGAGGTTTGTTCAGTTTAGTCAAGAGAATTTAAGGTGTGAAAAGTTAGGTGTACAACCATCGAAGCTGGAAGAGTTCTGGCTGATCATCCAAAGAAGATGTAATATCACTCGCAGGTTTTCTCTCCATTGCTTTAGATGCACTGGCCTTTTTCCTTGTTAATTTTCCTTGTTCTCCCGTTAAGTGATCTGGATAACAACATGATATCAGCGTGTCATGCCAGTACTAGCAAGTGTCATGCCACTTCTGACAGGGGTTATGCTACTGCTGACATGTGACATTCTACCCCTGAAATGTGGTGAACCACTGCTAACAGGTGGGCAGGTGCCATGCCATTGCTAGCAAGTTTCATGTCAGCATCAGCAGGTGTTGAGCTGGCAGGTGGTATTAATGTCTTTTTCCAGACTAAGTAGCTTTGGTTCACACATTTCCATGTTTCCTTTCTGCTCTTACTAGCAATTTGTATTCATTCCTTCCTGTTTACCTTTCTATGGTTTTCTTGGCACATATTTTAGAAAAGCCTTACGACTTTTTTACTAGATATCAGGTGAAGACATTTTAAAATGTTGAACTAACTGCTTGGTAAACATAAATGAGTGTATGATATACTCTTGTCCATTACTCTTTGCTTGTCTGTCAGCCTTTAGCATGATGCAAAGTCTGTTTTGTAGTTTAAGTTTACACATTTTATTAATCTTACTCAGCTATTGTCTCACTGAAGTTTGATTAATTGCTCAATGATTGTTTTATGATTACTCTTTGGATTGCTCAATGAATTGTTCTATGGATTACTCTATGGATTGCTCTATGGGTTACTCCTAGCTTTTCCGAGGGAACTTGGGGTTCAGATAACTTTCGTTTCTCTTTCCAGCTTTTACAGAGCAATTCATTTCTATCAATTAGTATAGCTCGAGATAAACTAGCCAATAATATTATCCGACCCTAACATGATATTAATGTACCTTGTTGAGTATTTCATATACGCCATTTGTATTTATGAGAACTCATACGCAGTCTTAACTGTTGTGTTCTGTTACTAATTGAGTCTAGAACTCAGGTAGATTGCAGCTTACGATTAAAGGGCGATTGTAATCAATACACAGTTTCTGCCATGCCTACGGCTTGTCGTATTAATACCTATGATAACAGTTGAGGTAAGGTGCTTTCTGATTTCTACATCTGGTCATGTACTGATGGGCCTTCTATTTGTTAGGTATCTCATCACCCACCCATATCCGTGTGCCACGCTGACTCCCAAAACTTCATCTTCAAGCAAGACTGCAGAGCTAAAACTAAATTCTGGGGTAAATCGATGGAAGTCCATCCTGTTGGAGGCATTTCAGTATATCTACCAGGGTGAGTCTCTAGTATGACTCAGTATTTCAGTATATATACCTTGGTGAGTCTCTAGTGTGACTCAGTATTTCAGTATATCTACCAGGGTGAGTCTCTAGTGTGACTCAGTATTTCAGTATATCTACCAGGGTGAGTCTCTAGTGTGACTCAGTATTTCAGTATATCTACCAGGGTGAGTCTCTAGTGTGACTCAGTATTTCAGTATATCTACCAGGGTGAGTCTCTAGTGTGACTCAGTATTTCCTACTACACTTTGGGAACTGTTATGACTCACAAGCTATTGCATCATTTTAATTGACTATAGTGCCATAGCTTGTCATTTGAGTTGTTTGCTTCTAGTACCCAATGAGTCTGTATCTGGCGTGTGATTAGACTAACATTAGCATTTTAGCAGTCGGCGATTTCAACCAGATGGCCATTAGCCAGCTACTTTAGGTTTGCTAACAAGCTTCTCACTCTGAACTTACGTTTGACCTTTTAGAAAATCCATAGTTTATTCCTAGCGGGAAGTTGCCCGCTCTCAATTAATAGCTGATGACCATTGCATAAATAATAAATGTTTAATAAATGAATAAATACAATCGCTGCTATTTACATTGTATCATTGTCTTTTGCAAGTGATTGTTTTGCACCAACCTTTGCGCTATGTTCTTGCTGATTATTGATGTCGTCTTAGAGGTTTTTTGATGTAAGGTTTTCCCTACAAAGCATACCGAAAGTCCTCATCGGGAAGGTTTTAATTAAAAAAGTGTTACTGATTTGAAGTATACGAGTTTCATTTCACGGTAACCTTTGTGCATATCATTGACTCTCTATGAAGAAATAGCTCTATAGGTTACTGTTGTGTACATTACAGGCATGACGAGACGTATAAATGGAAGAAGGTAACAGCCTGTGTACACAATGTGCTTGCTGGGCAGCGCTGGGTTGACCAGTATGGAGAAATGAATATTTCATGCAAAGACGTTATATGCAAGCTTACATTTGTTAAGGTATGTTTTCTACTCCATGCCCCTAACAACCGATGCAGGTTGTCACACAGGCTGCAGCTTTAAAATATCTCCATATTAGCAGGTTCCATATGTAGTTTCAATTGGCTCATGAGTATGGCAGTTATCACAAATAGATTAGGCCTCAGATTACAGATCTGACTGTGTCACATTGCATGTGAGGTCAATTCACTAAAGCTCTTGGCATTAAGTATAAATAAATGAACTTTTGTTGAACTTGAACTCTGCGTTTTAAATAGCAGTTATCTTTCATGCGTACTGAATAGGTAGACAACTCCTAATTATAAAATTGAAGTTAGTTTTTCAATCAATACATGTATGATTATGTTTATATAAGCTGTAATAGGTGCTTCTACTGTTATATATGTTTCTGCTATTTAGTGTTGGCTATTATTTTATTTGCTAGGGCTGGAATCAGTCCATTGGTTGAAGAGTTTTTTAGCCACCCTTACAGTAGCGTCTGATTAAAAGGAGTTTTAAGAAATCCTTTGTCACCTTTTTTACTAAACAATTGGGTCACACATCTTTTGACATACAATGTAGAGCTGATGTTCATGCCACTTCAGTTGTTGATTGTGATATGTGTAGGTGAGTGCTTGTTTTGCTTGTTCTTGCTAGGAATAAATTGTGATAGACGGATGCTTTGTTACTCATTTATATAAGTGTGGTCCCTCTAATATTTCATATTATAGGTGAGGCTCCACAAATGTCTTATATTACAAGTTTGGTTCCACAAATGTCTTATATTACAAGCGTGGTTCCACAAATGTCTTATATTACAAGCGTGGTCTCTCAAATGTCTTATATTACAAGTGTGGTCCCTCAAATGTCTTATATTACAAGTGTGGTCTCTCAAATGTCTTATATTACAAGTGTGGTCCCTCAAATGTCTTATATTACAAGTGAGGTTCCACAAATGTCTTATATTACAAGTGTGGTCTCTCAAATGTCTTATATTACAAGTGTGGTCTCTCAAATATCTTATATTACAAGTGTGGTCTCTCAAATGTCTTATATTACAAGTGTGGTCTCTCAAATGTCTTATATTACAAGTGTGGTCTCTCAAATGTCTTATATTATAAGTGTGGTCTCTCAAATGTCTTATATTACAGGTGTGGTCTCTCAAATGTCTTATATTACAAGTGTGGTCTTTCAAATGTCTTATATCACAAATGTGGTCTCTCAAATGTCTTAAATTATAAGTGTGATCTCTCAAATGTCTTATATTACAAGTGTGGTCCCTCAAATGTCTTATATTACAAATGTGGTCCCTCAAATGTCTTATATTACAAGTGTGGTCTCTCAAATGTCTTATATTATAAGCTTGATCTCTCAAATGTCTTATATTACAAGTGTGGTCCCTCAAATGTCTTATATTTCAAGTGTGGTCCCTCAATTGTCTTATATTACAAGCGTAGTCTCTCAAATGTCTTATGCTATAAGTGTGGTCCCTCAAATGACTTATATTACAAGTGTGGTCTCTCAAATGTCTTATATTACAAGCGTGGTCTCACAAATGACTTAAATTATAAGTGTGGCCCTTCAAATGTCCCACAAGAGATCATGATGGTTTAATTTCTAGCTCATGAATGTTGCTATTTTTGTTTATCTCACTTTGGTTATCTACTGAGCCATAGTAGGAAATCATAGTACATATTACTTGTTACTCGTGTATGGAAAGGCCATACGAATTCGAACTAAAAAAGATGATGGTTAGCTTTTCATTTTATAGCCTGAAATCTCTCGCGATCAATATTAGTTCTAGTTAAGCAATGCACTTGCTTGTCCTTGGTCAGGCCTTCAATGTGTTACAAGGAATTGCACGCCTGAGATATCAGCATTATATCATGGTGTACTTGCAATCACATTTACAAGTAGATACCTGCATCATGAACTTTGTCAGAGTATAATATTCATTCTAGTCTGAGCTCTTTGATGAAATTTCAGGTGCTGCTATATCAAAGGCTGCACATTGTCTACGTATGCTGAGGGTATCATTCAACAGAGATGAAAATTTACCTGACTAAAGGGAGAACAGAGCCCTTTGTCTGTCAGTGTGTTTATCTGTTAAACTTGAAACCTGATAGAATTGATAAAATGTTATATGTAAACAGGCAAACAAACAGAAATATAACTAGCAAATGTTCAACATCAGCTCAAATAATATTTATCCTAGCAGCTTGTGTAAATATCGGTATTTCGATCCAGGCGAGCTATTGGTCAAATAAGAAGCACGAGGTTCATGGCACCGTAACAGGTCCTGATGGGGAAGTGCAGATTTACCTCTTTGGTAAATGGACTGAAGCTCTGTACTGCAAGACAGATGAACAAGCCAACCGATGCATCTGGAGGGCAGGTAACTGCAATTCATTCCGATGTATCTGTAATGGGTGTGTAAGCACTTACCGCGAGCTGCTAGCTACACTTGTAGAATGTAGAATGGAGGCTTTTAAACATTCAATACTGATATGGTAATTGCTGGTGAACCAATTGACTTATTTCCTTGCTGCCACCTCAAGTAGCAAATTAGCTAAATTGTTGTTTCACATGAAATTGAAAACCCTCTCTCCTACTATGCAAATGATTGAAGGGATGTGGAAGTGTTTTTGAGATATCAACATAGTATCATGTTTTTACGAGTTTCTTTAAAAATGAGTTTCTAGAAAACAAATGAATTTGTCGGACCCTCAAGTACCATATGTAACGAGTTTCGGATAATCATCTTCCCTAAGATTATCCTAGGGTGTGCTATAACCATTTGAAGTTGCCATTCTCCAGCTATTTTTTCTAAATTCTAGCTAATTCAGGCAATGTTTTTAACAAGTGATAGCTTCTTTGTTTGGTTGGCATCACAGCCTCATGGGACATCAAATGACATCCTGAGGCAATAGAATAAGCCAAGAACTTATCGCGAACAGATTGCGTTGTGCAATCCGCTATCATGCGCATAACCTGTGAATATGGAGGAAAGATGTCGATAAGTGACACTCATTGTTGTAGGCAATATGCCCGAGGACTGTGAGCTCTACTATGGTTTCACAAGGTTTGCTATTGAGCTGAATGAGCTTCGGGAGGAGGAGTCGAGTTATCTTCCTCGAACAGATACAAGGTTCAGGCCGGACCAGAGGTATGCAGTCTCTCAATTTCTTGCTCCATTCCTTTGGAAATCTCTTTGTTAATCCGCCAAAAAAATATTTATTTTAAATTGTTATACTATGTTGATATTGCTATAGTTGGTATTGCTATAGCTGATATTGCTATAGTTGCTATTGCTATAGTTGGTGTTGCTATAGTTGGTATTGCTATAGTTGATATTGCTATAGTTGGTATTGCTATAGTTAATATTGCTATAGTTGGTATTGCTATAGTTGGTATTGCTGTAGTTGGTATTGCTATAGTTGGTATTGCTATAGTTGATATTGCTATAGTTGATATTGCTATAGTTGATATTGCTATAGTTGATATTGCTATAGTTGATATTGCTATAGTTGATATTGCTATAGTTGGTATTGCTATAGTTGATATTGCTATAGTTGGTATTGCTATAGTTGATATTGCTATAGTCGGTATTGCTATAGTCGGTATTGCTATAGTCGGTATTGCTATAGTTTATATTGCTATAGTTGATATTGCTATAGTTGGTATTGCTATAGTTGATATTGCTATAGTTGATATTGCTATAGTTGGTATTGCTATAGTTGATATTGCTATAGTTGGTATTGCTATAGTTGATATTGCTATAGTTGATATTGCTATAGTTGATATTGCTATAGTTGATATTGCTATAGTTGATTTTGCTATAGTTGGTATTGCTATAGTTGATATTGCTATAGTTGGTATTGCTATAGTTGATATTGCTATAGTTGATATTGCTATAGTTGATATTGCTATAGTTGATATTGCTATAGTTGATATTGCTATAGTTGATATTGCTATAGTTGATATTGCTATAGTTGGTATTGCTATAGTTGATATTGCTATAGTTGGTATTGCTATAGTTGATATTGCTATAGTCGGTATTGCTATAGTCGGTATTGCTATAGTCGGTATTGCTATAGTTTATATTGCTATAGTTGATATTGCTATAGTTGGTATTGCTATAGTTGATATTGCTATAGTTGATATTGCTATAGTTGGTATTGCTATAGTTGATATTGCTATAGTTGGTATTGCTATAGTTGATATTGCTATAGTTGATATTGCTATAGTTGATATTGCTATAGTTGATATTGCTATAGTTGATATTGCTATAGTTGGTATTGCTATAGTTGATATTGCTATAGTTGATATTGCTATAGTTGATATTGCTATAGTTGGTGAACTAGATTGAAAATTGGTTTTGTGTGTAACTTTGGTGAATTCTGGCAACTAGCAGTTCAAGCAGCAGAGAGTCAGTCAGCTAGAATAGCCTTAGATTTCTCATCTCTCTGTAGGATGCTAGAGGAGGGCATGATTGAGCAGGCTGAATCTGAAAAGCAGAGGGTAGAGAAATTGCAGAGGGAGGCAAGAAAGATTCGCGAATCGAGCGGGTCAGGATACCAACCGAGGTGGTTTAGGTTGGTACAGACATAGATATTTATCCCCTCTAGTGTCTTTGTTAACTTGTCACCCCTCTCCCATAATACTTAGTGTGCTTCCTTGATCAGATATGAAATCGGTTTCTCTTACACATACGCGTTTCACAAATACACGAATAATTCTGATATTTTGAAAAAGACTTACTGTGTAGATTGAAAGTGTTAAGGTGCAAACACACTAGGTGATTTTATCGCGTGTGTTATGAGTGCGGAGATATCGCTGGCGTGTGCTTAAACACACTTGGGCGATTCACCAGCGAACCATAACGCAGGCAGGCTCAGAAACAGCCAATAAAATTACGTATCACCAGTTTCTTCAGAGTTACATGTATTAATAAATTTAAGTAAATATGGTTCCTTCTAGACACGATGTAAACAACATCTGCTTATGTTGTCAGGCCTTATTTCACTTTCACGAATTGTACACTTGATGACATAAAAAAATGATTCTTGTATTTTTAACGGTAATATTTTATGATTTTTATATACAATTTACTTTATAGTAGTTTTCCATTTTAATATAACGAATATTTACCATTCTCAAGTCTCAAGATGGTCAACCCGATTGACTCCCAAACATTGGTTTTCAACTGGGTATCTTTGTAATTCTTATGTGTTATATTGTACAGGACTGGGTGTGTTCTTAAAAACTCTGTGAACAATTCAGTGTCAATTTCGATGGTATTTAATTGAATTTTTCAATTCAGTTTTGATGGTCTTCTAATCATAACAAAATAGCAAAATGTTGTTACTGTCTGTCGGTAAACATTGACACGAAAAAATTAGCAGCCAGAACAGTGCATTCTGGCTAGACTTTTTCTATCAGAACTTTATCACGCGCGAGATGCATTTCGATTGATTGTTTTTCCCCAGAGCATTGAATTCTGGGGAAAAACAATCAATCAAAATGCATCTTGCGTGCGATAAAGTTCTAATAGTGAAAGTCTAGCATTATTGCTCGGCATCAACTCGCTAGGCGAGCTCCAGCACAGATTGGCGCTACGTATCACCTAGTTTGTTAGAGCCTAAAGAGAGCGCAACAGTTTGGGTACTCTGCTCTCTCATCTCTAATTGCACCTCATCTTTATTAACATTAACTAATATTTACGATCAATCCAGTTACGGTCGATTTATTGACGATTGATGACTAAAATTACGTTAGAAGATAACTTGATGATTGTTTTATTTTACCAACACAAATGATGCTCTGGCATCGTACATTACGCGCTACATTCATACATTTACTACTATTAAGTGGCTGATGCGAGAGGCTCTAGGGACTCTGGCTACATGCGTGTAGACTTCAGGTCATTCGTTAACAGCTTTTTGCTTTAATAACATCCTAACTCTTTCCGAGAAAAATGGTTTGCAGTTTCATAGAACTCCTGGGGTTTCTTCCTAAATGTTTTTGGAACGCAAAATAAATTAGTGCTAATGCACAGGAGTTGCAAAGATCGGTTTTGGTCTTAATATAATTAGAGATTCTGTTGGGGATTGTCTCCACTTAGTTACATATTTATCTATAGTACCTTCATGTTCCGCTCATGTATTGCACAGCGCAATCCTGATGGTTCAACCTGCACGGGAGGATGAGAAAGTTGTCTTTCAGACTTCTCTGCCCGTTGTTGTTATTACTAATTATCTCTACTTTCTAAGGTCTCTTGCATCGTTTACTATCTGGTAGCCTACAGTAAAGCGGTCTTCCACATATTTAATATTATTTTACTTTATTATACATTATTTAGTATTTATTTATAAATCTCTAATGATGTGCTCTGGTGACTGATACTCGCTAGTTTGTCTTGATGTACTCAAGAAACTTGAGCTGACCTTCCTCGGCAGTAATGTCTTGCAGTTTAGAAATACATCTCCCAATCATATGAAATTGAGAGGACTGCCTTGTAATCACAGGTTTCGTTTTAATGAATTTTTTAATTATCTGAAGCTTTTCATATCACGCTGTCAGTGCATTGATATGTGGTATTTCCAGCAGCATTTGCACAAACCTCAACTATGCACCGTTTCCAGTATTCTTAGCTGACATACAGGATAAGACCAAATTCCTTCATTCATGCTATTAATAGTAAAATTCTGTAATTGCAACTTTCTAGCCCAATATAAAACAGTGTGGTCACTCAACTGATCGCAGCTTCTATTGGTAAGATAGTTTGACCAATTGTAAAGGCCATGCTTAGCATATATTTTTATAGATATTGTCTGCGTAGGAGGGGACAACTACTGCCTCTCAGCAGAGACTTGAAAATAGTAACATAACTTCCGCTGGCAAACAAGTCTGAGGAGTTGAAGTTTTAAAACTGATTGTTATTGACCTGCTGATGAGTTATGACTGCTACTAGGCTTGCGTAGAATTCAGATCAATACATCTCAATTACCTTTGATAGACTATCACTGAAGTATTAGCTTTAGTACAAACACGTTCATTGGTGCGGTGTCTGTGTGGGATCATGAATCAGAGGTCAACTCTTTTCTGACCTCTTATAGGAAAGTAGAGCATGATAAGAAGGAGTCATATATGTTCACGGAGGAGTACTGGAAGTGCAAGAGGGAGCCAGGCTTTAATGCACTAGATGATATTCCACGTCTATGGTGATAATTCATGACTATGGCATAGACATATACACACACACACACACATTGGCATTACTTAGGTGCTAAATAAACTTTCTATGCTTCTAATTAGAAAACAAGTTATTAATGCCTTTTATTAGACCGCCCAGTCTTCAGTCAATAGGTGATGACTGGAGCGTTTTGTTTTGACATATAGAGATCTTTTCTATATATTTATTGTAATGAGAGTTATATTTTGATGTTATTCCTCATTGGTGGCTGAGCTTTTTAATCTTGAAAGATTTTGTGATATGCCCACTTGACTACGTTCTTGCACTTGTTGTTTGATGCCTTATAGCAGAGCAGTGCCATGATTGCCATGATTCTTATCTTGCTGGTATAGAGGGAGGGTGTATATAGTCTCCATTCACTGCAGCCTCTGCGGCTGTTTCCTTCTGATTACTCCAGGTAAACTCTTACAGAGAGTATTAAAACAAGTATTATATGTAATATCAGTACGGAGAGTCTTATCAATTAATTGATATGGATGAAAAATATTTTCTTGATGAAACAAACCTTGCTCTTGAAGAATGAGATAATCTAGCAATTTCCTTGAAAAGGTCAACTGAAACACAAAATTACCATTTAATCGGTGCACTCTCAGACATAATACTTTGCAAACAATCGGGGATGCCTTTTAAAATAAACCTTTATTTCTTAATTTGCTTCTTTTCGGGTTTGGTTCTCATAAAATGCAAAAATTTAGTTTTAATTCATAAAATCTTGCTCCCTGCAGTTGCATCCTTCGCAGATTTTCACGGTAATTAACTTTTAAATGACCAGGAAATTGGAAAAAGGCGCCTTCATCTATCATGTAATCCTCATGATCACAAACAAATAGGCAGCACTAACTAACTTACCATATAATAAAAAGATCAGAAGCAATTGATGGCTATTGCAGGCCAATTAATGCAAGGAGATAAAATGTAGCTCTTTTTGATCTAACTTATGCAGAGCCTGATAGGCAACAAGTCGTGTTAAAGATTGATGTGGCTATATAGCGTAGCATCTGTCCCTCAATCACGCCAACAGGGTAGAGATATTTTGTTTTTCAATCACGTCTACGGAGAAGAGATATTTTGTTTTTCAATCACGCCTACAGAGATGTTTTGCTTCTCAATTACCCCTACAGAGCAGAGATATTGATGCGTGACGTACAGGTAGAATGGTTGGTGTCATTAAAGCTCCTAGGTAGCATTGGGGTAGCGCTGGCCACCTGTACATAAGCATTGGTGTTTGTACCATTGGCTTGTGTCTCTTTGATCGACTGCTTAGTCGACAACCTTCTGGTACTAGCTATCCTGTTGCACGAGCAGTTAAGCATGGTAGATAACTCCCTTCTAAATCTGCGGCCAGTTAGTAGGTATAAACAAAAGTTGATAGAATGGTTCAAGTAGAGCAGAATAGTTAGGGACGCATCTATTAACTCCATTCGTGCGAGCTTTTCTTCCTCTTCTTTTCCTAACGTACGACCATCAGTTGGGTCATTATAAAATAACAAAGACTGACACATCGTGAATATGAATACTGGAGTCGTTATGATGAGAAAGTACAGGGTCACAGTCAACAACATTCGGGTCATGGAGTTGGTATGCTTTGCCAGCCCTGTTTCAGATACACCACTGTGGGTTCTGCTTATAGACGTTCTGTTTAGCGATGTTCTCTGCAGCTTGTAAAGTCGTTGAATTATAAAAATGTCAAGGACAAGCATAGTCGTAAAAGGTATGATGCAATACCAGACTAACACCATCCAGCCTTGATGATGCGTCCAAAAAAATCGTGATTCCTCCGATGTGTAGCCGCAGTTGAGCTCAACTGTGCTCGAGTTGTCATTCACATTTTCAACTTCAATCCAGTTAATGCCTCTCGTCCAAAAGACGTGCATATTAAAGACTACATGCAAAAGCACTAGTACCCCAACTACCTTTAGAGCCATAGATGCAGTTCTCAGTCGCTTGTAGTGCTGTGGCTTACACACAGCTATGAAACGCTCTATGGCTATTAAGCCGAGAAGCCATGACGATGTGTCAAGGCTAATGTACAGGAAGAATCGATGTACTGAGCAAGATGTCGCCGATAAGTTTCTCACATCGACCTAAAAGCAATCATTGGCAGTAATATCTTCCGCTAGTACGACATGAACATAGATTCCTTCTATTAGATTATAAATTAAGAATAATAAAATGGTCGATGCATAAAGTTGTAGGATGCTGGCTATAGGGAATGCAAAGATGTAAAGTGACACGAGAAGCAGGTGTCACTCAATGATACAAAAGCCTACTTAAGAGGAATATACTCTCCGGCGGACAACAGCAATATGAAACCACCATTGTCTATTGATTAATATCAGTAGAACTTGTAAACATGACTTTTCTCATTTCTCATTTCAATACCTATACGCTTAGTAGATGGATAAAAATATTACATCAAAGGTAATCCATGTTTAAACTCCTGCACGGTTTGATTATTCTTTAATAATATAATCTTCTGTTATCTAAATTGGATCAACCTTGAGCTTTATTTATATGAAGCCCACGACTTTTGACTTTTCTGTAAATGTTAACCGATTTTATGCTTTTAACTTTTAATAACAAGCAAACTTGGTAAAAAATATTCGTAATGTGCATGTTTTTCGCCACCTAAAATAATACATGTATTTATTTAAAGTTATGGTAAATAATTCTTTGCCCAGTGAGTAGATTCATTTCAATCTATCATAACAAACTGTCAATATAGCAACTAGAAACCTTACTTTTTTAATTTCACATCTACTCCCGCATAGATAGTTTTCTTGTATTGCAAAAATTACTAACAGAACAGTGAATTTTGGTTTGTCTATGACCATTATTATCAGTGGCATAAATCGTCTGCTCTTGTAAGACTCAAAGTTCATAGCCCACAAATGTAGGAGCAAGCACAATGAAACGGCGTTCAGTGTTCCTCAAATCACTGTAATTAGAAATGAAGCGTACATTTGAATATGAGAATGCTATGAGTGCAGTAATGATGACAGAGTAAATAAAACTATGATAGCCAGAGATTATCATACTAAGTCGTTACTTGTAGAGATACGAGTAATAAATTAAGGGCTTCACTGAAGCTTTATACTAGCTCTTGTTTACACCGAAGAAATGCTAATTGTTCGCAACAGACATTCATTGGGTGAAAAGTGCTAAATATAAAAACCACTGAAGTTATAAAAGAAATGTCTCAAACGTGATGCAGCAGTTCACACTACATAGGCTGTAGATCGAAAGACTAAATCTGCCAATACAACTGACAGGCAACAGCACGAAAAATGTTAAACAAATGCTTGCAAGACATCCGCTTCAAGACATCTCGCAGACCGACTCAAATTTAAACTGTTTCAACCAGTTAGGTTTTTATCAAAGGGTGAACAGCAGAGATATAGTAGTCGCAGTTAGTCGTAGTTATATAGTAGTTGCAGCTTGAAGAGAAAAGTATCACAGTGCAATGATATAGATATTGTCGTTGCGGTTTAATATAGCTTATACAGCCTTCCACACATGATCGCGAAAATGTAGAAGGTGAAGTGAAATACACCTGCAATAGTTGTACAGCGCGTATCAAGTGCTCATCATACGTAAATTCAGGAAGTGGCAGCGAGTCGCCAGTTTTAAAGAAGCTGAAAACAAGAAAGCGCATGCATATGAGGATTGCTTATATAAATGACTACTGAACGCCCGGCACAGGTAATAAAAAAGCTTTTGCACAGAAAATCATCATTTATTTAATATCTAACTTTTAAATAAAGATGCTTGTTCATTTCTGTGTGTGCTATTAGTTAAATTAAGTTTATGTTGTATATACATATACTAGGTGAATGCCCGGCACTGCCTGGGTAATAAACAGGTCTTTGGACAAAAAATTTATTTTTATTTAACATATACAACATTTTGAACTTTATATCATGGTATAAGTGTGTTTTGTGCAGTTCAAATAAATTAAGAGAAAAAATAAAACAACTGCAAAGGTTTTCAAAACTTCTTTTAAACAATTGTAACTTTTAAATACATTTTCATACAGCTACAACTTGTTTCATACAGTTAGGCGAAAAAACATTTTATAACAGGGGCATCGTAACGCATAGGCGCAATGTATCGATTAATAAGTCATTTAGCGTACGCAATTGAGAAAAGGGTATACAGTGTATTATAAGAGCAATAGGATTCTATGGACTGTGTAGCTCAGTGATTAAACGCGTGGTTAAAAACTTGTGGTTGCAATCTTCATGAGTTCAAATTCAGTGTGAATCGAGTTTTTTATTCTAAGATTTTAATAGCTATAGCTGGACACACTGATTCACAGACATACAAACACTGAGATTTATCTATAGATATATATATAAAAAGGCTAGTCTATATATAATATATATAGTTTAAACTTTGAATCTATATAATCTGTTCTAATCTATATGTAATATATATATAGATTTAAACAGTTATCCAATCACAACAATGGGCACCAGTTATGAAAATCTAGAACATGCCCGTAATAAGTAGTTTGGTCTTTGTTAAACATAACAGTGTCAGATGAGTTAACTATCATGTGGTTTCACTCGCTTCATCTATTTTCTCTCACTCCATTTCTTCCATCTTCTTCCTTTTTGCAATTGTGTGTTAATTTACGCGGTTCAAAACAATAGCAGATGTTTTTTCCAACATGTTTTAAGTGATGTTTCCTATTGTCGTGGCATAGAATTCGATGCAAGTCACTGCTCTAACGGATGCTAATTTGTTTTGACGGATGGAAGGGACTAACAAATTATGTACTTAATAAGGAATAAGCTCATATAGACAGATATATCACTTGCAATGATGATGTTAAACTTGCAAGGGTGTTGAGACAGCTCACTATAGTCATAACCTACCCTTGAATATAGCGGGTGCCGCTATTTGTTCTTTGTAATTGGGTCATTTATTGATTTGCTTTGCGCCAGGTCATAGATTGATTTAAAAAAAAACTAGAACTTCGTGGCCAACTTCACTACTATCTCGTTTTAATTAAAGATTCTTTCAACTTTATCCTCATTAATGAATCTTGCATTAACCTTCACCTTTACACACGAGTCAAATTTGTTTCTTCTTGTATAGGTTGGTAGCTGATAGCATGCTTTTTAGGAGAAAAAGTTTTGATCTCTGGTCAAGCTGTATACACAGATTTATGTAGGTATGTGATATCTTATCCGTGAAATCGATGTTGTTCACAAATTTGCTATGAGCTGTCTACACAGTCACGTTTCAGAACTCCCTATATTGTATATTGATCAGCATATAGCTTTTTCTTGTCCAGCATCCGGAGTGAATGAAAGTGCACCATTTTTTACTTCAACAGCCAGTGATGACAATAACAGTGACAGGAAAGACAGATGGGAAACACAAAAAGGGGAATAAAATGTTGCTGACACCGTGAGAGTTTTTTATCTGAAAATGCCTTAACCTTTTTAGCTTCGGCTTCTGACATATCTTATTTAAAGATGGACATGTGTCTGTTTTGTGAAGGGCAGGTTAATTACCTTTACTACTGTTACCGCAATAGCCTCAGAATTTCAAACATCCTATCAAGTCTACATCTATGATCATTACTAGCAATTGTTTTAACAGTTCATACTTTCCTAAAAAAATATTTTTGTCTTGTAGAAACACAGCTGACTTTAGCGTGCAACCATGACTGCATTTAGCGAACCTTAAAACAATACCAAATCTTATTCAGTTTGCAAACTCTAGGTTTACGTAGCTTGAAAACCAAAGAAACCCACAAGCCCGCCTTTAGACTCCTGTTCTGAGAACACCAGCTAGCACACAAAAGCACTATAGTACATACACACTACTAAACATAAATTTATAGCAAAGGAGATGTTATTTGTTCTCTAGCTCATGCAAATAGAAAAACTAACCAAACCTAAGTTTTTTTGGTATCAAATCCAATACTGAGGCTATTACTGCACTGAAATCAGAAGTTACATAGATTAGATTCTTATTGGCAGGTATAAAATGTCATAGAAAACATTGCAATAGCAACACGAGACAGCTATAGGCAATTAGTGTAGGCTTCATCCCTCCTCCAACTAAATAATGAGGAAACAAACGCCTGTTAACTATAAAGTTGTGTAGTAAACAAGGGTTGTCTCCTGATAAAAAATTTTAATTGAAAAAAAAAATTGGCTCACAAAGAATACTAATAATTTTTGGTTGATCATGTAGTCGCTCAAATCTGATTCTCGGTATAAGAAATGAGATATGCTCTTTTGTACAATGCCGGAATGTAGAGCCTGAACAAGGCATGCTATTTCTTCTATCAATATCTCTCGTTTATGGTAGCTCATCTTACTGGTTTATCTTTAGTCACCACTAAACAAGGGATAGTTTATGGTCACTAAAACTCAAATCAGCTGTTTGATGACACAAACCTATTAGAAAGAACAATGTTTTATGGTTTCAATGTCAGCAACCAGCTTAAATTAAAACGGTCTATTTACTTTGATTTCAGTAGAACATTTACAAAAATATCGAACTATTTACAGACAGTACATACAAGCAGGCCAAACGTGACTACCGTTTGTAGCCCACTATAGTTGTATGTGTCCACCATTGTACAATAATATGTAAATGCATTAAGCGCGAATCGTAAAATGGCTATTTCTCAGTTTACAATGCGCTATGGTGATTTTACGTTTGTTAGCTTAACGCAAAAAGACGCTAAGTTATTAATCAATTCAACATTTTTCCATATATGCCCATACATACATTGTAACAAGTATGAAAGAAAGGATGAAGGTTATTCCCAATTGTGAAGACATGCAAATGCAGCCTTTCGTTAGTCAACACAAAATGAGTAACTATAGTCACCTTCTTAAGTAACTCAAACGGTCAGTTCTTAACTTCTTATACTAGAGCACTTGTTACTTGTTGTCATCATAGGCCATGTGATGTTGAGTTTGTATCTTAGCCAATACTTTTAGTTAGAAAAGAAAAACAAACAAGACTAAGGGTTGAGGGTGAAAATATTTCTATTACTCTTTGCAATCTGAATCATCTGATCATAAAAACATTTTTGTTTGCTATTAACCTTTTTCAATTTTAGTTGATAATTTCACGTGGACCTATAACAATAGATGGAAACAGAAAAGCTATGCAAAGTGTTGTAAACAAAAAGTCAATACTACCCACTACACTACAGCCATAGCATTAAGTTAAATTTTGATTAATTTGTTTTTATGAAATAATAAGAAGACATAATTTGAGTAGCTGTATACAGTGTTTAACAATATCCTGGAAACTTAGTTATGTACAAAACTTTATCAGGCACACACAAATCTGCAAAAAAGAATTAAGAGTTTTTACAATTAAGATTGCATAGTTAGTCCAGGTCTGTCGGGCTGTACTAATTTATACAAGAGACAATGAGCTGGTAGGATAATGAATACACTTGCACTTTCCTGCACTAAGCAATGTTTGACAGCAGCTACTCTTAAAGAAGTGAGCTGCTGTCCTAACTCTGATGTGTCTTTCATGGATTTGAATGTACAATGAAAGTTTAAAACCAGCTTTTGGAACCTTGCATAAAAGTATTAAAAAAACTGGTTAATAATAAAAACTGGCATAACTACTATCATTACATAATAAAAGTGATCAATGCGATGGAGTAACATACATTGAATATAGAGTCGTACAGTGACCACTGCAGTGTAAATTAGGCAAATAAGATAATTCCATTTTACCCTAAGGTTTTCTACTTTTAGAGATTATTAAAATATAATTATTGGGAAAAGCGTGGAAATAAAAAGTAGTCGATAACTTTGCAAGTTTCACCTAAAATACAAACATGATAATAATAACTTACCCCAAACGTTTTCAAGATAAAATGCCGAGAAAGTCCTGTAATTGTTGCCATGGTGTCCATGACAGCGAGGCTAGCGATGAAAACTGCTGTTGCTGTGTGTCTCAGCTTCTCTCTCAACATAACAGAGAAGGTAATGGAGTTACCAATTATAGATAGTGCCACAAGCAGCGGTCCTCCAACCATGAAAATATACCTCTCTGCTTGGCACTCCACATACTCGAGCGAGCATTCCATCAGCTCCATCGGATAGTCATCATGTTCTAATCGTATCGACTGCTTGTACAGCGCATCCATATTTATATCGTACCTCACGAGCTCTTAGGGTTTCCAGTATCCTTTCAGCTTGACGCGCCAATAAAATTATTAGTTGTTATTCAGGCTGTTAAGAGAAGAAGTTTACCTCGCACCAGGCTTGAGGAAAAATTGAAGAGCGCATCCCAAAGCTCAAAAGTAATCAATGCAGTTCATTCTGCCTGACTGCTTTGTGATCTCATCTTACTATGCGATATCCATGGCGTGTAAGCTTGTTATCTAGCTAGTGTATAGTCCAACGTAAACATTTAGCACAAACAAATTACACTTACAAGCCACTTACAAGCTATCTCATATCTAGCTCAATGTAATTAAGATATCATTGTAAAATCAGTTACTGAGAAGTAAATATTTATAAATTTTAATAAGAAACTAAATTGAAATAAATTCAAACTCAAATTAACAATGATATAGTTATTTGACATTCTAATCACCTCTAACATGTTCAATGATGGTTGATAATATATATTTGCTGGTCAATACTTGAAAATGTTATTGACCAGCAAATACATTTAGTTTAACTGACAATACTTGCATTCATTTCATGCATGCAGCGTTCTGTTGTGCACTTTATATATCTTTAGAGTTGTCTGCACATAAAAATTAAGCACAGCATGTGCTGACAACCTTTCATTATGTAATCTATTCATCGCAGTACATGATTGTCTTTATTTGAATGTTGTCAACTCAAAGAGATAACAAAGAGATAATCGTAATTTTTAACCCAACAAAAACAAAATATGTAATTACCGCAACGACAAAAAATATACAAATACCTTGTACATATAAGCACATGATCAGCAAGTTATTTCTATTAAACGTTCTGTTTATTTACAATCAGTAAATCTTTAAATATATTGTAGTCAATAAACAAGTTAGCTTATTTCTGCGTATAACTCTATGACTCTATAACTCTATGACCGCGTAACAAGCGCAACTACTTGTTGAATGCCTTCACCAGTGTGTATTTCTGACATGAAGCTTTAAAAAGAAACATGCATTATGCAATTCATGGTGCATTCTAAAGGACACACCGGTATGCTATGTACATATGAAAATACAATTTTTTTGGTATATACAAATTGGTTTTTGTCAATGTCACCAAATCAACATTCAAAAAGTTCACCAGTTATTGCAGCTACCAATCAGGTTCACCTTTGAATAATATAATCATAATTGAAGATATTCACTGCCCACAGGGAAACATTACATTTCCATCTCGTCATAGCTATGTCGTGAAGACTGACAAAGTAAAAGCTGTGTAGCTAATAGCTATATAGCTAATGGCTGTGAACACTTTTTTATGTAAAAGCTATTTTAGCTAAAAAAATCTTAACTTTGCTACAAACCAGCAAAATAGTGTCAGTTCCACAACCGACTGTACAGGAATGAGTTGCTAACCAAAGAACTTAACAGCATTTTGCTATAGCACACTGATGTCTTAGATAAAACATTAAGAACATAGCTAATAGGATAAATTTACAAGTGTTCTAATTTAGCTGAGCAGGAGCATGAAATCAGTCAAAAATATATTAATCTAATATTATAGTTCAAAAGCTAGCATTTAGCCACTAATTTTTCACATGAACCAAAATAGCGCTCGGAAGTGCAAAATATTCAAACAACAAGCACATTCTTTATAGTTACCAAGCTGGAGTTTATTGCCGTAAGTTATAGTTGTATTAAAGTTTATTAAATTCACAGTAACCAAAGCTACAAGATATAAATTTATAACCATACCTGTGTGCACTCTATATAAAGTCTCTAGAAGAGATGTGAGGGGCACTTTTAAAATCTGGCAAATGAAAATCAGAATCGAAACCGGTTGGTTAATGTTTGAGTCGAAGAAAATGTATGTAAAACTTCTATCAGAGTATTATAAGAAATGAGTTTATCATTCATAAAATAACATAGTAATACTATCAAAAATTAAATATTTAAAAAATATACTACATTGCACAACATAAACACCGTCCTATTGCCAAATACGCTGACTTTTATACAAATTACGGTGAAGGATCAGTAGGGAGTACTTTAAAGCACTATTATATATTTGTTTGCAATTCTTAGTAATAACACAAAATTAACAAGTTGTAACATTTGCTGTGAACTAGCAAACTGTCAAAGATGCAACTTGCAATCATTCATCAAAACACTTGTCTAATCATGAGTCTGGCTATCAGCTTGTTTTATCCCGAGAAGAGATTCGATGTCAAATGGCTTCGGACATCTTTTTTGGGAAGTGATTACATTGACTCCCTTCTGCACCACAGGTGCATATTCATGGCTGCCATGGCAGACACTGCTAGTGCTTCCTGGTGATGGCAGTTCATCTTCGCTGCTGCAGCTTTGAATGTACTCGTCTTTCGAAAGGTTGTATCTCTGTGAGTAGCGCTTCACTCTTTGCTGTGCCCTGCGTCGTCGAAAGTCACCTTTTTGGAAATCTTCGATATTCGCTGGATGTATCGTCCAAAAATGTCCTTTACCATTTAGACTTCTCCCTGACTTAATGAAGCAGTCATTAAGACTGAGGTTATGACGGATGCTGTTCTTCCAACCCGAGCCTCTGGTCCTGAAGTAAATGTATTTTGCCATAATCCACTGGTAAATGTCATTGAGGATTAGCTGCCTTTTGGGCGAGCTGAGAATAGCCATAGCAATGAGCCCGATGTAACTATGGTTTGGCTTTGGATCTGACTGGGCTGATTGCGGAGAGAGCTCATGAACTAGTGGAAAAGAGCCTCTCATATTTGTTGGTACACAAGATAGCAGAGATGCTGCCGATACGGGAGACGGTAATGCAAAAGAATACGGAACCATGATGGGAGGCAGCAAAGCGTTGTATCGCTGACGAATGTCAGCTAATGCTCCACTTTCCATGCCAGATACTCTAAAGAGAAAGTATGCTATTGATAATACAGGACAGATCATATTAGTATAACAAATTTTTTCATAATATCACTTGATGAGCTTTGGACAAAATATATTAGAAAAAGTCATATATTTTATTGCGGTTTTTATAAAGTCTATAAATATAATCACCGATCATAACACCAACCTGTGAACATCGAAAGGAGAGTTCTGCAAAATCTGGAATCCTCCATTGCTCGTATTCAGCATGGTGTTCAATGAACGACACCAATCACTGAATATCACCAGAAGATATCCACTTGTCTTAAATAAGCGTGTATGGCGCAGCTAGAAGCATTCCGATTGGCTGGTTCTAAACCGTGCGAAACAATACGATGTAAAATATATGGGGCTGCATACAATTTGCACGAGTGTCACCTCCTTGTAATACAAACGGCAACAGACGGTGTGGCATTCTCCAAGCTACTGAATTCGTGTGATTTCAAGTTAATAATCACAACCGTTGATCTGTGATTTGGGAGCAAATATAAAATAAACTAATTGGCACACTTGTTAGAGACAAGTGCTTCAATCAAAGAAACAATTAGTCACTTTAGTGCAGTCAAGTTTACACAGTTAAGTGAGAGACCTTGCGAATTTATAGCTTATATCGGAGGAGTCGGCAGGATCCGAGTGACGCAGACATCAATTGGTCGCCGTAATTATACCACAAATACAAAATACAGGAAAATTACATGAAACTGATAGTGTATTATTCATCCTCCAAAGAAAAACAAGTGTATAAATATTTATCATCACAACCAAAGATATAACTAAAAGTATAACAGACCACTCTAATGAACAACAAAAAGCGTATAAACATTTTTCGAAACATTTTAAGAAAGGTTCGATTGCTGTGAACTGCTAGATGAGTATATTTACAGTGAATATAAAATAATCACAATCACTGTTCAGAGGCATTGTAAGAGCTGTTTAGTTTGTAGGTATTATTTTTTATCGAAGTTCACAGCAATGACTATCTGATAGATTTTGAAAAAAAATTTTTTTGTTAAAATTATACATTATTACAATTATTTTTGCATAACTATATTTTTTGTACTAAGATAAACATATTACCAATACTTCTAATTTCGCACAAATGAAATGAAAAAATATGAGAAACAGAGGATGATGCCAGACACAAGCAGGTTAATTTATATCATGGCAATTCTCACAAAGCAAATATTAATATGTGTAATTTTAGAAGACTCATGTATTGTTGCTCATTTGTATGAAAACTCATAATACTTGAGTTAAAAATTATAGAGATCTTAACAAAAAATGTAAAAAAATTTTAAACTATCCCATCTATAAATATGTGGTTAATAGAGCAAACAATTAATATTGAAGACTTATAATAATGGATCATTCAATTGATTGAAGAAATCTCAGAGAATTATATAGATGTTTATAAAGAAGGGATATGCAGACGATGAATAAATTATACTTGAAATTATCACATTTGTATAATATAATATATTGTTAATAAAAAAACAATTAATATTAAAGACTTTAAACAATGAATTGTTTAATTGATTGAAGAAATCTCAAAGATTACGTTCCCACAGTGAAACTACAATAGAAGTGCAGCGCAGCCAAGCGGTAACTAATTTATTTCTAAAGGTTACACGCAAAGTTGTTGTGCACGAGGTTTCCCAAACAACTAAGGACATGTAAGCGAGATGATTCCCAGGAAGTGAACGGATGTGAACGCTATGCGGAGAGTGAGGGAAGGCATGACAAGCTAGAGGAAGTAGGGTGGTGATGTGTGCGGCTGGAGACATAGGCTAATCAGGTAGTCTAGTGAGGCCCGATCAGACATATTTGGAGACAGAGACAAGATAATTGCTCGGTAATTTTGATTCATTCGTGCTTCACACTTTTAGAATTTGCTGTGAGTTTATATGAAACAAGGCAAAGCACTTGGCTTGTTTATAAACTATTATGGATACTTCTCTCATCCAAGTCGGAGGGTAATGAAGGATTAATGTCTTTAATTCCTTTCATCCCGTCTCATCCAAATTGGAACTCGTTGGACAAGTGCTAATAACAGAATGCCATGGCATCACCCTATCCGCCATAGATATGTATTAATGTGTCACACAAAACCTGTCTCTATAAAAAGCCATGCTAATGTGGCAGAGAACAAACCTAACCACCGATGACTCATGCATAATGCATAAGAGCATAATATCGTTTGATTTTATTTTGACTAATAAAGTTTGAAATACAAAAATACATCAGATGAAGTGGACACAATTTAGAATGTTAAAATTCCTTACTGGTGTAATCAAGTGAATGGTAAGTCAGCAGGGCTGAATTGGGCAGCTTAAGAAAAGAACCAAAACAAACCAAAAAGAAAAAATCCCTGAAAGTACATATTATTTGGTAAACAAATAATTCTTGGTTTTCTTTCCTTATTCTTTAGGTTTATTGACCACCTGTTGGTACTTGTTTGTCCAAGACGGTTCCCTCTTTTCAATAAATGCATTAATACCCTCCTGACAGTCTACCAAGCTTGTGTTTTCTACCATCGTATCTGTTGTCACGCTGAAACAGAATGATCTGTGTTTTTAGCCTTGAGTAGCAACAGAGCAACAGACCTACACACTGCTGTCAACCAGTACACATACTAGCCACCAGGTTATTCTTATGGTACACTTAAGTCCAACTTGCATTAAATTTTAGTAAATTTTATCCAAAAGCTTGTTATTAGAAAGTATCAACATTTTTCTATCATTTGCAATTATTTTTTTTGTTCGAGGTGATCGGACTGCTACGATAATTCAAAATTAAAATCGACAAAACTTGATCCCGTTTCAAACGCTGAGAAGAAAAATACGTGCATAATGACATCACTAGTTGCTATTGTTGCTAAAGTTGATATCGGCTATTGCGTTCAAGTTGCAGCCTTTTGCATCGTGTGAGTTTTACGTTTTACTCATAGTGCCACCTTAAAGCTTATCATCTACCTGAACTTATCTATGTATATGAATACATAAATATTTAAAAAAACAAGTCTCTCTCCTTTGTCCAACTTCATGCTGATTACTCTAGAATCCATGTACTTAAGCTTTTAGAACACGGAGTGAAAAAAATTGGCCGACAAACTTTTGCTTGCTCGATAAAGTTGCAACTACTCAGGGGTGCTCATTTATGTTGGCGCAAAAGCTACAGAAAGTACAACTCTGCCACAAACCACAGAGTGAACAATAATTTTATATTTATCTACACGGTAACTACGCTTTCAATTTTATAAATTCAAAATAAATTCTGCATTAGCAACGAGTTCAGTATGACTACATCCCTTCTACAGACCGTGTTTTAAGAGTAGAAAAACACCTCAGTGCATCTGATGCATACGTAAGATAAATTACGCAACTGATTGTCAAACTCGATTAGAGCATCGATAATATTATTGAAAGGTATGAAAGGCCAACTACGGCGCTGGTAATATTTACAGCTATACTGAGAATGTGTTTACATAGACTGTGGTACTGTAGACCGCTATTATCCAATAACGTGTGGATTTAAAAATTAACTATTGGGTAGCGCTAAAAATTTCATTACCCAAACAATCTAAAAAATAGTGATGTATGCAACATTAAAGAGCCTGTTTAGCATACATATCTGGATGGTTTTTTAGGCAGAACTGATAAGATCATCCTAGAAAACATCATTATCTGAATAATTTCAAAATCGGTCTTGTGTGCAATATCAGTGAGCCAGTTTAGCTACTATTGAAAGCGTGTGTGGATTTTCAAGGCTGCATAAATGTCAAACCTGAAGTCTACCAACTGAGACTTTAAATTTCAACTAAAGTCATTACCCTATAAACATATATAAAGCCTCATTTCCTTTTGGATACCAACTCTATCTGAACTTTCAGACAAACGTTTTATCTGGGCTAGACTATCCAGATGAAGAGCTGCCTTCAGCTAGTTGAATTATCTCACCTAACGATTACACTTTATAAATTTTGTATTTGCGAAATATAATATTTGCGAAACAACAAATTAGTTTATACAACTGTGATGTTAACAGAAAATAATTTTTTTCATATTTTTGCAAATACACTATCGAAATGTCAAATAATGTTCTAATTTTTGTACTGTTTGAAAATTATTTTTAAAATAAAAACTCAAAAAATTAATTGTTTCATTTATAACATAATAAACAGTAATGCAGTTTCTTCTGTGTAATGATTTGGAGCATGTAAGAAAGCATCACCGATGCTCACAGTACTAGAAATAAATTGAAGAATGCCTTAGAAGAAAGCAGAAGCTTGTTTCAAATGCTATTCATCTACAAAGGCAGCATCCAGCAAAGGGTTTCATAGGAAACCAGCAGCATCACAAATGCTTACATCTCAATCTTGTATCCAAAAACTGCTATTGTAATTTTTCAACAACTTTGAGCTCTGCAGACAGTTGAAAAATATCAAACTTTGAGGTTACATTAGGACCAGCTAGAGGTCAGGGAGTGTGGGATGGCCAGACCTTGACACGGCAATCAACCATAACTGTTGTCTAACTAGCTAGGAGTGAAATTAGCTAATTTACAGGCGGTAAGTTCGACTTGATGGTGCTTGTTGTCCTGAATATCAACCAAAGTTACTTAATTCAACCAAAGTTGATATGATAGAAACCAAAAATATTCCAAACACCCACAAAACCTAAATATCACTGAATAAAACTAATGGTTAGACTGGAACCATTAAAATAAATTAGTTGCATTTTTCATAAAATCGTTTTTGTTCAAATGGAAGGAACTAAAATAAATCAAAATTCTATAATTGACAATAAATCATATGAATAAATTGTAGTTAAAACAAACTACAATTTAATCAACAATCTCCAAAGTGTTTTTCCAAGCTGCTGTGTGGACATATAACAAACCTAAATAGCTGGAATGAGTAGTCAGCCACAGCATCCAGGTATTTACCTACATGTACATATGAAAGTATCTGATGGTACAACAGAATAACTAGCAGCGAAACATACATTGGTTGTAAGAATTTGTTATGGCAGCGATGACTTTAACTCGATCATAGAACATATGAAAAGTAATCAATTAAAATTTCTCAAAAAGGTAAAAAAGCACACAACCAGCTGTTTAAAAAACCAAACCTTGTTTTATTTCTACTGCATCGCTATTAAACCACGCCGACGGCTGTTATAGTTAGTCACTTTACCCTCGACATCAGCAGCTATGACTCCCAATAGCTGCTGCTGTTTGGGAGTCATAGCTGCCAAACAGCAGCAGCTATGACTCCCAATAGCTGCTGCTGTTTGGGAGTCATAGCTCCCAAACAAATATATATATATATATATATTTGGGAGCTATGACTCTCAAAGCTATGACTCGGAATATATATATATATATAGTATATATATATAGTATAATGTATATAGTATATATATATTGTAAGAGAACCATACTAACATTTCCTGTCTACTACTAACTCACCAATTTTATTGTCTTGTGTTAAGTAAAACATCGCTGTATCCGGGTCCAAGGCGCCACAAGGGTTGTTTCGACGTGTTTTGTTTCGACGTGTCTCGACACGCCTTCACTTCCTGCAATTATCTTCCATCCACGCTCGGCATTATGACTTTTGAATTTCAACTAGTAACACGCAACTGATGATTTAATTGATGATTTTTCTGTTCAGAACATTTTGGCATTTATCGCCAATTTGTTTCGTTTGACTTCTTGATTTAGCTGTGTGAGTGTTTTTCAAAGACGGCAAAAGATTTCAGGGTTTCGGTGTTGACTGAATAAAACATCAACGAGTCATCTCCAAATCAGTGAATCAATTCCAGCTTAATACACTTGCCAGCTACGAACCTAGCGTAAACCGCTATATATATAGTATATATAGTATATATATAGTATATATATACTATATACATAGTATATATATATATGCATACTATATATATAGTATATATATAGTATATATACATGTATATATACTATACCATCTACCATCATCACCTGTGCAGGTCAACAACAGTTTATAATATCAACTACTAAGTTTTATAAAAAAGGTAGGAAGTCTGAAGCTATTCAAAGTATTGTACAGTTCCTTGGCATTGCCTTGAGCTCCGCTTGTCTCACTACTGACTGCTTGACTGTTGCTGACAATCTAAGCCTTTACTCTAAACAGCTACATTATACCCCTAACAAGTATTGTCACATTAATTTTGATACTTAAACCAAAACAAATTACCATTACACACTACAGAGCCCAATCATATATGTATACCATAAACATCTACAAACACATCCAGTATACAATGCAGCTCGTAAACAAAACCTTGGCAAAGCATAGACTTTTACAACATATGTTGAGTAGCAATGATAGGCAGACACTTGCTACTGATACATTCAACTTATAAGATATACAGCTCAATTGTATGACTCTACTACTGATACATTCAACTTATTGGATATACAGCTCAACTCTATGACTCTACTACTGATACATTCAACTTATAAGATATACAGCTCAACTCTATGACTCTACTACTGATATATTCAACCTATAAGATATACAGCTCAACTCTATGACTCTACTACTGATATATTCAACCTATAAGATATACAGCTCAACTCTATGACTCTACTACTGATATATTCAACTTATAAGATATCCAGCTCAACTCTATGACTCTACTACTGATACATTCAACTTACAAGATATACAGCTCAACTCTATGACTCTACTACTGATATATTCAACTTATAAGATATACAGCTCAACTCTATGACTCTACTACTGATACATTCAACTTATAAGATATACAGCTAAACTCTATGACTCTGTGACTGATACATTCAACTTATAAGATACACAGCTCAACTCTATGACTCTACTACTGATACATTCAACTTATAAGATATACAGCTCAACTCTATGACTCTACTACTGATATATTCAACTTATAAGATATACAGCTCAACTCTATGACTCTACTACTGATACATTCAACTTATAAGATATCCAGCTCAACTCTATGACTCTACTACTGATATATTCAACTTATAAGATATACAGCTCAACTCAACGACTCTACTACTGATACATTCAACTTATAAGATATACAGCTAAACTCTATGACTCTGTGACTGATACATTCAACTTATAAGATACACAGCTCAACTCTATGACTCTACTACTGATACATTCAACTTATAAGATATACAGCTCAACTCTATGACTCTACTACTGATATATTCAACTTATAAGATATACAGCTCAACTCTATGACTCTACTACTGCTACATTCAACTTATAAGATATACAGCTCAACTCTATGACTCTGCTACTGATACATTCAACTTATAAGATATACAGCTCAACTCTATGACTCTACTACTGCTACATTCAACTTATAAGATATACAGCTCAACTCTATGACTCTGCTACTGATACATTCAACTTATAAGATATACAGCTCAACTCTATGACTCTACTACTGATACATTCAACTTATAAGATATACAGCTCAACTCGATAACTGAACATAGAGCGATCTACGAAAGGTGCTCCAAGTATCAATTTAAACAAAGATTCTCTCCATATTAGTTTAGGGTTCTCCTTATGTACACCCACATATGTGCATTTGATATCCTAACCCATTACAAGCTACCCTAAGGCTATCTATACAAAATGAGAACAACATAAAACAGGGTGAAATAGACATCATTGTCTATGAATCACAATTTTCTCCAGTGACTCGCAAAGCCAAGTGAATGTTCCATAGTTTTGATACTAAGAGTGACGTAATTGTTAAAACTTATGGAAAATGGAACAAACTCGTGCTGCAATAAATATAATATATCAGTGGACATGCTGCAACACACCCTTCAGCGGTAACAGGGTTGGATGGTGCTTGTGTTCAATGACACAAGTTTTTCTCTCACAAATGTCAAGGTTGCTGCAGCGCATACCTTATTCAAACCTCCCTAATATCTAAGCCATATGACATGCTAACAAGCCCTGAAACCTACCAGTATGCACCATCTCTGTCCATAGTCATCTGTTTATTGAATGTAGCCTTTCCCATAGATATGACAGGCCTGCTTTTGGAAGCTATCTTGGCAGCAATTGACAAAGTCTAAAATAGTACCAGCAGCAATGCTGTACTATTGTCATAGCTTTAAGAGCTATTATAGCAATTCAATCATTTATTTTTCTTACAAGTTTTAAGATACCCTCTAAATGTAAAGCGCAACCAAGATATCCTGGTGGCCACAACCATGAAACCACTCCAACCTTCCCGAGTACCTATACAGTCTAATCTCTACATCTGTATTGTATGACATACAATATAAGATTTGAGCAAATATTTGTCATGTGAAGTAATTTATAACAAAGGACACCTAACATAGCTGAAATCCTTTGCATGTAAAAAAGCAAAAACAGTATAAATTGAAAATAAAACGTAAAAAAGAATTAACAAATAACAATTAAGTTAAGCTATACTTAGAGTATAGTTAGAATAAATTACTCTTTAGTATTTTTATTATGCACCCAACCTCCGAACTTACTGAGAATCACTGAGCAAACACTTACATCTAAAATAATAATATAAATATTCTTTTTTTTTACAGATTATTATTTCATTGATTTATTTTTAAATATTGTTATTTGTGTAAACTTGGTAGATGTAATAATGAAGATGTAGGTAGTGTTTAAATATAATCTTGGTTTTTCTGATTTTATAGGATGTTTTTGTTTTTTGTTTTAATATAAACATACAATTATTTACGGTATTCATCAGTTTTTATCCTTAAAATGAATTAAAAATGCAATGTGTTCTGATAAGAAAAGTTGCTTCTATACATGTATATGATTGCTTTCATATACAAAATAAGCATCAGAATAGATTAAAGGTTAACTGACAGCATTCTAAAATGACATCTATCGATACCAATATAATCATGATATTTCATTTGTAGCTACGATTTTACTGTTGGAGGAACTAAAACCTAGTTTTGGAGGTAAAACACTCGCAATCCAAGCTTCACGTTGCGACATAAGGCAGTCATTTTTCCAGCATATATGATGTCAATGCCGATGATTAGCCAATGTGTGAATATGAGACAAAAGCACTTCTGTTGGCTGCCATTTTTATACATTTCCCCAACTTAATCGCCAAAATACATGTTTGAGTTACTCAACATGGCAGATAATTATAATGCAAGGTCGAAGTAAATTCCACAAATACCAAAAAGTATGTACCGTATTCCATATTTGTTGGTCCCACATTATCTTTCAAGCAATGGTTATAGAATTACACCAATCGGCTTGTGTATACATCTTGTAGCCTGCGCTAGCACAAAATCTTTCTCTTACACAAAAAGGAAATTTAATATATTGTCCGTAAAATTTTGCTATTTTTCGAAATCATTTATTTGAAACCTATTAATGCAGGCTCTGCTTTCATAAATAAAAATTTTGAAGAGACAATTTTTAGATAATCTGAAAAACCTAATAAAACCTGAAAATCTAGTGTAGTTATACAGCATCGCAGCTGCTGCCAGTCAATATTTTTCAATTATCCATTTTTTGAAAAATTATCCATTTCATAACTTGAAAATGTTTATAAAACTTAGTATTTGGACAAAATTACACAAAATCTTATGGTACCGGGAAGTCCTATGGTACCGGGAAGTCTTATGGTACCGGGAAGTCCTTATGGTACCGGGAAGTCCTATGGTACCGGGAAGTCCTATGGTACCGGGAAGTCTTATGGTACCGGGAAGTCTTATGGTACCGGGAAGTCTTATGGTACCGGGAAGTCTTATGGTACCGGGAAGTCTTATGGTACCGGGAAGTCTTATGGTACCGGGAAGTCTTATGGTACCGGGAAGTCTTATGGTACCGGGAAGTCTCAGAAAGAAGACAGAGTATAAAGATGGCAGTAAAAGAGGAAGTTGTTATGCTACTAACCGTGTCCTCCAGTTTATCCTCAGGAGTGACTCTGCTGACAAGTCCATAGAGCAAGGCCTCTACAAACCAAAAGAATTTTGAAAATGCACCAAACATAAACCTTCACGTACAAAAAGTCCAAAGTGGAGTTTAATGTTCTGAAAAACACTTTGACTAACATTTTTTTGAAAACTAAATTGTAATTTTTGAATTTAATTTTTATTAAAATTCTTCTAACTAAAAACTGTGAATTAAATTGATTTAAATAGTGTTATCAGTACTTGAAATGCCACGAAACTAATAAATTAGTTTTACAAACTTCGCAACTGTTCCAATTTAGCAACTTATCAAAGCTTCTAACAAAATGTTTCACACTCACCTTCATTCCAATCCTTCATGTCTGTACTTTTGACACCTTACTTTTAGTTGTACTATAGCTATCTAGTATCTGGCTCAGTATATGCAATGACATAGAAATGCTTGCAAATGTAGTAAATCTTTTACGATATGTACAAATATAGTACATCAGTGTTAGTTTACATTTTATAAGAATATGTAACCGTGAGGCTACATATTAATACTACAGTTTTAGAAGGTTGTAAAAATACCTTGAGCAGAAATTGGTTCACCAGTAAACAACATCTCCATAGCAACCTTTCTTGGTACACTTCTGCCAACAGCAACCGCAGGTGTAGAGCAAAACAGCCCAACATGCACCCTACAGAGTAAATTATAATAGAATATGTACACTAGAGAGTAAACTGTAACCAGACATGTACACTAGAGAGTTAATTATAACCAGACATGTACACTAGAGAGTAAACTATCACCAGACATGTAGTTTAGAGAGTAAACTATAACCAGACATGTACACTAGAGAGTAAACTATAACCAGATATGTACACTAGAGAGTAAACTATAACCAGACATGTACACTAGAGAGTAAACTATAACCAGACATGTAGTTTAGAGAGTAAACTATAACCAGACATGTACACTAGAGAGTAAACTATAACCAGATATGTACACTAGAGAGTAAACTATAACCAGACATGTACACTAGAGAGTAAACTATAACCAGACATGTACACTAGAGAGTAAACTATAACCAGACATGTACACTAGAGAGTAAACTATAATCAGACATGTACACTAGAGAGTAAACTATAACCAGACATGTAGTAACACTAGAGAGAAAACACAACTAGACTACGCAGTTAGTTTGAAATTTTTACAGGTGAATATGCTATACATGATTCTTATATTTGCATGTCCTGTAAAATGTTCCTCAAGTTTTCAGTACTAATAAACTGGTCATATCAAATATGCACCAGCTATAGATAGAAAGGCTGTGATCAATGCAATTGATAAAACATGATTATATGACAAGTATTTCCTATGCAACTATTGAGACCTCTTGATTCGCTCTTCTTATGCATTTGGGCATCGGCAGCGCAATCACTCGTATACTTGTGAAATGGCACGCAAATAAAGCAAACACTTTAAATCATATGTACATAACCGCCTATATAACAAGAAAATAGTCTAACAATACTGGCCACTGTTCTCATATCATAAGTCCTCATAAACCAACCTGCAGGACTTGTCAAAACCATACCATGTAAGAAAACAACTAACCCTGGGGTGGCAAATCTGCTGTTTTCAGAGGCAATTGCAATATCACAGCTGGCAACAAGCTGACATCCTGCAGCCGTAGCTAAACCTAAAATGAACATGCTAAACAGAGTAGTGTCATGAGTGTTAATACGATTAAATTGGCTAGTGGAGTTATCCACTCCATTTATGCATCAATGGACAACCCAGTTTTTAAACCAGTCACAACTCTGTGGAACCCAAAATGAGTATCATGTTGTGCAACTGCAGTCAATTGTCTGCGCTGGAAAATGAGTTTGCCATAGAAGACAAATCAAAATGGTTTTTTTATCAAATCATAAATTGTTTGGAATTTTACTGCTTTGCAGAAAAGTTATTATTTTCTGCTAATTTGACAGTCTTGAATAGACATGGGTTGATGATCACAAATGACACAATTGCTCAAAAACAAAAATATTTAGTCACGGTTTCCTATTATGAGCTCATCACCTGATAAACATAACATAAACATGTTCCCAAGTCTTACAATTGTGAACTCACATACTAGTGGAGACCATGCTTATGATTGTGACTTTGGGAAACTTGCCAAATAAATTTATATTTTTTCATTGTTTCTTAAATCAATCAACCATTTTTAGAATCATATCAAGTGTAATTAGACAAAACAGATAATATTGTTATAATCAAAACGTCTCATCATGCTGATTCTTCTAAGACAGGAAAGAAGAGGGATATTTTAGTACATAACTAAAAATTATCCTGTGATTATCTCCCGATATACAAGGGGACTAGCCGCCCTGATGTGTGGCACCTGACACATCTATATACATGTATATATTTCTCAAAGTCTGTTGTCTGTCTACATTCTGGCTATAGCGCACACGGATTATTTTACCGATGCGGCCACGCGTTACAATGCCCCTGTTAAGAAATATTTTTTGTAAGGTTCAATTACTATATCTGGGGTCAAGGCCAATTCTTCTCGCACGGACAATTACATTGTCTTCGTAGGAAGTCTCCGTAGATTAGGAGTGTCTCCGTAATCAAAGTTTTTATGGACAGCTTCTGGTGGAATAGTAACCTTTTTTATACACACACACTTCTATGCAAGAATTGTCATTATTAATTCTAAATATTCAAGATTTTTATTTTGTTTTCTCAGTTCGTATTAATTTATCATTACCGAATCATGTTCTGTTGTAATCGTAGCAAAGTCGACTTAAATTAGCTATTACTTGCTAACTATTTCACATTTATATCTAAACCTTTTTATAGTTGTAATTATTTTTATAAATTTATTTGACCTGCACCAAACATATTCCTGATGATATGAGGAAATATGATTTTAAAAGTTGTTTGACAAAGTTTAAAAACCTTTACAGTTGTTTTTATTTTCTCTCTTAATTTATTTCAATTACACAAAACACTTTTCTCATGATATGTAATTTGAAAGTTAGAATGGCAAATATTGTTATATGTTAAATACAAATCAATTTTCTGACTAAAGACTTTTTTATTACCCGGGCAATGCCAGGTAGCACAGCTAGACAGGCATATAAGACAACTCAGAAACAATTTAATTATATACCACTTCAAGAAATTTTGTAGGGCTTGTTTACGCGTGTATAGAAGTGTAAAGGATACAGATTATCATGTAGAACTGTCTTCAAAGTCTTGATACCTGGTAAATTCAACCTCCTCCCCTTATTGGCAGCGGACATTACAAAAATGCTGATTTACTATCACCACAGTCCTTAGAGTCTTTAAACTGACACTTTAGAAGGTCATTCAAAACAGTCTCATTATCGAGATGAACAGCTACTTGCTTCAATAGCTCATAGTGAGCATACTGCTCTAATAACCCTTGATTTACTTCATATAACACCTACCATTCACCTGCGCGATAACTGGAATAGGCAGGTCCTGCACCAGCTTCATCATCTCTGAGCATTGTTCAAATATTGCTCTGTGCATATCCCTGCCATTTTCTGCCACCTGAAGAGAGACCAGCCAACAATAGCAACAAGGACACAAGAACTAGCAATGAGGATAAACGGAGAATGGTGATAAGAAATCGTGGGAAAAGCAGAACCGCAACAGAAGAAACAAGACCAGTCATACCGTACTCTGTTGCTCACGGCATTTTAGTAAGGAAAGTAAGTTGACCCACCAGTTGTCTCAAGTCATGACCAGCACTGAAAACCTTTCCTTCTGCTTTAACTATTATAACCTTAGTTTCAGGTGTCTTATAAGCAGCAATGAGGGCATTGCCTAGATTTCCCATCATTTCTGACGACAATGCATTTCTATAAAGAGAAAGCAGGCTAAATGGCATACAAATATCTCCACATAAAATGTCAGTCAGTCATCTGTGCATAGGATTGATTCATTGCGGTCATCTTGAGACAAGCCAATAGCATCACAGATTGTAGAGAGAATGACCAATCAAGTTGTTCGTAAGCTTGTAAGAACAATCACCGTACCTTTTGGCAGGGTTGTTGAGGGTCAGAATTGTAACACCAAACTCAAGGTCATGTCGCAAGACAATGTCTGTTTTATCTGCTGACTCTCCAGCTCTTCTCCATTTACTCAGATGAAGGCTCCGCTGACTTATGATGGGTGCATAGGCTGCCTGTGGAATCAGAACATATAAGATGCTAGAACAGTCTGTAGTACTTACATAAACCCATAGACCTATTAACTATACTTATAGTTAATATACTATATAGTATAGTTAATAGGTCTATGACATAAACCAGTCAACTATTAGGCTGTTGTTCATGTACATTTATAGCAGATTTTGAGTTCGACTATTCAGGAAACTGTTAGTGAAGATTGACATATATACCGTAAATCAACTTACAGAATGCCTGACGTTGCATGAACAAAAAATATTTCGGCATAGAAAATTTAATTTCAATTGGCCAAGTTTTTGTACTCGACGAACTTGAGTAATTTTAGCTAGTCCAAATCTTTACTATAATAAAAGTCGCTTTTATAATTTAAGCCAGTAAGAGAAAAGAACATTGGGTCATGATCTCTCACACAATCATGATCTTCAAGCGTACTAGCTGAAGCAGACTATTTCAACCAATCGGCATTAAAAATTAGCAGTTGTAACAAGTATATGCACAATTATTTTATAGTACGGCAAGTAGTCTGTGTGGTGTGGTGGATAGGCACGCGTGTCTGTGGAACCAGGGTTCCGAGTTGAATTCCAGCATGAAGTAGATTTCCAGTTAAAACTTTATTGCTATAACTGGACATACGAACGACTGACAGATAAACAGTGAGATTTAGATGAAAGATATATCCATAGAAAACTAGCTATGATTGACCCACTTATAATAAAATGGAAGACAGCCACATATGTGCTATCAATATGGAGCTGAAAACTTTTTCAAAGGCACTGTTCCGTTCCGCCATGAATAAAATATATTTCAAGTTATTCACAATATAATACACATGACTTAGTGATAATCTCCTCTTACATGACTATTGTGGTTTGATAAAAAGGAATAACCCACTGAACACATACTCATTTAGTTACAAATCCAAAATAATTCTTTAAAAACATTACATAACTTTCATGGTCAAACTCAGCATGAACGATTAAAAATGGCCATAAATTAAAGGGCTGGATTCAGCTATAGACCAGTAGGAGAGGAGGCATGAAAACCTCAAAAATATATACATGTAGAAAGACCATACTCTGCATCTCTTTAAAACATTGCATTTAAAAAAAGCCATTTGGCATCCAAAGTGTAATAGAATAAAACAAAGTTGTTGCTGTCGCTGCAAAAACACTTATATTCAAGATAATTAGCTTTCAAAGCTGACAACTATATGGCCCAGGTTATGAATAACATCAACAGCTGCCATAGTCCATCAGCCAAGCAAAACAGCGACTTCAGAAAATACTTGAAGTTAGCCAAATAGCCAAGCCCTGAGAGTTAGTACAATGTGTCTGGATATTAAATGTAGTTTCTGAAATAAAGTACTCCACAATAGCATCACTTAAAATAATTTAAAAGATGGATTAGCTTAATGAACTAGCCATAATTTGCCCTTAATAAGACCAAAGACTTGGAACCACAAAACAAAGAAGTCACCGGTACGAGAGCACTACCCCCCAATTAAGACTATTTAATAAAATAATCCTTAGGTTAAGTACTAGCATACATTGCTCCAGACATCGAGTCCTGATAATCCTGATAATCATTATGAAACTGCAACTATTATCCGGAAACATCTAACGGTAAGAGGATAAGCTTACATACGTAGTCTCTGTAAAACTTGCAACTATGAGCATTTATAATAGTTGTAAGTAAATGTTACAATTTTCAACAGGATGTCAGGTCAAGAGATCCTTCTCAGAAGCAAGCCTAGCTTATACCTGTTCCTAACTTTACTTAAAAAGGTTGTATTTTTATGAGAAACAATATTTACCGCATCTGTTATTTACTAGTATGCCAGAGCCAGCATCGCTATGTATATATGGGTGTTGTCATTCCGTGACTATAGAGAGAAATCATGATTAGCTAAAGACACAAATCATTGCCCTGAAGGCATTATAATGTTTGGCTCACTACATCTCCCCTTGTAAATGTTTAGTCAGGTATCAGAAACTAACTCAGCTAACGAACAGCATATAGACAGGCCATTCCTTTCTGTAAGGCTAGAGAAATGAACACTTAGAGTCTGAGTTCACTCTTCCCACTATCAAAATCTGGTCAGACCTTTGTTGTGATTTCCATTACTACTATTGATGGTACTATTAGGTCTTTAAGATCTATGGTACAGAATCTAAAATACTTACTTTGTGTAGAACGCGAGCTAAAGTTGTTCCAAAACGTAACTTGTCCATGTTATTCCCCCTACAATGACAACAATGCAGCTTGCAAACTAATAACAGTAAAATTTACCGTAAAACCTCTGATTGAACGCCACGTCTAATTGAACGCCATTACGAAAGGATTAAAAAATAAATGTCATTCAAATAGAGCGCCGCCCTCTATTTGAATGACACCTCCATTTGTCCGGCACTTTGACTATCTTTGATTTTTATGAACCTATAATATCAAGTGATCAGTAAAAGAGTGTCCACAAAATCATATTGATCATGAATTGTTTACATTAATCACAACCAATTCTCTCGTTGTTCAACTCCAAAGCTTTTTGTTTTTCTGTTAAAACTTTGAAAGCAACGCCATAGAAATAATTAATAACTGTGTGAGGCTAATAGTAGTTCTTTGTTTAACGCGGTCTTGATACTTCAAAGTACATGTACTTACATAAAAAAAGATTTAAATCTACTTTAGTAGATGAACTTTGAAAGCAACACTATAGAAATAACTAATATTTGTCTCAGGCTAATTAGTAGTGCCTCGTTTAACGCAGTATTTCTACTTCAAAGTGACCTACATATATAAAAACAGTTTAAGTTTACGATGGTAGATGACCTTCGAAAGCAACACCATGAAAGTAATTCCTAATTTTTTGAGGCTAATATTAGTTCCTTGTTTAACGCAATCTTATTAATACGCCGAAGAACATGCATACAAAATCGGTTTGCAAGTTTTCGGCCCAGGATACCTTTAGCGAGCAAAACTTTTACGCATTGCATTTGTGCTAAATGCAACGCGTAAAAGCTTTGCTCTGCTAAAAATTGTTTGGACACTAATATCGACTAGTTCAGCAGTGCAGAAGAGTTGAGGCCAGAAGATATTGTGGAAGGTATTGGACAACTATAAGACGTTCGTTCCATTGAAAGCAACAATCAGAACGCAGCTATCCAAGCAAATGATGGAAATATTTTTGTTTTAAAAACATTAATTTTGGTTTCCACACGTAATATAAGTATGGTTCATTTATGTCACTTGTTCATGAATATATATTTGTATTATTTAATAGATTATTAAAATGTAACTTATAAAAATATGCAGATTTATAGCATGTTATTTAATAGCATCCTTGCGACTATTTTAAAACGGCTTACGATGGGTAGATGCTCATCATTCCACTTCTATTGCACATAGAAAGCTAGTTTTGGCTGCAAACTGTAGCAAACATATCAATGAGCTTTTATGCAACATTGGTAAATATAGATATAAAATAAAGACATGTCTTCAAATTTAGAATGAAATAAAAATTGAAAATGCCAATAAATTGCGAAGGACACAGGCTATAATATCATCGCAGGTCAATTGCAAACAATAGATATCAACTGGTAGAGTGATTTCTCAGTTTCTCGATGCATATTTATTGAGAGATCTTTGACGAGTTGGAAGTACGTTAGCAGATCTATTGCATCCTGAAGGTTTAATATCGCTTCACCGGAAAAAGAGAGCAAAATTTAGACGACATTCACTTCGCCCGTAATAGGGCTAAATTTATCTTCCCAAAATTCTGACGAACCATTTGAAAAATACACCGCCAGCCTCCATTTGAACGCCGCCTTTAATTGACCGCCACTATAAAAAAAGGAATGGAAAATAGAGTGCCATGGCATTCAATTAGAGGTTATACAGTAGCTAAACTAATAAAATTTAAGATAAAATAGGTTTCAAAAAAACAGTTGTGAGTTTTTAGTGCATGACAAAAAATGATGTTCCAATAACACTTCAAAGCTCTGTGAACATGTGAATGCTGAAAGAAAATTCAGTGCAGTCTTTTTTTGTTAATTAAACTACAACAAAATGAATTTTAGATTTAGCCGTAAAGTTAGCTTGATTGCTCCTAATCAATGATAAAGACTAGCAAAACAACTTTTCAGACTGATAAATTTGCCCTGTCTCAGTGTCGGTGTAGTCAGCCAGTTGGTACTATTAAGGCAACACCCAAACCACCTTACAAAAAAGCACAAGAATAAAAGCAGCTTTAAGTATCAGAGCACAATGCTCAGCAATATAGTGTTTTAGGAAGAGAAGAAATGAAAAACTAAGAGCTGCGTAGGACTACATTTGAACTATCTAGAGCAAGGCTACAACAATGGTCTTATTTATGATCACATGCACAGATGTATCCATGCGTATATATATTTTAACAATTTTTTAATTAAGGTTTGTAACTGTTCAGGTACTTTCTATCATCGGATACTCAGTTCAGCATTACACTTGATTGTATTCAACTTGTATTCATTTGTTATCTGCATGTTCTTTCCTTGCTAAAAGACTTACCTAATATACCTGCACAACAAAACCCATCCACTCTGTTTGTAATTGTACAAAAGCCTACACTCATTCAAAACTATTTGTATTCAGAATCTATTTGGAAGTGGCAAGCAGAAGCGGACGTCTGCTTTAGTACAAAACATTGGAGTTTCAATTAATCAAAATAATCTTTGAAAAATTGCATGAAAATAAGCTGCTGATCTGGTTACTACAACCTTAAATAGGAATTTTTTCATTTAGGCTTTTTGGCATACGCCTTTCATGCACGGCTAGCCATGGTGCTGCTAGGCTTTTAGAACTTCTACACTTAAAAAATGTGATAGTGCAATCTACAAAACTTTTAGGCTTTTCAAAATTATTTTCCATAGTTTGATAACAACGAACAATATTAACACTCTTCATTCAGTGTAGGTCTAGTAATACTTTTACATAAAGTAAGCAGTTATCCTTGCTGCAAATAATAGACCACGAAAAACTGCACTCGCTAACGCCGATTAAGCACGTGACAATCACCTGACACTGTTTAGCCTTAAATCGATCATTATAGTATTTACAGTTGTATTGTCAATCATTCGCGCTGTCCGTCAATCAGTTGCGCTGAACGCTTTGCTATGGTCACTAGGATACTAGTAAACATGTGTCGATCAGTCGAGGCATGAGACGTTTCGTTTTAGGATACGCGTCCAAGTGAGTATTATGAAATTTCTTTTTTATGATGCATAAGTATTGAAGACAAAGTGTTTTTATTTTGCATAATTTTAAAATAATTTAGAACAATTAAGGTGTATATAAAAAAATTCTTCCGTGGGAGAATTTCTTTATATACACCTTAATTGTTCTAAATAAGGAGCAAATAAACCTACAAACCTGCTGTTGCTTTCACTTGAATGTCTCTCCTTTTCATTCACAGAAGAAACACCATGAATTACAGAAGATTCTTGCCTGGCCTCATTGCAGTGTTTACTATTTGCCAATTTTATCCACAAAGTTCTTCTGCTTCAACAACAATCTCTACAACTGGTAACTTTATTCTACTAAAACTAACTAAGAGAAGTAAACTTGTTGAGGGCATAAATGATTATATAAACAGTAAATCAATTAGAACTTTTTAGGTACAAGCTAAAGCAGCTAGCATAAAAGGTAATATAATTAAATAACATAGTATTTTTAGTAATTCAAGTGACTAATAAATCTATTTCATTTCTTACATTATTTCTTGCAGATAATAGGAGACACAATACAGTCAGTGTAAAGTTTTACAATCTGCCAGAACGCAAGGTACAGATACTTTTTAGTTAATAGTAAAATTTTATCCATAAATATTAATGCACTAGAAATTGATCTACTCACGATACTATATCTGTTATTATCTATGTCTTATTGTTTGTTTTGCAGTTTGATGAAAGTATCTACTCTAAGCTATTAGCAGAAAAAGCTACTGCCTTTTGCAACACTGCAACTTGTGGTTTGCCATCTTTGTAAGTATATGCTTTTATGTTTTATATATAGAAAACATAAATATATGTGTATTTCTTATTAGTAAGATCACTTGTTAATGACTAGTTAAACATTCATTTAATTCAATTCATTTTATAAAATTGTAACGTGCCTGTTAAAAATCAAGCGTTACTATCAAGAGTTAACTAGGATTGAACATACAACCTTTTTTGTGAGCCTGTCTATTTGCTAAGATTTAATTTTATATCTTGTTTAAGCAACATATTTGAGCCAATATGTCTGAAATAATGAGTCCATGCATCTTTAGCATATCCTGTAACATTTTTCTTGTTGAATATATAACTAAATTAGTGGAATGACCAGAGTTGCACGAGTATTAAAAATTAGCTTATAAACAGAAACAGGTAATGTAGTTGCTTGCCACTTGCCATTAGCCTGGCACATTGTCAATGACTAATTTGAGTAAGCTAGTACTTTGAGTACTTATTAATAAGAGCTGAAAGAGCAAGCAAAAAATAACGTTTCGCCACACAGAGGGGGTATGCGTATTTTTACTTACATACCAACATATATCACGTCAATATTCAATACATCTCGCATAGCTTAATTGGTATGACATTTGCCTGATGAATGGGAGGTTTGCAGATCAAATCCAGCGTAAAACTATTATTTTTTTCTAAATTTTAATAGCTATAGCTAGAAAAACCAAAACACACACACACATACAAAAATTTTAGGATTTATTTATATAGAATTAAATGGTACTGGTCAAACAATTATTAAATTTAGGCGTCACTGACTTCAAAAAATGTTGTGTCCATTTCATTGATAATATGCTTTGTGACAATTGAATTGCTTGTAATTAACTCTTATTGATCAAATATCGGTATTTATTGTAGAGTAACATACACAACAAGTGATATTATTAACAGTAATTTAACACAAGCCTCCAGAGATTTAGAGATTTCTACTTCAGTCATATACACTAACAGATCTTCTGGTGGAAGCGTAGACTATGTGCTGCCGAAGGCCAAATTGACAAGTAAGTAATAATTTGAATAATAATAATCCTGATATAATAAATTTGAAAATTTCAAGCTTGAGGTTATTATGGTTTATGCTGTTCTGTTGAAATTGAAAATTGGCAAAGCTCTGATGTAGCAAACATGCACATATCTACTTGTACCCAACCCTTTTTGTAGATTAGTGATTACCATTCACTGTTCCTATTTTTCATAGGAAGAATAATGTTAGATATATCATATTTTTTATAAAAGTCACACATACAGTAGCTGCTAACTTCACAAACCTGTCAGTCTATTAAATAAAAACTAAAAAAAATTATAAATGCATTTTAGATTAAAATTGCTAGCTCAACTATGAAATCGAAAGGAAAATTAGCAAAAATTGGAGGCAGTTATAAGCCGTTACAAAGTATAGCATGCACAAGCTAACATTGTACTATTATATTGAAATTTGTAATCCATTTTACAATATATATGAGTTTTGACTTGGGACTGTATGCATATGTTGAGAATTGCCCAGTGCAAACCCATAGCAGTGTTGCACATATACTTAATTACTTCTGTATGCTAACATCTTTCAGGAATGAACGATAAAGCTGACATGTAGGTAATTTTATTTGCCCTTGTCTATCTTGTGTGTAAGTACAGCAAAGTATGCATGTTTACCCATCCAATATTGTTCTCTTCTCCTCATATGTACATGTAAGACACTCTGTCATCCTCTTCATAGAAACGGAATATTTTGAAAGCTTGAACCAGTACAAAATCGTTAAGTTGATATGAAGGGTATTTGTTTCAACATATATACAATACATTATTTATAAAGTGTGATTTCACTTTTCCTTATAGAAATGTTTTATTATGTTTATAGATAGACAATAACAGAACTAAATATCTACACATAGTTGTATTATATATAACATTTCTTCTTTTTATTTCATGAAGTATTTAACCCATTTTTAAGATAAACCTGCTAAAGTATGTTGTGCAAATTTAATGCTTCTATTCATATAATTGAGACAAAAATCTCATGAGATTTAAAAACACTCGAATAGTGACAAGCAATCGAATAGCATGGTTAAAACAACAAAAATTATATTTAATGGTACTTAAATTTAAAGAATAACCAGCTATAGATTAGGTTAGTTTAAAGAATAACCAGCTATAAAGTAGGTTAGTTGGAAATCTTTTCACATTGCTATTGTTCGTTGTGCCCAATAATAAGTCAATACCCTGTCTTTATCAGCTATCCTGGTGAACAGTAGGGAGGAATTCCGAGACGCTATTGGAAGAGAGATTATCGCAATTGACACACAACTCTTCAGAATATCGGCAGATGTGAAGAGTAATGTGATTATATCATTAATCTCCGCATTCATCACTTTAGTTCTTCTCATCATTGTTTTACTCATCCGTAAAAACTAGTGAGTATCTCTAAATTTGACGCGTTAAAAATTGCTGGAACCACTTTTACCGGCACTTTTTCTTTGCGTATTTTAAGGTCGGTGACAACAGAAGTTATGCTGAAATGCCTATTCTCATGGCATTCTAATCGATATGTAAACTAGTTTTTTTCTATTAGAATTTGCTGATGATTACATGCTTGCAACAGTCAGTTAGGAATATTCTGTTATATGCAAGACCTTGAAGTCGTTATTTTCTCCATTTGCTGGTATTATATATGTCATTTAGTTTTTGTTGTGAGAGTGTACAGAGGCGGTTGTCCATTGCCTGCCTCAGGTTTGTGTCTGGGTTGTCTCTCTTGTCACAGGAGCAATTAAAGACCAGATGGTCTTCCTTACATCCAATAGTATCCTATAATTAGATTCTGTAGAAATTAGAAATGAGTAGAAATTATTGAAACTGTGTTACTATAACAGGCACTGATTAAACTGTCTGTGTAAACCAACTTGAATAAAATTATTTGCGTATCTCCCATGACTACAAAACTACACAATTTTTCAGCATTTCCACCTTCTTCATGTATGTATACGAATGTACCTTGAATACTCGAAGGACAATAATTACTAATATTGCCACGACTCATTTTTTACATGCTCCGTGTGAAATGTTCATGACAGAAGTGATTGCATGTGATTTCAGCAAAGACTCTGATTATCAAAAGAAGGCAACAGCAGTGCGTCTGGAGAGAAGACGACTGGAACAAGAAGGACACTACAAACCTAAGTGAGAATAATTTTATACTTGATGCTATTTCAAAATATGATCGTATAAGCATTAAATATAACAATAATAAAAAACGCAAAAATTTGATGGCTTTGTGAGAGCCTTCGAGCACTTTTAAGTGTAAAAACAGCAAAAACAAAGCTTGCATGCCTCCCACATCACATTAAAAAAACGGGAATACCCAAGAAGGGAATCTGCATAATAGCAGCTAATAACAGAGATAACAGAAGATATTAGCTATTCCAAACTATTCCTCTCTTAGGAAGAGTTATTATCTTGATATGGCTAATGAGGTTTTATGCAAAACTAGCTGAATATAACTTTATATACTTGTATTTCAACGATTGTGGCATAACTCACAAAATAAAGCATTTACAACAAAACTAGTACATGAATTAATAGATTTACAAGTAAGTTAATTGCTTGGAATGTAAGCTAAAGGGTCATATTACTTCAACTCACACACTGCAAAAATAATTAAACTAATAATGACTTTTATTTAGGCCAGGACCAGAGCCAATTGAGCGACCAGCCAAGCAATCGGTTAAACGTAAGTCAAAAGCAGGTGAAGAGAATGATAATGCATTTCCATCACCGTCAGCGCTTCAACTATATGGAGGTAAGGACTTGAACTTTCACATGTTCTAAGTAAGATCACTTGTGAGTTATCGTTGTCAGCTCTTATTAAAAATGAGAGTTTTTTGTAAAAGATGTTGAACAAATGAGAGAATTCAAAATTGTTTCCAATTGTTATTACTCAATGCAAAAGCACAAATAAAATTATTTGTTTATTCCGCACAATTTAGGCGAAAATTAAACTTTCTGGTTGTAATAAATTGTGATACGATTAGATGCATCATATTGCAATTACATATGATGATAAATGGCGATTATTAACCATACTGTGATATGGTTAATAACTGGCTAAGTTATAACCATACTGTGATATGGTTAATAACTGGCTAAGTTATAACCATACTGTGATATGGTTAATAACTGGCTAAGTTATAACCATACTGTGATATGGTTAATAACTGGCTAAGTTATAACCATACTGTGATATGGTTAATAACTGGCTAAGTTATAACCATACTGTGATATGGTTAATAACTGGCTAAGTTATAACCATACTGTGATATGGTTAATAACTGGCTAAGTTATAACCATACTGTGATATGGTTAATAACTGGCTAAGTTATAACCACAGTGAATAGCTGGAAGCCTTGGTTTTTCGCCATCTACTACCTTCTATGTTGAGCTGCCAGTCTTTGCTTACAGATCCAGAGAAACCTAATGGTTCTCAAAGGGCTAGTGGCAACTCTGTTCAACCAATAACGCTACAGGAAGATGGCTACCATTTGGCAACAAAGCTTCCAGCTTTGAATGTTGAAGAAAGTACTCGTCGTGAAAAGAAAAAGAAGCGCAAGGAAAAACGGAAAGAAAGAGAAGCAAGACAGCAGGAGTCGGGATATGAAAACACCGACCAGGAACAATAAACTGAACCCTCAATTGTATAGGGTTTCTGTCTAGTGATAAGGCATCTTGATCTTGCCTTGTTGGCAGCACAACGCAATCAGATTTTAGAGCAGGCGAGTGGTTTTCTATGCAAGTTGCACTGAATTGTTCCAGCACTATTTAACACGCATAATGGTACCTTTTCAGTTTGGTTTATCCCACCACATCTCTAATTTTGATACTATGATTTAAGTCACATTTGATACCAGAGCTATATTACTAGTTTTTGTATTTATAGAATGCATAATTTATTATCAGATAGGAGATTTCTTTATTTAAAAATATCTGTGATATTGAGGCTTCAGTTTTTGATGGCTGTTTGGAGACTTCAATGATATTCATTACTGATTGTTAGTCATCTATCATCCTGTTTATTGATCCAAATTTTTGGCAAGCAAAAACAATCATGAAAACTTTATACAATAATGCACAGGTGTCAAACTTGAGGCTCTCAGGCCAGCAGGGGCCCGCCATGCTATTTTGAGTAGCACATGAGAGCTCGCAAGATTTTTCTTTCTTTGTAGCACAAGTATTTAAATTCTAAATACAAGCTTTAAAGGAATAAAAAAGGATGTAACTTATTGTAAATGCTAAAAATACGCAAAACAAATCTCATAGTCAAGATCTGTTGAATGATTGTTATGTTCAATAACATAATAAAGCCCAAAATGATTATGAAAAAGACATAAAATTACCAAAAAAGTAAAATTCATTCAAATACAACCCATTTATTTCAATTTCAGGGTGTTTACCATTTTGCTAAGTGGTTTGCTGTCTGAAACAAAAATCATAGTGGTGATGAAATTTTTTTTACAAATGTGTTTCTGTATAATTTTTTTTACAAATGTGTTTCTGTATAATTTTTTTTCTACAAATGTGATCGATCTTACGGATATTACACTAGTGTACCAATAGGCGGTTGTGTTGCAACGTCAATTTCACTGCCTTACAGGTCTCTGCAAAAAAGGTAAAGATAAACAGACCTACCTTATCTGTCAAGGGTTGGCTACCTTGACAGATGTAGTCAAGCCACATGTTGTTACTCTACCACAACCCCAACATGTAAGGAAATGAAAAACCAATGGGGAGGCACAGCTTTCTCATGAAATAAGTGTATTTCCTTTAAGGAGAGAAACCGATTTGTCTTTTGTGTCCTGAGACAGACAGTTGTGAAAGAATACAATTTATACAGACATTTTCACGCAAAATAATGAGCCGAGTTTGTTAAAGTGAGCCACAGAGAAAAACAACAAGTTTCTCTACGATCACAGCAAGAAGCGTTCATTGCATCATTCAATGCTAGCTTTATTGGAGCTAAAGAAATTGTCTGCGCAGTCATTTTCAGAGAAGAAATTTTGTAAGGAGTGCATACTACTGTGAGAGAGCGTGAGCGCCTTGAGAAAATACAGAACTTTAATGTTAGCTTATCGAGAATCAAATTGGAGATGGAGTTAGGAAGCTACTACAGAACCTTGAAACTCAGCTTTGTGAGGAGGCGGCAGCTACATAGCTTTTACTTGAAAGTTGATGAAAGCATGGATAACACAGATAAAGCATGATCACATATCTTTATTACGTGTGAAATCTGACTTGTTGAAATCAAGAATCTATATTAACCCTGTGCATGAGAGATTGTAAAGGAACAGATGGTTAAAATAGCAGGTTAAAAAGAATCAGAGGAAAGCAAAGCATGAAAGGCTTTACGTACAAATCACATTATGAATAAAACGTTAGCACGGATTCTTGGTTTCCTCGAAGCATGAGAACAGGGGCAGGCATATCTCTTGACAAGCACTCCAACCATGTCATGTAGAGGGGCACAGGCTGTCCTTTCCTAGGCATTGGCAGCGTACTACACAAAATACAGTGTGCACAGGTGAAGGTATGTTTGGATAACCTGACAGTTGTTTGAATAAGTCAATGAGATAAAACAGCCATTGCTACGCTCAAACACATCTTAAACATCTAATCATTCACAAGTTTCTAGTAAATTCAAATAAATCATTTTCAGGTCATGACGAACTCCTAAAAGCAAGTCTTAACGCTATATTATGGCAGATCTATAGAGAATGGTTAATTTTATGCATGAAAAAGAGCAACCACAATTAGCAGAACCTCAGCTTGAAACACAAACCTTGACTGTGTGAAGAATCGCTAATGTTTTAAGCTTTGTGTTTAGCAAAGTTTATGATACAAACTTAGAATGCCATTTATTAGTGACGGCAATCCTATGAATGACTGACTTATGGATATTAATATGAGGACAAAACTAGACCTACACAACGATGAGTGCTGCAGCCGATGATTTCTCTTGTATGAGCTCCCTTGTGCGCAGGTTTCTGTTTGTCCTATCTTTATTGTCTGCTAATATCTGATCTGTAACCTCCATGTTTCTGTTCAGACTCGCATCTGCAGAGCCATCTGGCATTGCTTGCTTGAACTTTTCAATTGTTGTATCAAATATAGCTCGACTGCAAGTGAACGCCATGAAATTCTTCAAACAAAATATATAATTTTCAACTAACCATTAAACATAATATTTCTATTGACACCAAAGACCAAGTTAATGCAGATGAAACCAAAATGTACCTGGTTTGGGATGGAGGCTTGCCAAAAGTGGGGATAACTTCCATATCTTGGTAATCTATTCTGAATTTACTAAGGAGAGTGGCCATGCTGTGAAGAGGAGAGTGACAATTGATAACAGGTGACTATTGAATGCCACTATTACTAATCTATACTGAAGGATGGATAACTCTATATTTCCAACTTACAGCTTTTAACTATTTCTAGGACAAATCAAGTACAGTAGACACTCCTAAAACGTAAATAATCCGTTCTGAAAACGTTTACGTTAAAAGGATTTTACATTATACAAACAGTAAAATATGTGCAGTGCCTAATCCATTCCAAGATCATCCAAGTTCACTCCTTTGGCCCTTCCTTCTAGACTTGACCTAACTTTAAATTTAATGACTGTACAGTAACTGTAGTATTATTAATGGTTTGTATCGACAACTTTCTCTCTTTTTCTTATCACTTACACTTGATTTATGGTTCATGATTACGGTAATTTTATGTAAAGTTAAGGGGAGTACACACATTCAATGTCAATTTAAATTGGTCTTTCCATTTATACTAGCCAGTAAGTTATATTCTGCAAAGGGAAAATAATAACAAAATTTATACCTAAAATAAAGTAAAATAAAAATAAATCTTTACTATACTTATCGAGGGCGGTGTCGGTCTGACCATCCGCTTATCTGTTGCCAGGGTTTGAAGCTAAGATAAAAGATAGCTTTCGGCGAGACTCTAACACGCGACATTCAGCTTAGTATACACGCAATCTAACACTTGCACTAATGATAGACCTTAAATATTTCTGAATAATTGTGTGGCAACTTATTCTGTGCTTTATTGGCACGCCTCACGATCTCTCACGACGAACTAGACTGTTGGGGCACTAGCATATAATAGAGATAATCCTATGCATCGTTTTCTCTCTCAAGTGCAGCAAGAGAAAGAGCGATATTTTAAAGACTAACTAGGAAATTATTGTTACCTGACTCATTATGGTATATGAAATTTCTTACGTACTATGGAGCAAAAAATTTACATAAATCTTTACGTTATGAGGAATTACTTTATAGGAGGTTTACGTTATAGGAGTGTCTACTGTTTGTGTTTAATCAAGGGGACAGTTTTAAAAATATTTTGTATACTTATTTAGTGTTTAATAACAAGAACAATAATAGTACTAGCAGCATGTAAATACGAGTCAGTCATCAACTACTACATGTAAATACGAGTCAGTCATCAACTACTACATGTAAATACGAGTCAGTCATCAACTACTACATGTAAATACGAGTCAGTCATCAACTACTACATGTAAAGACGAGTCAGTCATCAACTACTACATGTAAATACGAGGCAGTCATCAACTACTAAATGAAGACATTGAAGTCAATAAAACTGATTGATATTTTATCGACGAAAAGAATTTGATGATGAGACATCGAGACAACAAATGAAACTATAGTCAAAGGTATTACAAACTTGAAGAAAAGAAACTATTAACCTTTTATAAAGACTGTTTAACATGAGTCAATGTGTGTCATTTCACAACTTCTATTGCCAACTACATATCCTCTCGGTTTTGCTAATTTAATTGAGTATTTGTTAGCTTTTGGGAAGGTAAGATTAATGAGCCAACACTTAATAAGTGCTTATAAGCACATGACTGCATGTGTTGGAAGATGATAGTGGTGGCAACGAGACGAGAATCAAGATTCTTGAATTTCATAAAATTAAAAGATTTCGAGACATTAATGGTAACATAATAAATGGCGGCTTCCTCCACTTCTTCAAGTGACAAAAATGAGACGAAATGAGGAAAAAGCAGCAAGTGTGAGAACATCCAGGAGCTTTTGACAAAACTGGTAATTTTAAACTTTAGTTTAAGAGATAGCTTTGTCAAAGTGACAGAAATAGGTAAAAAATAGGCCAAAAAGTATTAAAAATTTGTCAGATTTTGTACTTGCAATATGACTTTCATCTTTGTCATTTTACAACGGATTTTTTTTGGTTAATCGGCTAGCAAAAAATTAACTCTAAACTTATTACTCACAAGTATACTACATCTTGCTCTAAAAAAAAACAAATTAAAACCCGGGTCTCATATTAGTCTCGGAATATTTTGAAATTTGAGTGTCGGTCTTGACACATCTTGAAAGTCTCGTCTCATCGCAAACCCTAGTACATGAATTGACCAGAAATAATACCAAGTGTTTATCATCATTTACTATAATCACTAATGAACTTGACCATCATATTTGGGCATCAAAGGTTAAGAGAGAAGTGAATAAAATCGGAAGCTTGATAAGCTATATTAAAAATTGCATTAGGCAGAACAGCATTCTGAAGCTCATCACAAACTGTTTACAAACTGACGCATGGTTAGAGCAAGCCAACTCACCGGCGTACAAAAGGAACATCATATTTCAAACCGAATGCTAAATAAATAATATAATCATTTGCATCAGACAAGAGGAGCTGCAACATCTTTCTCAATGCCTGCCCACATGTCGAAAGTACAAAACAGAACTAAAAAGGCGTTACAGTTACCCTCACCTTAATCATGATGCACATGTTATTGTTAATAAGTCAAAAATATGTTTTCATGTTTTCTGGTAAGTGTTCAGCAATCATTAAAAATGAATCCATCACAAAAATCTTAGCATATCTCGAAAATGGTGCATGTGTCTTTTACAGACTTGAATCACATTCAATATAATTTGCAGTTTCAATAGTCAATTTGCGAACAGGAGACCAGTATCCGGTAATAGTTAGATTTATATGGAAGCAAACATTACTTTTTTTGTTGTAAATATAGAGCCAGTTTTTCATTGAAAGTAAAATCATGGTAAAAAGGAAAGAAAATGTTCAGATGGGACGATGCCACCCAGTTTGATGTCCAGATTTGTGCAATATCCAAGCTCTTCCTCCAAGAACTCTCCAAGAAACAAAAGACACCTTTTCGATATGCAAAAAGATTCCATGCCCACCAATGCATTAAATTCAAGAAGTGAGTTAGATGTAATAGCTATTGCAACCACCGAGTTATTAAATAACCTCTCAGCTAAGCCAATAAAATATTTGAAGGTGCGAGAAGAGAAGTCTTGTGCGATAATGGGTAAGCATATTTAAAAGATATTAAATGTACAGATTTAGTTTTTAAACAGAAGAAAGAAATGAAGCGGAGTCCGACAACTCCAAGAGGGAATAACTCTTGAGTACCCAGAGTGCTACATAATGCTAAATGTGCATTGCATATGACTTTCATCACCCAGAAACTAAAACCCACTTCTTCTGTTCCTTGTTCAGCTCTCCCTTTTTAGTGCCGGCCAAGAAGACTCGAAGTTTACAGTTTTGCCAGAATGGTTTTCCCGACAGAATGTGAGGAATGAGCAGCGTCAGGCCTAGACAACAAGTATGAATATAAACTTGTAACAGAAACCCTCAGGAGGATGTAAATTGGAGAAATGGTATAACAGCGCATAACAGTTCATGACAAAGGAGTAACGTTAAAACTATTTTAGAGTAAGCCATTCACTGCCATCCGTGAGAGTGTGTTGGACTTACTTTGAGTAACAGCCACTGTAAAGACAAGACACTAGAGTAAAATAATTAAAATAGTTCCAACATAAACATTCTTCTATTTAACCATGCCAGCGAACTGTCGTTTTGAAAAAGATAGTAGAAAATACCATACCTATTTAATGCTACTAACGCCTGTAAAGCTATTTTATATATTTCCAAATAGTATTTACAAAGCTTATGTTTTTCAAATTAAGGAAGTACATAAAAATACACTAAACTGCAATTCAATAAAGAGAAATGCTTAAAATGTGTAAAAGTCAAACTTTTCACCAAAAGTTGCAATACCATTATGCAGTGCATTTGATAAGCCGTCACTTTCAAAACATGTAAAAATACCCAGTAGATTATAGATGATAAAAGAGTTCAAGTCAGAAGACAGGAATTTTTATACTAAATGTGTTTTAATGGGTATAATTTTTTGGTATCTTTTTTATTTGTCGAGCGCAGCTTATATGAGTACAAATAATTTTTTAATAAGTACACATCATTCACAACAGTATGAATATAACCTATTAACAAACATTGGATGAGGCAATATTTTCCATTTTATAAAATGCTTCTACATACATTTTTTAAATTGGGTTTTCCAATGTGCGGTTAGTGATCAACAGAGTCTTGATGGAGAAGTTAACATAATTGACAACTAATAATACAAACCACAATATTTTGGAAACCACCAAACAAACAAAAAAATAACTTCCTCTCTGTATATCCGCTTTCCTGAGTCCACATTTTTTCACTCTTTTGTTATTGATTACTGAAGATATGGTTTCTAATATCTAATGAGATAAATATATGTGTGCAAAGTTAGGCACCTTTTATCTCAGGATAAATTTTATCTCGCATAAATATGCCATACTATAACTTAAGATGCTCTTAAAAAGTTACTTTATTTCCTGTTTTTCCTTTTACTAGATACTATTCCGAGCTCGTGGAGAATGGATTTAGTGAGTGTTTTTTACAATTACAGCAAATTGCTGAAAAACCTTTTAATTATCTGCTTATTCTCACATTAAAGTTTTAATTTATAAAATAGCTATATTAGCTACAGAGAGCTATATAGCTATATTAGCTACTTATATTAGCTACAGAGCATAAATAAATCGTTCGTAAATAGGCAAATTCACTTTAAAACAGATACTGCCAGTAACAACAGAATTCAAAGAATCATTTGCTATTTTTATCGTAAAAAGAACCAAAACACACTTTCACTACTGCTAGTCACTAAGAAACTTACTGACAGAAACGAAAGGTCTGGTACATTTGCTATGTAAATTAGTACCTGAGTAAAAAATTTGAAATGTTATGCGGTAGTTGAAAATGCCTACAAATTTTTATTGGTCGGAGCTGATGCTGGATAAAGTTTATTTTAGTCAGCAGGCAGCATTTGACAGATTAACCTTGGAGTTTAAAAAAGTTAAGATAGCATATTCCTGGTGGGAGCTGATAAGCACGACCAACCAAGCTAGAACTAGCTACCACAGAGTTATGGTTTAAATAAAATGTATCATCTGCATGTAGACGATACATTGCCCCTTTCGTATAATATGATTACATCATCACTACTTCCTTTCATTTAATTCTTAGATAAATCAACTAAAACAATATCCATGTTTTCTAACAACAAAAAAACTCTAGATTGCTTATATATTGACCATTGGTTCCACCATAGAAAATAACATTTACAAAGAATACAATTGATTAAAATATAGGTCAATACCATGACCTATATTTCCTTAAATAAGTGTACTACGTACCTCCATCATCAAACAACCACCAGACATCAATTGTGCCTTTCTTCTGCTTGCGATGAAACCTGTTCATCTCTGGCACCTTTGCTTTCTGCAGTTGTCTATTCCCAATGAAGGTTGTCATCACCACATCATCCTTAAAGTCAGCGGGAATGATAAAATCTGACGAACGAGTGACAACAGCAAGCCATAGTAGCCCACTGACCAAATTAGGTCAGGCTAGAGAGTAAGTAAGTGGAAGATATGTATTTACTAATGAGTGTAAGATACCGCTAAAAAGTGGGGCATCAATCAAAACCTTTCATAAAAAAGATCCAACTAAAAATACATTATAAAGAAAATTATGACAGTATAACAAGAACTGCTTTAAAATAGTAATAATGTTGATGATACCGAGTCAATACAGACTATGTGAAACTTAAATGGAATATAATGAAGAAAGAAACATCCTCGTTACAGTCAAAATATCTTACTTCTTTTTAGAATATTGTGTTCTCATGTTTATATATGTTTATACTGGAGGAATGCCCTGAGTTGCTCGGATAATAAAAAAGTTTTTGCAGATAAAATTTATTTTTAGTCAACATATAGGCCTACATTTACCATTCTACTTTTAAATTAAGACATTTGTTTGTTTCTGTGTGTGACCGGCCAATGCATAATTCAAATACCACCATCAGGACATGATTTTAAATTTTCAATCTGTCCCAGGGTTGGCATCATATAGTGAAAAAATCGTACGGAGTATAGAAACCATAGTAATAATATAATGCAAACATCCCCTGGTAAAAATCATCAATTTTATACGAGTACTGTACATATTAAACATTAGTAACAAAATAGTATGTTAACCTTAATAACTATAGTTACTTACAATAACTTTAGTATATTCAGTGTATTTATCGGTAAAACTGCATTAAAATGTAACGTTGCAATGTGCCATGTGCAGTACTTACCGTAAAGAGTTCTTACGTTCAAGACAGAAGTATGTATAACATAAACTTTGAATTCACTTTAAATAAGTTTAATTTACTTAAAGGTAAGTTGTAGTATGTATTTTTAAATATTTTACTGAATGTCAACTTTTTATCAGTGAAATCTTATCACCTATTTGTTTTTGGCTTCGTTTGCACTATAATTTCAGTCGGTTTCCTTAAAACCTTTTTTAACCTAATTTGATGAGAAAGCCTGAACAATGCTGTTTTCGTAATGCAGTGGATTTTTATTAGCAGATGAAAGGAAGTTGTCCAACCACTGATTTTCTGTTTGAAGGAATCGCAACTCCAACTTTACTACTGGTTTTAAGGGAAAATATTATCGTTTTACATGCGAGAAATGCTGGACTGAGAGAAATCGGTCATCGTGTCTCTTTCACGCGTTTTGAAAATGTTTTCGGCGAACAACATTTCGACGTACGAGAATTTGATGGAAAATTTTGTTGAATTCGTATGGTAAAATAATATTCGTATGGTGAGATAAAAAAAAAAATCATGTTCCTCTTCGTAAGGTGAAAACTCGTATGACAGGGTAGTCGTATCTTGAGGGTGCACTGTATTTGAAAGCTTGAGGCATAACTAAAACAAATTGTTGAAAAATATTTCTCACTTCTTATGCTATACATTCGTTCAAAATTTAAAACAGCTCATAAACAGTGGCAGGTAATGTAGTTGCCATTGGCCAAGTTCCTTTACCCAATGAATTTGAGTAGGTATAACTTAAGCTAGTAACTTGAGCTAACATTTTTACTTTTACTATAATAAGAGCCGTGTCTGTTCAAAGCCAGCTAAGAGCGTTAAGATAAAAGATTGCAACTCACAGCAATCGAACCCATACATTTGAATGCTTGGATGTGAAGCCAAGTGCACTACCACTAAACCTTGCAGCCACCTCGCCACCCTTCAGCATAATTGTGCATATAATCCTTACACATCATGATCTCTTATGGTGTACTGGAACGCAAGCGTTCATATTTTAACCAATTGCTATGAACTGGACATACGACCGACGACAGACAAACACTTCATTTTATACATATAGATACCTTTACTGTCATTCCGTTAACTAGTAGCGATGCTCTTGGTTAAAGAGTTTTTTGGAGCATACGAACAGTTTAAAGTGATGATGTTGTAATAACACACGTATTGTTCATTAAATTGGCATATTATAAATATAGGTCTACAATCACAAATCAAAATTGACTCTTACTGGATCAAATTCCTCATCTTCACCGTCAGCGATTTCGTCAATAGAACTCGTTGTGGCAGCTCGTTCTTTGACGGGCTGGATATTAGCAGCACTTGCAGAGGCAGACTTCTTTTGTTCCGATTTTGTTTTTGCTATACAAGAAGTTGGATATGAAAGTATAGGTAGCAGACAGACAGACATTCCATAATCCAGAGTTGGACTGTATAAACAGGCAGTTTTGACAGGTCAACGATTTGTCGAATGACAATTGGTACAAGGCTAATTCATCTAAAATCACCTCGTCTAATGGTATAATTGGTTCAAAGACATTGGTCTAAAACCAACTTTTCCAAATATATGATTACTGTACTTTTCAGACTATTAGCCGGTACTTTTTTCTGATGATTTGAGCCATGCAGCTTATATAAGGGTGCGGCTATTCTGTGGCTTTTTCTTTCACCACTACGGCGCATTAATCGGAATCTCCGGTTAGTGGGCCTCTAGCGGTGAAAAAAACAAAAAAATGCCTAACGGTACTGTTCCGGTAGGCGCTAGGTTAAAAAGCGCCAGTTAATACGAAACAGTGCCGTTAGACACTGTTCCGTTTTAAACAGCAAAGTTGCTGCCGTGTTACAGAGCGCCGCCCTGAGTTTTGCGGCCTATACAAAGGTGTGGCCTTTGTATTGTTTTATTATCAGTTTTGGAAAATAAAGCAGATGCGGCTTATATGGGGTGCGGTTTATAGTCCAAAAAGTATGGTAATTTAATTATCATTAAGAATAGTCAGTGCCAAAATGGAGTCTCCTGTGTGTGAAACTGCTATCTGAAAAAGGAAAAGAGAAGCTTGCTGCAGATGGCTATCTGTTTACATTCGCACAAAAAGGTTCAAAAGACAAGTTGCCATTTTTTTCTAGCAAATTCATGTTCTATCCCTGTCTTTACACCTTTACCTATCTATCTATTTATTCATCTATCTTTCTGCCTTTAAACCAATTTTGGACACATCAATTGGATTTAAACCGATTGTACGAAATCCATTTCGACACCGTTTCCGGAAACCACAAAGCATGTCGCCTGAAGAGTTTTCATATTTATGTAGATTTTGAATAACAGATAGTTACCAATAGTGTGCAGAGTTACAGTGCTGACTACAGAGATGTCAGGACTTGCATACATATCCAATAACGATCATCTATGAAAAGTTACAAGCCACACAAGGTAAAGCCGCTACGATAAGACTTGTTATGACAACGAATAATCAACTAGCTATAAACATCTAAACAAAGAGAATACCATGCATGTCCATTCATGCTACTTGTAGGAGACAGACGCAGTCAACAATATATAAGCTGAAACAGGATAAGACAACCAATAGCATGAACTCTTAGATTACAAAGAGGCCAAAAGCATAAAGGAGGCTCTCTGTAATCGGCAAACCAGTATGTACAGAGGCCTTTGAGGAGTCAAAGTCAGCGTGTACTAACCTTGGCTGTAGTGGCGGGCTATAAACAATGAGAGATATTCAGGATAGGCCACTAAGATGACGTTGATGAGTTGGAAAAAATAGTAAGTGAAATAAAGTGACATGCCAGCTAAAAGAGTGCGTTGAGAGATCGCTTTAAATGAATGTGAATGTGCAAATAAATAAGAAATAATTGTCGCTGAAGTCCTTCAACACATGACAAACATCATTTTCTATTCCGTGACATCGACACACTACATCCACCATTGTATGTTTCAGTTTATGAACTTTCTGCTACTACAACCTTCAATTCACTATCTAGATTCTAGACTCTTCCACAGTGCTACTAGAATAAAATATCTAAAACACGTTTGTTTAACTCACTCAATTTCTTCTGCTTTGTCTTTTCATTTCTTTTATTGTCATGTAATGAAAAACATAATTCTGTTGATCCATTATTAATGCCAAATAAGAAGTTATACATCCATACGAGAGGAGTGTTCAGCTCCATCACCAATTTAGACAAAGTCTGCAAACCGGTATCTACATTCTCCCTCCTCACACAACTCTGATTAAAAACATTGTAGAATAACATATTTGGACTTCTCAAGTTCGTAATGAGTATAAAGTTTGATTTTCAACAACCCCAACTAACTATAGCATCCATTAGTCACAGTATGTCATATTCACTGAACTGGGGCACTGAAGGTGTTGAACAAAAACTGTTCCAAATCGAGCAATTAGAAACACTAACTGAAAACAGATTAATCAGTATGCTATATGATCAATTCTCTATACATAAGAAATGGTAATGTTATGTGTACTTTTTGTTCTGGGGTGATACTGTCACCCGTTCTGTCAAACCACAAATGTGTACTTAGCTGGAATCATCATTAAATTCATAAATATGAATTAATAATAATGCCTAATAATGCATAAACAACAAATAATAAAAATTAAATATAACTACAGTCAAACATGGATAACTCGCCCACGGATAGCTCGAACACATGGTTAACTCGAACGGTTTCTTTGGTCCGTTCCCACGTAATGATAAATTGCTTTAGATAACTCGACCTCAACTCTGTTAACTCAAACAGTTTTTTGCCACACGGCTACCGAGACAGTTGTTATCGCTTTAGAAAACTTTATAGGCGCTTAGATCTTATAAACTTTAAAACGCTTAGATCACTTTATTCCAAGTCATAGAGGTAAACCTCAACTTTTCGTAAATCATAGGCGTCGTTATTACCACCGTCGGCAAAATATTTTTGTCAACGACTTTTCTAAAGGTTTGGTGAATTTTGATTTATACCAAACTTCCGCTTAGCGATCGCCTTTCAGAAGCATGGAAAAGTGAGGTGACCTTCGCATAAACTTCAAGAAAAATCGGCAAAATTGATCTCGGTTAAAACGCTCAAAAGAAAAAGATGTCTTTTCTTTTGAGCATTTCAACAATGATCAAGTTTTGCCAATGTCAATCTAAAAAACGTCCTGGCAATAACATCACCTCAAACATCAAACCAATCTCAAGTGATTGAAAAATCTCTATACTTTTTGATAAAAACGTTTTAAACTTTACATTAGAAGCATTTAATTTGAAACAAGCCATTTGTGCTTTTGATTTATATTATAGTTTGTATATGTACATGTATCTACTAATAAATAAGTAAATACATGGACTTGTAACAGTGCTCTGATAACTTGAACGCGCTGATAATTCGAACACTTTCGCTCGGTCCCGTGAAGTTCGAGTTATCCATGTTTCACTGTATCATATTATATCTATTTAATGGAGTAACTGCATTGATCTCACTTGAACACACTTGTATCTGGCAGAACAGGATATAGAATCACAAAAATGAAATATATGTATAAACACATCCCTACCACTTTTAATTGTAAAGGCTAACTCACAGTACCATTGCAAGAGATTAACCAATTTATCAAATACGTCTGAAGTAACGCTGTCATAGCTAGTGTAGACTGACAAATATGTCCAAATTTGTTTTTGGCATTTATAATGTCACCCGGTGACATTATAAATGCCAACTTCCTGCCAAATCCTCTGATAAATGGATTGATAATGATGCATCCAGGTTGGTTTTGGAATCTACATACATCAATGCCAATTGCTGACTAACAGATGTCATCTGTTGGCCAACCTTGAAGGTAGGGTTGAAGGAAGAAGGAAGAGTGTAATACACAGTAAATGATAGAGTGTATGTGTATAAGAGAGAAACATATGAAACACAGTACTATATCTATTAACATTACAGCAACACAGGCCAAACACTACCTGCGGTTCGAGTATTTGGGTCTAGCCTACTAGACACCGGTACTCGTGCTGACCGAGGAATCAAGTCTAAATTGTGGCCATCTGCATAACAACAGCAGCAGAAATCATAACAAAAGAGGAACACTGCTTCTATCAGCTACGACCAGGGAAAGACAAAAGGGTATCTGCTGTACTTTAACCTAATTGGAGGGTCAACTCAATAAATGCTCCCTACAGGCTGTCTAAAATCTGTATAGACAATATCAATATATGTACTGTACATGCATTCTCGGCCCTTTTGAAGACAAAAAGCTATCATGGACTTAGCTCGGCGAATTCACAAATGTACTGATATTGTCTTCATGATTTTAATGACCGTCGCAGTCTCCTTACGCATTTGGTAACAGTAGATTAACACATTGACTTTTCTAGAGATCCAATAATAATTAATTGATTACTTTATTAAAATATTATTCTCAGTAAACACAATAAGTAAATAAAACACCTAAACAATATCTGTTCTTACGCTGTTGCTACTGCATATGAATCAAACCAGCAACATAGAATATATGTCAACTGTAACCAAGGCCCTGTCAGCTGTTGATGCCAAAGGATTTTGATTTCCAATTTTCTTTAAAAAGATGTTACGAATGATTGGATAATGCTTTTTCTTAATTTAATTTTTGAGTATAATAATAAAAAACAACTAGGAAAGTACGAATTCCCTCGCTTTCCTATTGACATCAGAATGGCTGTAAAAATATCAAATTTCACCTGAAATATTAAAGTATGTAGTAAAGTAACTAAAGACTAACAAGTAGTGGATTACTGTGCTAAATTTATCAACTGCTAGCAAAATCTTCTTTATATATGTTATTTTTTGTTCATGTAAAATCCACAAAGGAGGACATCAGCTGAGTGAGCTGTATTTAATGTTGGGCATATCAAATGTACTTAATGGTATGATGTATGTGAATATGTAGCCTAATGGACCTCATAAGAGACAAACAACAATAAACTGAACGTTAAAACAAGGAAGTAATCACAAGCCAAGTGATAGCAAACATGTTTTATTTACATGCAAGTTTAAAGACTACCTTCTAATTATTTTCTGGAAACAATTTATTCGATGGCAAAACATGGTTCAGGAAGTAAACAGGAAGAAATAACTCACATGCTTGAATCAACTCGTCTTCCGTAATATGATGTGAGACGTCTAGGCCTTTACTCACTCGGAGGATACCCACGCCACAGTTAGCATCAAAAGCATTACTGATAACATGAAAAATAATAGTAGAGTTTCAACACCTAGAGAGACATCTAATATATATAAGTACCAACAACAATGCAGCAATCAAATAACCAAGCAATATAAAATAAATAAAAAGCTTTCTAGCCTTATCCGCATGGTGCCAGTCCAGAGGCTGACAGCGTTTTAACACCTTAATTACATTCTGTGATTCAGGCCTTAAGAAGCTCCGAACGTAACTGAACAATTTGTAGTAATCTTTTCTTCTATCCCTAAAATCTAAAAGCCCACAATCAGTACTGAATTGTGGGCTACTCATCGAGCAGCCTACCCTATTACTGCAGCTATTATGGGTGACTGTGAGATACATGATTGGGGGAGGGGTGCATGTAAGACAATCACGCAATTCTCACAATCTTTACAATCTAGAGGAAGCTTTACTAAAACAAGAGACATGCCTGTGCCCCCAAAGCCTAAGATTGCTTCGTGCAGGATTTGAACTCACAACAACCGACTTACTGGACAGACACTAACACCTGCCCCAATCGACCACCTCAAGGTTTTGTTGAATAATTGTGTGGATACTTATTCTCTGTGCTTTATCGACACACATGACGATCTTTCACAGCACACTGGACTGATAGAGTACTAGTTACTGTGGTTTCTGCCTTACTTGTGTACGTGTAGCTACACGATACCGAAGTCAAGCAGATCTGTTAATAGTGGACAAATGCAAGCTATCGCTCATAGATCTCTATAGTTTAATGTTTGTAGGCTAAAATAACTGAACAATAGCTTTATAACAAAGGTATTCGGTGTGTGATAAAATGCTTTATTGGGTTTGCTCAGTTGTCATCAATAAAGCAATAAACTTGTTGATCGCATATCGCCGAAAGGGGCATGTAGTGGATAACTTCCAAGTTTATAAATAGACACAAGACGAATGCAAGCTTTTTGCGCACCTTAATCAGCGATAAATATTTTTTTGATATTTTGTGTCCTATCTCATAAAGATGAACTTACACAGACTTTTTTGTAAATTTTATCAGAAAGTATCGGTATTTTTAATCATTTGCGAAAGTTGTTTTCGATGTTTGAGGCAATCTGTTTGCTTGAATGTTTCAGGATTAAAATCGACAAAACTTGATCATGATTAAAAATGCTCATATCAAGCGAAAGTACAATTATGATGTCCATAGTTGCAATGAGACCAATAGAATGGAGACGCATAAATCTGCAACTAGAACGCAGTAGCTGATATCAACTATCACAACTAGTGACGTCATTACGCACGCCTTTTTCTTCTGAGCGTTTAAACATCCTGACAGTCAGATCACCTCAAACATCAAAAGCAAATGATAGAAAAATACTGATACTTACAGATAAAATCTACAAAAATTTTGTGTCCATCTTTAAGCTGTGCCTACACGGCAAGAGAAGTGAAGCGTGCAGTGCTGACGAAGCCAGAAATAGAGTGAATACTACATTTGTAAATAACATGTTGCCGAATCAAACGTTGAACTTTGGTTACACTTAGCTGAACTAAATTAAACATGGCTACAGCAATGCTGTTGCTTTTTGACCGAAGCTAGTGACATGGACAATTTCACAAACGTTGCTGCTTTTTGTGCACCCACAGAGGACCTGAAAGCGCTTTATAAGTTGCTAAAACAGCAGGTAAAGCAGCAGGTAAATTGCTTACTGAATAATCTGTACATAGTCAGCGACTAAATCAGGCTCACAACTCTGCCAATCCCTCTTAAAGCCTAGCATGAGAGTATTAGGCTTTAGTTTGCCAAGGCCAGCAGTTTGAAGAAGGGAAAGAGCGCCGTCCCGCAGCGAGTTTGCAGTTACATAATTATAGAAGCCTTTCACTTGTCTCTTGTTCATCAGTTCATAAACTCTGTCCACCTGACTTTGGCTGACTGCCTTCTTCCTTGGTCCTCCCAACTCAACCTGTGGAGGACCAGAGTAATCGGTTAGTCATCAAAACCAGCCTAGCCAGTCTTGTAATACTGACATACCTCGACATACGCGAAATGCAAAATTTGAGTAAATTTTTGCCTTGAGATACGAGACAAATTTGAGATTCGAGCATATGAGACGATTCTCGATGCGGCTGCTAGGTGGATGAGTATGCGAGAGGCTACTCAAGAGAACATCATCACTTAGTCTTTCTCATCGGATCAGTTTGAAAACGTTTAAAAAAGGCCACCTAAAGGTGAAGGTGAGGCCAAAAGAGCCAAGCCAGAAGGTAATAAAAGATAAAAACAAAGACAAAATTAGAATGAAGTTGTGAACTTAGAATTACACAAAGTTTAGTATAAGATTAAAATTTATTTTCAAGTATGTGTTTAGTAAACTGAATTCATTTACAATAATTTAAAATTTATGTTATGTTGTGCAGCGTTGGCATCGAGTCTCTCTCATGCCGCCGTTGGTCGCTACAGACCGTCTTGAAGGTAAGAACTCCATATAGTTCTTACCTCCTTTATATGCTCTTTATAAATTCTTTATATGTACTGTAAATAATAATGCTACATTTTATTGCAGATCACAATCACTTGTTAACCACAAAATCATTTATTACTTTGTGAGCGTAGGTGGTGAATCAGAACAAGAAAAAACACATTTTTTCCATCATAATATCTTGTTTTGAGTGGTTTTTTCAGACAGTGGGAACAGATTATATTATTATATTTACTCATATAGGAAACATTGGTTTGAGATACCAGAGAATGGACATACGAGGTCGGGTCTGTAACGTATTAAGTTCTTGTGTAGAGGTATGACTGTATTGTCATTTAAGTTGAAAGGATATTTAAAAATTGTCTCCATATTGTGTATGATAATAACAGAACTCATTTTGGTCGCGCTAGAAAATGGAATTCGTTTCAAGTATGAAAAACATGTATAGCCTTAAAACCCACCGGCAACAAAACATGCCCGCAGATGAGCAGTGATATCTTCTTGGAAATGTTGCTAGCGAAGTCAACGAGAGCAGGGCGGCTGTGTGGTGTACCACTCAATACCAATATCTGAGGCCTGGTGAGTAGAACAAGAATAACAGTCGTTGAAGCAGTAGTTATTGATGGTTTAACTATCTCTCGTACCTTGTCTACAGTGTTAGCCAAACAAATGCTAACATCATTGAGAGGCCATGGGCATGCAATAAAGTACAATGGTATAGATGAGAATAAACACATAAAAAACATATCAAGTGATCGTGACTAACAGTACTAAATAAAGGACAGACAGTTGTTGTGGTAACTACCAAAACCAAAAGATTTGCAAATTTTTACTGTCTGTAAATATCTTCGGATTGTAAACAAAGACTCCAGGTAAAAACCACGCTACCTAAATCTCATCATAATAATAACTGGTTTTTTATAGTGTTTTCTGTATATTGTTGCCACGGCAATGATTATAGCTTCACATTCTTACTACTATACAGTGCACACCCAAGTATCACATTGGAACACATTGTGTTCCACGTCAAAACAAACATTGTGTTCCACATCAAAGCAAATATTGTGTTCCACATCGTAAATCGAAAAAATCCGTATAGCAGGGTAATCGCACTGAGGGTGTGCACACCCCCAGTGCGATTACCCTGTTATACGATTTTTTCGATTTACGATGTTGAACACAATATTTGTTTTCAATACGCCATAGAACATTTTATTCGCTATACAACATCAACAAAAATGTCTCTTGAAATTCAAATTTGGCAATCAATGTGCTGAATACGTCAGAATAAGGTAGATGCCGATATGCTATTCACCGAAATCCTTCTCACAACGCATGAAAGAGATAAGATGCTAGCTCTCTCCCAGTTGAATGTTACTTGTTATATGTTATAGTGAAAACAAAACCAGAAACAGATCGGTGATAAAACTTTAGCTGGTGACAAAGTTGAAGTTGAGTTTAGTAAAATACATACTAAAACTTAGTTTTAAGTATGTGTTAAATAAGCTAAATTCATTAAATTCAAGTTAAACATTTATGTTATACGTCTGTCTCGAAGGTAAGAACTCCCTACAGTACATACTGCACATACGTAGTAATGTTACATTTTATTACAGATCATAACCACTAAATACACTAAAGCTACTATAGGTAACTATAGTTACTAAGGTTAACATATATTTTGTTACTAATTTTTAATATATACAGTACATATATACAATTTGGATGTTTTTACCAGGGGTGTCTATATTAGATAATTACTATGGGCTTTTGTACTCCTCTAAACGACATTTACGCCTTACAATGGCAATACTGGAACAAATTAATATCGTATGAAGAGGGTCCACTGTATAAAAGTCAATTTATTGCTAATAATTCAATAAAAAGCAAGCTATATATACCGGTATAGTACTTTATTGGCAATAATTTTATTTCAAAAATATAAATTTTTTTCAAGTTAGGCCATACAAAAATAGTAAAACAACAAAAGGGCAACAGTTAGCCATTAAAATCGAATAAATAGTCTATTAATAAATAGATACTCTATATTCAATAGATAATCTATAGAAATAACTTGGCGGTGGAAGTTTCTTTAATCAGCTATGCAAATCTAGGCTGGAACGGATGCTTCTGCTAATTTACTGTTGAATAGGCGGAATGCAACTGGGAATTGTGTTGGAATAAAATTTGAATAAACTAAATAAGCTATTATGTTTACATGAACTTGTAAATAGCAATGTAAACCGTAGCATGACAAAAAGTTAAATTTCATAACAAAATAAAACACGAAAATCAATTAAGGTCAAAACTCAGCTGCTAAATGTTACAAAATGGTGCAAATAAACCCAAATAGAACAAAGTACACTGAGAAAGTACAAAGTACACAGCCGATTATGTTCAGCTTTGCCTACTGTTATTATGTCTTTCATGGGAACTCGGCAGAAAGACTCTCACATCGTGTTTTTAAGCGCTCAGCATTAGATTGAAAACAAAATAGTTGAGGTTTTCAAAGAGGTAGTTAATATGCTAATTTTTTGTTTTGAATAAAGCACATTTGCATAAAATGGAATCTATTACAAATAGTTTTTTATAGCTGTATAAGTGGATACACTGTTTCATGCTTTTTTCCAAGCACAAAATGACTGTTTGTAGCATTATATGCCTCTGTGCAGGAATTATTTTCACGGATTAGAGCATTATTAAATAACATTTGATAAGTTAAACTTACTAATATAAAAAACATAATCATCAAATACCAGAAAACTTGCGTGATACGTCAAATATTCAGTATCCATTTATTATGTACTGTTCACTGCAACAGCCTAGTGTAACCAACTCTTTATTATGTACTGTTCACTGCAACAGCCTAGTGTAACCAACTCTTTATTATGCACTGTTCACTGCAACAGCCTAGTGTAACCAACTCTTTATTATGTACTGTTCACTGCAACAGCCTAGTGTAACCAACTCTTTATTATGTACTGTTCACTGCAACAGCCTAGTGTAACCAACTCTTTATTATGTACTGTTCACTGCAACAGCCTAGTGTAACCAACTCTTTATTATGTACTGTTCACTGCAACAGCCTAGTGTAACCAACTCTTTATTATGTACTGTTCACTGCAACAGCCTAGTGTAACCAACTCTTTATTATGTACTGTTCACTGCAACAGCCTAGTGTAACCAACTCTTTATTATGTACTGTTCACTGCAACAGCCTAGTGTAACCAACTCTTTATTATGTACTGTTCACTGCAACAGCCTAGTGTAACCAACTCTTTATTATGTACTGTTCACTGCAACAGCCTAGTGTAACCAACTCTTTATTATGCACTGTTCACTGCAACAGCCTAGTGTAACCAACTCTTTATTATGTACTGTTCACTGCAACAGCCTAGTGTAACCAACTCTTTATTATGTACTGTTCACTGCAACAGCCTAGTGTAACCAACTCTTTATTATGTACTGTTCACTGCAACAGCCTAGTGTAACCAACTCTTTATTATGCACTGTTCACTGCAACAGCCTAGTGTAACCAACTCTTTATGAATAAAAACAAAATGGATGAAGCGAAAAAATGTGTATTTAGTTGATTGACTTCAGAACTGAGCTTTACCTGTTGATTCCAACCAACTTTGACAGAACAACCAAATTACAGACACAAAAAGGCTCTAGGCACAAAAACAATTGCAGATCAACTACATTCGATTCATTCTAAAACTAGAATGAATCGAATTAAAACTGTGATTGAATAACTATTGAACTAAGATAATTTGAAAAACATTCACTACTAAAAATATTTAAGTTACATGTTTGGGTATATTTAGAAGTTTCCTCAACCAGTTATGCAAATCTAGGCTGGAACAGATGATTTTGCTGATTTACTGTTGAATATGTGGAATGCAACTGGGAATTGTGTTAGAATAAAATTTGAATAAATGATTAATTATTCAAAAAAGAATTCCAAACAATTCTGCTTCAGACGCTGATGAAAAGTTGGTTGATTTTCATGACACTTTTCTCCAAAACTAGGTCAAATCTATCGAATGAAGGATATGTTTATATTTAGCGTTTGGAATTGCCTATGTTCACTAAGACAGTTTTGTATTTTTCACAACACGTCTTTTTACCGATGTTTAAATATTTAGATATTTGTTGAGTATTACATATTAAATACTTTCTTAGATATTTTCTTAAACCTGTGATAGTGAAACATTGCCATCAACTTATGCAATCAGCGAGTTACACTTATTGCATTCTTAAGAATCCTTGCTGTTACATGCCAACGATCCCACTAGTCAGAAAAAGTAATATGGTTTATCATAATGATGTCATATGGGAAATTATGAAAGCTAGGAAAGAGCGACTAACCTAAAATTCTTGATGTGCTCTTTAGTTGCGACGAGTTTGAGAGCCGAGGAGAGGCTAGTCTTGTACACATGTGCCTGAGTGGATGAGCCCCAATTGATGTCTACAACACGAGACAGTAGAAACGTAATAAATTAATAACCTGCAAGCCTTGATTCTCAAGATTTTGATAACCAACAAAAATGCTCTGGTTATATGCCACAAATGTCTATCCTTTTTCACATTTTTAACCACATCACATAATTTCCTGTCTCAACAAGTTCTACCCTATGTTGCAGAACTAACTACATACTGCAATAACAATAGCATACTAATAGCATACTTTCCTGTCTCAACAAGTGCTACCCTGTGTTGCAGAACTAACTACATACTGCAATAACAATAGCATACTAATAGCATACTTTCCTGTCTCAACAAGTGCTACCCTGTGTTGCAGAACTAACTACATACTGCAATAACAATAGCATACTAATAGCATACTTTCCTGTCTCAACAAGTTCTACCCTGAGTTGCAGAACTAACTACATACTGCAATAACAATAGCATACTAATTCTCATTTAAAAATAACAAAAATAATATAGCATACTCATTCTGTTCTCACAGCATTTCATGCTTTGACATTAGGTTCTGTTTATTTGGCTATTAGCAAAAACAGTGATCGTGAGGTTCATATGAATGATTGAAAAGTTTATCGAGGACAATAGTTAAATGATCGAATTTGGCAAAGCTAAACCGGAGTGACAACTCTACTAGAACATTGCTAGATAAATCAGGAGTAAATCCATAGTACATGTAATTAGTAAGGCCAAATCACGTGAAAGTATTTTGTAATTTAAAAAATACAGCCTTAGGAGTTTATATTTAAATATTACTTTTTTACTTCAACCTTCATTATTTTTGATGAACCAAAATACAGTGAAACATGGATAACTCGCCCTCGGATATAGCGAACACATGGTTAACTCGAATGGATTTGCTTGGTCCGTTACCACGCAATGATAAATGGCTCTATATAACTCGAACTCAACACTGTTAATTCGAACCGTTTTTTGCCCAACGGCTACCGAAACGGTTGCTATCGCTTTAGAAAATCACTTTATTCCAAGCCATAGAGGTAAACCTCATATTTTCGTAATTCATAAGCGTCGTTACTACCTCCATCGGCAAAAATATTTTTGTCAACGACTGTTTTAAAGGTTTGGTGAAATTTGATTTATACTGTTATACGATGAATAGCACGGGCTAGCCGGGTCACGGGCGCAAGGATTTTCGCCACGCACATACAAAACAAAAAAAGCATGTTGTTTTTGTTTTGTATTTGCGTGGCGAAAATCCTTGAGTGCGTGACCCGGCTAGCCCGTGATGAATAGTTTTCCGACGTGGATTCCGTGTTGAATCAACGTCGGAATGTTGAATGTTTAAAACGTTTTAAAAATTGTGGTAATTAAACGTATACGTTGTCTTAGCTAAAAAAAAACTATTCATCGTTTGACCTAAACACAGAATACGTGTGTATATTCAATAAGTATCCATTCAAAAAACGTTAGTGATATACAATGTACCGTAAAACCTCGTAAAACTTTTAATTGAACTGCCTCGGAGTGTTGCTCTTAACGAATGCCAGGTAAAGTAAATTAATCTTTGCATAAACTTCAAGAAAAATCGGCAAAATTGATTGTGGGTAAAACGCTCAAAAGAAAAAGATGCCTTTTCTTTTGAGCATTTCAGCAACGATCAAGTTTTGCCAATGTCAATCTAAAAAACGTCCTGGCAATAACATCACCTCAAACATCAAACCAATCTCAAGTGATTGAAAAATCTCTATACTTTTTGATAAAAACGTTTTAAACTTTACATTAGAAGCATTTAATTTGAAACAAGCCATTTGTGCTTTTGATTTATATTATAGTTTGTATATGTTCATGTATCTACTAATAAATAAGTAAATACATGGACTTGTGACAGTGCTCTGATAACTTGAACACTCTGATAATTCGAACACTTTTGCTCGGTCCTTTGAAGTTTGAGTTATCCGAGTTTCACTGTATATTGAACAGCTCTCACATCTTGGAGGAAGATATCAATGTCAAGCAAAAAAGAAAACATGACTAGCACACTATGCTTGCCATTGATGTGGCCTTAGAATGTCGAGTTGGAGAATGAATGCAGTCCTTTTCTCTTCATAACAGAAAAAGTATATATTAGCATATATGGTACACAAAGAAAGTCATGATACAATGTCTTCGCAATTGTGTTTAAGGTTGTTTATCACCTGATCTGAAGACTTGAACGTTTTGATAAATGATAGATAGAATACTATTCAAGAACAGTGTGGGACGTAATAGCAACCGTTGTTACGGCGTATTAAAGTCTGATTTTCAACTCCAAACCTTCTTGGTTTTTTCCTTAAAACTTTGAAAGCAACACCATTGATATAAGTAATAGCTGTATCCGTCTAATATGTTTTATATAAAAAATATATGAAATATAAAATATATGAAAAATTGTATAGCAAAAATGCTGAGACTGACGGCATTAATATTGCTCCGTCTGAAAAAGAATGCTAAATATAGGCGACATTAGCATCGATTCGCCCGCAAAAGGGTTAAATTTATCTTCCCCAAATTTGGCTAGCTAATCGAAAAATAAAGTGCCACCCTCTATTAGAACGTCACCTTTAATAGAACGCCACTCTAAGGGAGGGGTTGAAAAATACAATGTCCTCAAATGGAGGTTTTTGGGTAACCTTGATGATTACAAAACTGCAAAATTTCCAATATACATAGAGCTATCCATAAAAGTTGTTTTTGACTAGAATAGATAACTCTTTTAGCTAGGGTTACTAATAAAGGAAACCTTGAAACTATCTAGTTTTGTTTCCGATCATGTTATGGAAATGTATCAACGATTCAAGATTACTTAAAAAACAATATTTAGGTACTTTGAGTCTTTGACAAGAAAGCAATACTAATTAGAACAAACTTCGGAAGTGTCAAAAATAGACTCACCTATAACACAGCTAACTAATGATGTGAGCAAACTGAAAACTTTCAAAGCAACAAACAAAAATGACATTGACATGACTTATTTAACAACTGCCTAAATACATGTACTGCAAGTTTCGTTATTTAAAACTTTCAAATTTGTCTACATGCATGTACAACTGCACAATAACGGAACACAAAAAAATTGTTCCAATTGAACAAGATTAACTTGTAATAGAGGTGAAGATAACACTACGTATTAAGAGAAGACAACACTGCAGAGTTGTAAGAGACGTAAAGCAACAAGAGTGAAAAAAGAAAATGCCGATAAAGTGAAAAAAATGAGGGTACCTGGTTTCTTGTAGTGCACGTAGCCATAGAGGATTGCCACGCATACGAAGGTGACAAGTGCCGCCCACCATTGTATGATGAACATGATGACAAGACATAGCACGGACCCAAACAGTGATACAAACATGTTGTAATACTTGAAAGCAGGCCTCCACCCTGGTAATAGAAAATAGCCATTCATATGAAACTGAAAAAATGCAATGTTTTCACATTTCATTTGAAGCCTTCGTTAGAAGAAACCCTTGAAACAACCAAACCGCTTTGATTATGCTCTTTTTTGTTCATTTGGGTGCAACTCAAGGTCATGTTTGATAAGGAAGTTGAGTGATAGCGGCAATACTTGTTCAATACAGGCTTATTCATGCTGCTTACTAATTTGGGAAATACTTGAAAACAAAACAGGAAAAAAGCAACACCTGTTAGTGAGTTTGATTGGATGGTTTCTTATTACCGTACTTTTCGGATTATAAACCGCACCCCTATATAAGCCGCATCTGCTTCATTTTCCAAAAAACGATAATAAAACAATACATAGGCAGCACCTTTGTATAGGCCGCAAAACTCAGGACGGTGCTTTTTAACACGGCAACAACTCTGCTGTTTAAAACGGAACAGTGCCTAATGGCACTGTCTCGTATTAACCGACACTTTTTAACCTAGTGCCTAACGGAATAGTACCGTTTGGCATTGTTTCGTTTTTTCTTTCACCGCTAAAGGCGCACTAACCGGAGATTCCGGTTAATGCGCCCTAGCTGTGCAAGAAAAAGCCATAGAATAGCCGCACCCTTATATAAGCCGCATGGCTCAAATCATCAGAAAAAAGTAGCGGCTAATAGTCCGAAAAGTACGGTAATGAAAATAATTTTCACTTTGTTTTTCACTATTGTTGTCAATCGAATTCATTGCAAACTCTGGTTAATGAGACAAAAGTCTTGCCTCATTTCCATTATCTTTATTTTAATAAAATAATGGTAACTTTGCATCACATCTAACAACAACAACTTACGAATGAAGGTAAAAACACATATACATAGTAAAATGCAGTGAACAAGAACACACCTGGACTCTTAGACAGCGAGGCATCAAAACAACTGTAGTTGATGAGGGTGTAGGACATAAGAAAGAAATTGGAGATGAGAGGAGCAATTACATCAAGCTTGCCTATAAATAGAGAAAAAACAAATTAAGAATTGTAGTCCGCAAGATGTACGACCTACCAGCCTGCTTTTAACTACCAGCAGTATACAGCAAGTTATGCCAATTAAACTATCTACATATAACAAAACCATGTCATAAAATGCTCATATTAATCAGAACATGTCTTTCAGTTCATTGTCATACTTAGTTAAAGTGTTGCAACTGTTGGACAAGTGCTCAAAGATTTGTGTTTAAAAGGCACGACTTCTCACCACCATAGTTACACCAAAAATGGCTGCTCAAAAACACAATCATAAAACTCAACTCTTTTTATACTTTTGCACAAGTAAAAGCTAAATAAGCAACTAGTTTTGATAAATTAATCGAAAAATCATTTTACAAATAAAATAACTTTTTACAGCCTATCATGATAAGTTTTACTGAAACTTCTTGCCTTAAATTTTTGAGCCAATCTGTCAAAAGCCTCGAGAAGAATGAGCTATTAGGAAGTGCAGCTGACTGATATGACGCTTAATAGGCAAAATCCTAGATAAAAACTCTCTCAGACAATCAGAAATCTCTTTATGTCAAAGGTTGGCGGAGATTTCCTACTAGGTTGATCACAACAGCGAAATTATTGTTGTCACACCCAACCTTCACACAACAGGATAAAAGAACATCCTTTTTCTCCGACTTATCTTGACTTTTGCAACAACAGGAAATTGAAAGATAGTAGTTAAAAATCATAATTCAGAATTATATAGCGCAAGTGTAGAACTATCTAATAAGCAGATGGACAAAAGATGACTGTGTCTAGACAGCTCACATGTAGCAGAACAACACAGTAATAAAAGAATATAACACAAACAATATCATGAAAAACTGGATTTTTAGAAAGTACAGATGATCATTTGTTCAGTTAAATCGATACATGTTTTTATAACAAAATACAAGTGCTGCATCTGAAGTGATCATTGGAATACAGTAAACGCTCCTACAGTGCATACCTCTTATAACGTAAATTCCACTTAATGTAAAGAAATTACGTGAAGTTTTAGCTCTGTGCTACATAAAAAATTCGATATAACTTAAAGTGTCAAGTCGGGCGAGTTGTCCAATTTGATTTGAATGGTAACCTATCTTGCCGCACTTGCAAGAGAAAAAAGACGTGTATATCGCGTTATATCTATTTATATATACAACATCCGTGATATTCTAGTTCGTCGTGATAGATCGTCAGATGAGTTGACAAAACAGAGAAAATGTAGCAGCGCAATTGTTCATAAATACTTGAAGGCGATCGATTGGTGCAGGTGTTACAGCTTCAGTCTATCAATTGAAAGGATATTAGTGGGAGTATCGTCGAAAGATATCTTTATCCTCACCTTGACCCCTGGATACAGGAAGACGGCGCACAAGTAGCACCGCTCTTTTTATAGTAAAATATTTTTCGTTTGGCTTTATTGTAGCCGTACAAAATATTTGTTATTAGTCTTACTTTGCAGAATAGACTGTGTTGTTTAGAAAAAATGAGCAAATTTATGTAAATGAACGCCGAAGATGTGCGCTCTCCATCAACTTATTGTAAAATTACCGCAGTCATCGCCTATAAAACCAGTGAAAATGATCAGAAAAATGAGAAAAGTTGTCGATGTAAGCCAATAATACTGTAGTTATGAGACAACCAACAAATTAACAAATTAAGTCTAGCTTTTCATTTTGTATAGCTAAAAAGGTGAGTTTGAAAAGATTTTGGAACAGATTAGGCAATTTACATGTATTTTACTGTTCGTATTACGTAAATTGCCTATAATGTAAACGGCTCTGGAACGGATTATTTACGTTGTAGGAGTGCCCGCTGTATATGAAATTAACTACATCTGACCATGTGAAATAAATTATTCTTTTACTTCCCCTCAGAATTTGCCAGTAAAGTTCAAGAATTCGATTTGACTTTTCCTTGTCTATGCCAATGATTCTCAATGACAAGGAAATAACAATCAAAAGCAGCAAATATGAGAATTAATAAAATAGTTTGCCTCCTGAAAAAAGTCTCACACACACACCATCTGTGAATGTTCATGTATGATTAAAATGAGGTTGTGAACAGTGGTTACCCTTGCATGACCGTGGTAAAACTTGAAATCTTGAAACATGGTTTGTAAATCAATGTGAGGGTAGTAGGTAAACTGGCTAACAGTAAACCAAAAGTCAAATGAGCTCAGGTTGCACATACCGATGAGTATGAAACCTATAGCAATGATAAAGGCTAGTAGGTATGATAGCCTTGGCTCCTCAGATGGCCCATAGCCTTTAGCAAATGTATGGATATAGGGAAAGATCCTATCTTTGCATACTGCCTGAAAAGAATGCCACAAACAGCTAACAAAACAAGAAAATATTACAACAAGAGAAAGAAGGAACGTTTCTTTGAAAAAACAGACCTGACACGATGCCAAAACATACACACTACATATGGCAGCTTTCAAATAATAGATAGCACACCGCTCACTATAGAAAACAACAGAGTAGCACCCAACCCTACTTGTCTTTAGTCCAGCTTGAATGATATCCTGACAAAAGGTCACACTTTAGCATGGCATGACCACAATAGACTCCAGAACAAGAAAACAGACTACAGAGCGGAAAAGGGAGGAGTCATAAAGCTGGTGAAAGTTTTTGAAAAAAAAACAACCAGGTTTCTATTGAACTATTTAACTGTTTGGTTGTGTAACCACATGATGTACACAACTATGTAGTAGATGTAGTCACGTGATGCACACATCCACATTATGCTGGGCGTGCTCTTGCCAACATGGCTAAAGGCTGGTACACACTATATCACAGTATGTTGGTGTTAATCCCACACTACATCAGTGATCGTCTGTGATAACAATGTTCCCACTCACAAACCCATCTGTGGTGTTTACATGAGCAAATAGTCGGCGTGTTCTCATTATACCATGTGATCAGTATTTTCCAGTGTCTTCTGACCTCAACTCCTTTTCTGCACAGTTAAGCTAGTCGATGTTAGCGTCCAAAAATTTTTTTTAGCAGAACAAAACTTTTACGGAACGTACTTTAGATTACATGTACATATACACTTCTCGCGCAAATAAAGAGAAACTGCATGGAATCAAAATAGCCTGAAAATTTTAGCCTCAAAATACGTCGTAACAAAGATTCCATTCTAATTGCGAAAACTTTTTTCACATATATCCAAGTATCACGACCTCGACAAAAAAGGAACTACCATTAGCCTGATACAGTTGCTGATTATTTCTATCGTGTTGCATTTAATGTTTTAACGAAAAACCCGTAACGACTTAGAGTTGGAAAACGGATTTTGATACGAACAGAAACAATGAACGAATTAATAGTTAATGATGTAATCGAGTCATTATTAGTACGGTTTTGCGGACACTTTTCTACTGATCACTTGCTATTATGGATTTGTAAAGGTCAAAAATGCTAAATAGTGGCGGTCAAATAGAGGTGGTGGTCAAATAGAGGTAGCGCTCAAATATAAGTGGCATTCAAATAAAGGTTCTATGGTAGATCAAATACCCAGCGACAGCCAATCACCATCGGCGAAATGGTGCACATTGCACAGACTGGCGAAGGGGCACAGCGAAATATCGAGAAACCTTTCGCTTTGCCTCGATTTACGGTGCAAATAATTGACGAATAATGAATGAGAGGACAACCCCGACATACTGCGATCAAGAGTGAACTAGCTTTTCGAATAACTACCGCTTGTCAGTGAATATCTTGATAATATCTTAGACAATAGAAGCTTCAAAGTTATGATGCAGCATCTTAATGGGTGTTCACAGAAAACTTAATTGCTTAACATTAAGGTAAGCACATATTTTACAAATGAGCTAGTGGAAAAATGTATGGCAAATCATTTATGAAAAGCAGTCACACAATTATGTCAGAAAATTGTGTTAGTGTTTAAAACAAATGAAACTGCTGCTGACGAATATGCTATAAGGCCATTGCCAGATTTACCACACTTGTACTAAGCTCTATGTACGCATTGAGAATGTTTAGTCGAATCATAAATGGCTCCAAGAGCACACTTGCAGTTGCTTCAAAATTAGAGTGTAACAAACACAATACATTCATGGTTGCATAGTCAATGTTAGAAGATTTATTCAGGAAGAAACTTCACCGTTTCCAGTAGGTTTAGTAATCCGGCAGACAAATAAACTACATATAGGACTCTCTGGACCTACAAAGAACTATGTATAAAATCACCAACGTTGATTTCAACAGCAACAATTTTAGTTAATTTGAAGAGTTCAGCACCAGCTGTGAGACCTCATACTTATACGTAACGCTTGATTAGCCCTCTATGAAGCTTTCCACAACAACTACCTGACAACCAAAAATATTACATTACGGTAAAACATACAGTAGCTATATGCTCCGCTGTCGCTGACTAAATATACCAAGTAACATACCTGAAATATCTTTGGTGCACTGACTAGGCTGGCGAGAGCAGAAGACAGAGTGGCAGCAAATATGCCTGCAATGATGATGGGCCCCCAAGCAGATACTACTTCCATTACCTGTCAAATTGAAATACAAACTGATTTGTGAAAAGACAGGATTGTCATTCAATTCCCTATAGTCTTTGATTTGGAGGTCTTATGGATTAACTCGCGTCAAATTTAAAAGGATTCTATCAGAAAGTATAGATATGTTTTCTATCATTTGAGATTTTGTTTGATGTTTTAGATTATCTGACTGCCAGGATGTTTCAAGATTAAAATCGACAAAACTTGCTTGCAGTTGAATCGCTCAGAAGAAAGTCAACCCAAGCATACTAGCTAAGATCACGAGTCTGTAGAAAGCAGCTAATAGCCATGGCGAATAAAAAAAAGAGATGAAACATTTCAACAAGCCTCTCAAAGTATGACATAGTGAATACAGGGCAAGATGGTGAAAATTCTTCAAATAAAATCACATGAGCAAATAATGCCGAAGAAACAGTAACAAGTATCTTAAACATAAAACGAATGGTTTGGACCAATGTAATGAGCTGGATCATCAAGCATGACTATGCTAACCTTGAACAGTAAATGAGATCACTTTAAGGATTCAGTACATACTATACTGACAATTCCTAAGCATTTTGGAATGATCAATACTTAAGAGAAGAGCAGCAGGCTTGAAAAACTATCTTTCTTATCGAGAGCCTAGTTTGTGTGTAGCTTATAGCGTACCTCATAAACATACGTGTAATGGTGATGATTACACGCAGCTATTATAATATATATAATACTATCAAGCAAGGACGAATGATGGCAAAAGCAGCAGTTTCTGTCTATTCAGAAATCAAATAAAAAACATTAGAATACACTGAATATTAATACATTCATGAGATAATTTTTAGGGATATAATAAAAAATATGCAACGAGTAATTTAGAACCATTGGAGCAAATGTTATATATATCTTCTTAAAACCAATGAAATGAGTCTCATCATAGATATATATATATATATATATGTTAAAATTTCTTGCTAAATAAATCAGGAAAGCTTCAATACACTCTAGACAAACCATACAAAACAAGTTGAAGATCTCTTGATTAAGCAAACGCTCTCTCTCCTGCAGTTGGTCAAGGCGACTAAGACTGTCTATGCTTGTGGCTTAGGTATGTTAGCAGATCTCCACTCAGCTCGATTACAAGCAGTCACCTGCCATGAGTTTTTATTGATGTGCCTCCATTTTAAATTCCTCTTAACTACATCTTTATAGCAAAGTCTAGGCCTTCCTTGATTTTGCTTACTTATTTGCCAGTCTTGTTCCACTCTGTGTACATGGCCGAACCATCTCTGATGTTTTTTAATAAGGATGTCAGCCATTAATGATAAGCCTGTCCGTTTAAAAAAAATTTTATGTTTGTAATCTTGCCCTGCCGCTCGATGTTCATGACGTCACTCAAGTGTTTCATCATCACATCATGTGATCTCTTTGCTTGAGCTTGATATATCATCCAGGTCTCTGAGCCATATAAGAGATTGAACAGAACCACTGCTCCATACACTATACACTTTACACTGCCTGAGACATGCTTGTTCTTCCGGAGTTCTTCCATAGTGAGCATAACAAAGCAGTACTTAGATGAAAATGAAACGCCATAAAAAACTTTAACTTCATTTATATGAGAATACCAATGATAACATATCAAAGCAATAAACCTTACAAATAATGTGTATGGTATTGTTACTGAAAACTTATTATTATGGACGTTAACCGAGTTTTCATAATATTTAATCTCGTGGAAGTACTAGGAGCTGAGAAAGAGATGATAATATAAAAATAAAACAAGAGTTTCAACCTTAACAACTGGAGCCATTTTAAAAAAGACAGTCTCCTTTATTTATTCAAAAAATATATAAAAGCTGTAGCAATGAAGATACACTCACTTAATAAAAGGCTACATAAACTGCATTACGATGATTTCATAAAATAATCCAGTCTTGGAGAGTTTATCTGTAATACAGAGCTGGCCCGTGCAAGACAAATGGTGTTTATCAATCATTTTTCACAATGTCTTGCCTTCCATCTTCTTCACAGCATAAAACCTACAACGTTAAGCTTCCAGGATTATTTTGAAGGTTTCCAAATTCAATCTATAATCAAAAAGCACAAAGTAAAATACAGTTAATAATAAGTTTATTACTTACATTACAACTCTAAAAGCACAAATATAGAAATTGACCACCTTCAAGCAGTACAAGCAGCCCGGGTCGGTGGTAGCCGACATAGTCAAGCTTACACCAATGTGAAAGAAATGGTCTTGCGCATATTGCCACTCTCAGTGGGCAAACAGCAGTGGGCAAACAGCTTTCTAACTGTTCAACTGTATCCGATTGTTTTTAAAAAAAGATGTCTACATGCACTCTGACTGCAGATTCCATATGTGTATCGTGGTCCAATGTTGTATAACACAATCTGAAATTACGTCATAAATATTAATTCTTTACAATTAATGCACAAGCTCTAGTTATTTATATAGGCTATATAATATAATATACTATATAATACTATATAATATACTATACAATATACTATATATAATATACTAGATGTCAAGTGATGTTCAAAAAGCCAATAATTAATGGTCATATATCTTAAATTGATAGAGACCAGTGAAAATATGACTGTGCCGTAGATATTATCAGTACCAGTACCACCTATATTTATAGTGTACTCACCGTGAACTCTGTTAACATAGTGCCGAACTCCATGACTTCAGAGCTATAGCCCAGAGCACCTAACAGATGGGTGTGGTACATGTAGATCGTTGACAGGAAAGCCATTGTGATGAAAGGCCATTTAAAACATGACTTTCGACCAGCCTTGAACTTTTTTGCAGCCTGAGTACCATAAAAAACACCAGAGCGGAAATTCTGTGAATGTTTCTTTTAAATTAATTGCTTGGCTTGCAAATTCTACAGTACTAGTATCCTGGCAGTACTTTGGTGTGCCGTGAGAGATCATCATGTGTAATAAGTATCTGTACTATTATTACTTATTACGGCAAGGTGGTTGAGTGGTGCAGATGGTAGCCCGCCTGGCTGTGAAGATGAATGCCCATGTTCGAATCTTGTGGGATGCAATCTTATTTTCCAACATCCATCCGTGGCTTCGGATGGACATGACTATTATTATAGTAAAGATTGTATTTTACAATTCTTTGCTGATTTATGCCTTATGTACCCCGCACTGTGCAGCGTCGTGTTTTATTTGTCTTAGAGGTTATTCCAAACTACTTCACTCCACTCACCAGGTAAAACTTCAGTTGAAAGCCAATTTAGAAAAATGGCAGCGTTTGTTAAGTACTAGCAGTACTAGCATTTTGATAAAAACTAAAAAGCAGAGGTAGCAGCATGCAAAATTAGTCTGCTGCGGTTAAGTCTCATTGATATATAATTTATGGAAGTCAAACAGTATTAGGGAAGATTTATCTATGAGAGCCACTGACATCAACTTACCAGCATTGTCATGGTGTTCACTTTGTTTGCTTTCCTACATGTCCGCGAATAAATACAAACATTATTCTCAGAACAACAAATAAGTGAGACCAATAAAGTTTGGAAGTGGCAGAAAAAAAAGAAAATATGGTTTTATGTTCTTGTATAGCATAATTTGGAAAATATTTCCGTTTGGAATTAAATTATAGCCCATACAGTAATATTGATGGTGATTCGCACATACAAACTGCATACTGTTTAGGCTTGAACAAACCCAACTAATAACTGATCGATTTCAAGATCAAGGAAACTAGCCTTCAGCCGTCATAAGCCAGAGGAAGTATGCTCTCCTAGTTACTAACCCTGTACGAGTTCATCAGTCCTTCGAGACAGTCTGATGGACATCCTGGACCAGCGTCTCGTACCACAGTAGCCCCTAGGAACCACAGGCATGCTAGATAGGTTAAACCACTGATGAGTATAGCTAAGAGGGTGCCCTTTGGTATTGCGGTAGAAGGGTTCTGAAAGACATAGCATGAGTTTACAAAGCACTGACCATGAATTAAAAAATTAACAGCACTAGATGTTCACTGAGTGAACTTATTCAAAATAATGTAGAACAACCTATACTGTGGTTGCATGTAGAACCTGTGAATAACTGTTCAAGGTAAACATCTATGTAAACTCCTGGTTAAATTAGATGAATGATGATGGAATTTACACCAAAGCAAAAGAGAAGTTTTTTAAAACGATATCAAAATTTATTTAGCAATCAGTTGAATAGATGACATTCTCTTCAGCGAGACCACGATGAAGGATTTTTTACACAAGTGCATGGAATGCCGAAAATTTTTAAATGCTAGCGTTTAGGAAGACGCTACTACAAAGCTTTAGTATAACCTGATCAGTGATGATATATGACCTCTCATGCTAGATAATCAGCCCATGACATGACTGCGCATGAGAGACCAAGAGATGTGCTCCATTGTAACTAGGGCACTAGACGTTAAATGATCCGTGAAGAATGTCTTGTCTCCCTTTGGCCAGCACTCTAAACATGTTATGGATTGACTTTGCGGTTTTAAAAATGAAGAAAACAATCTATTTATCAACCTTCAGGAATGCCGAACTACACAACAGGGCTGTCCATAGCTATATTTATATGACCCAGTTAATCAACAAGTTTGCAGCATCTCCAAGATTGAATTGGCAAAACCCGCCAGTAAAGTAAGTTTTATTACTCGCACATTTTTTATCAAATGTTTGAAGCTTTCGAAAGATGGAAACAGTAGTTGCGAAGGATATACAAGAAAATGCGGCGCAAGTGATTCCATTTTAATCGCTTTCCACATTTCATTTGTTCCAAATTCGAGTCACTGCGTTTCCATGACCCGCATAATTCGCAAATTAGAGCCAATCCGCAAGTTATCCGCGTCATGGAAACGGCATAAATCCGCAAGCTATCCACATAAATTCGCAAGCTAAGCGAGTTTTGCTATCCGAAAAACTTTATCGAATCCATCGTGTTTGCGAATCATGGAAACGGTACTTGCGATTAATGCGCATTAGATTATCGTTGGCTATTACATAAAAAACATTTTCGCGCTTCAGTCGTTTTTACAGATATGTTTCCGCACCGAAATTGGCTTACAGACCTTTTAACAGACTTTTGTATGATCTCTATTTACATTAGTATATTTTGTTATTTTTAAATATTTAATGATTAAATAAGTCAATTGCGAATAGCTGAGATAGGTATTTATTGAAAAATAATGACAATTTTGGTTGTTTTCTGATCACTATCTCACTCATGCGAAACTGCGCATCTCATTCAGAGATCATATAGCATTCACGAAAAGGATTTCCCAGGGTTTTCCATAACGTTACGGTGGTTTTGACTGAGTGAGATAGTGATCAGAAAACAACCAAAAACGTCATTATTTTTCAATAAATACCTATCTCAGTTATTCACAACTGACTTATCTAATCATTAAATATTTAAAAAGAGCAAAATATACTAATATAAATAAATATCATACAAAAGTTTGTTAAAAAGTCTGTTAGTCATATTTGGTGCGTAAAAATACCTCGTTTTTATTTCGATTTCAGCAGTCTCAATGCGCCAACGTTACCAACGATCGCTACTAAGCTAAGCGTGACAAGGCTGCTTAGCTATTTATAGTCGTTAATTATGCTAATACTTGACCTATGGGGTCAAGTACTGGTGTTAAATCCGCATCGCCAGGTGTTCATTGAAACGCTCAATTGCCAAGTAACTCAACTTGCGGATAGTTCGAATTATGTGAAACATGCGGATTATGCGAGTCATGGAAACATAGTGAATGTGTGTTGCAAACGGAGACAAGAGCTTGCCGCTATGACCTCAGGCGTACAATTCCTTATCTTTTTAACAAAGCACCTGCATTAATCCGTAACATGCGAATGTATATTGATTCACTTATCGCACAGTAACCCAGAGCCGCACAATTTGAAAGCTTTAAATCGGCATAATCCACACAATGAAAACATAGTGTACGACAGTTGTACAATCATATAAGCAATCACTCAGAGAGAGCATATTTGAAAGTTCAATCGCAGCTGATGAGAAAACAAATATCAGTACGAAAACAATAATATTATTGTCTATCCTAATCTGCCTGATGGTCACCATGGAAGCCATATCAACAGACCTTTAAATCTCCTGAGATGTTTGCTCCAGCAAGAATTCCTGTAGAAGCGGGAAAGAATATGCCAAACACCGAGAAAAATGTTTCCCCATCTCTAAATTCAGGAGCAAAGTTCTCACAAAACGGACATGACGTACCTGAAATGTGAAGAAGAATACTAAATCTCAATGACAGAAGAACATTCAAGTGATGATATATTTATTACACTACTAGGTGATAGGTGATATATTTATTACACTGTTAGGTGATATGTTTATTGCACTGTTAGGTGATATATTTATTACTGTTAGGTGATATGTTTATTGCACTGTTAGGTGATATATTTATTAAACAGTTAGGTGATATATTTATTACACTGTTAGGTGATATATTTATTACACTGTTAGGTGATATATTTATTAAACAGTTAGGTGATATATTTATTCCACTGTTAGGTGATATATTTATTACACTGTTAGGTGATATGTTTATTGCACTGTTAGGTGATATATTTATTACACTGTTAGGTGATATATTTATTACACTGTTAGGTGATATATTTATTAAACAGTTAGGTGATATATTTATTATACTGTTAGGTGATATATTTATTACACTGTTAGGTGATATATTTATTACACTGTTAGGTGATATATTTACAATACAAATGGGATTTACAACAATGATTATCTAAACCAGTGGTTCTCAACCTTTTTCAGTGTATTTCCCACTTTGACAAACTACACTTAGAGATTTCTCCCTCTCTAACAGCCAAAAATTGTGGTATTTTTGCCACTCTCAGATTACAGGAGGCTTTACAGATAGCATTTTGCCATACAGTCAAAATGAATCAATTAGTAATTGAACTGTGATAGAAATCATACTGTATGGATAGTTTGTCATGACATACTTTTTATTTATGGAAAAATAAAGTTCAAGATAAACACAACAATAGAGTAATTTAAATACCCAACAAGCTGCTTGATACATCACAAGGCTTGGTTTCCGTATTAATACAGTTCTACCCACAATAAAAGCATGTATCTGCACCATGTTTGCGATGAAAATCCAGTACAACAGCTATATCCTTGAAATGAGCGTAATCAATATTCTCAATCTGAAGCTTGAGAAGTTCCCACCTCAAATCCTCAAATTTCCCACTGGTGGGAAATTTCCCACTGGTTAAGAACCCCTGATCTAAACGATTGACATATAATTATTCATTAATTAGGCTACTGAGAACAATAAAAATTTTCCTTGTGATTAAAAAGTTATAAAAATGATATGGTTTCAATCGAAAATAATTTTGACTCTGGGTTACCTAACACAAAAAACCACATTACAAAATTTCATATAAAAACCATAACATTATAATATTCCATATAATTTATATTCTACATAAATTATATAATTTATAGATTTTTTGTTAACATATGTAGCATCGGATAAAATCGCAATGTAAAACTCTGCAGTTCTAAAAAATATATGAAAATATAGTCTTCTAGTACATACAACTACATTTTTGAAATATTTGGATAGTTAAGCCGTATTCATGGAAACATTAGCATCACATATTTAACACACCACGCTGCCTGTGGATACTGGATGTATGGATAATGATAAACAGATGAGATCAGCTTATGTAAACTATCACATTCTGCAATTAACAAAAACAGCACCGAGAAGAGCTGTAGGAAATATCTAGAAATCAATTAAAAATTACTACTGAAGAGGATTTGGTCTGCAACGGCAATACGACAGCAAATGAGAAATGCAATAACAATTTGATCAGTCATTTTCTTATGAAATTTTAGCAAATGTGTCACCAATTTTTTTACATTTATTTTCATGAATTGTGGATGCATTTACCTTTTTCATTCGCGTAGAGCGATAGTCAAGTTCTTGCAAAACTTTCAAATTTTGTTGATTTCTATTAGCAGCCTATATAGGTAAAATAACGTCTGAAGCTCTCAACATACTTACTGTTGTATAGCCCAATGTTTCCTTGGCTTATTTGCTGTGCTGTGGGTGGTATGAATACCCCGATGACGAAATTTACCAATGATATGAGTAATATTATCAGTAAGACAATTTGTGCCTAAAAGATCACCAAAGGTAATTATAAACTGAGTACATAGGACAGAACAAAAGCTTTGCAGTTCAACAATAACAGGCAACAGTAAACACAACAAAAACAAACATGCAATGTAAGAGATACTCTAGCTATAGTCATGTATTATAGCCTACCTACCCTAGCCTCCCATTCCATGCCAATTACTGCAATCGCGAGGAGGGCGGTCACTGTGACCACCCCAATTATTCTGACATCATTCAGCTCATCAAAGATCAGCATATCTCCTGCCTAGGACATTAAGCACCTAAATTACTTGACGAACTGATCATGTGAGTTCAATTTGGACGCAACCGAAATGGTTTTGTCCATTCTTTTTATATATAGGTTTTTCTTTGTTCATTTTTTACGTTTCTCTATATAATAGTGATAAAGATAATTATGTTACATGTTGGCACAAAAACTTGAGTAATTCTCTGAAATTAGCTAATCAGAACAAACTAAGTGAGCTTTTGGTGATATGGATAGTCTGAGATTAAATGTACGACCCCACAAGCCGAAAATTTGGGAAGTTTCGGTCGAAATCATAAAATAGATGAAAAACACGAAAATATTCGTCCAAAGCTCTCAGAATTGTCAAAGCTGTGCATGCACAACAAAATCGACGACGAGATGCTTTCAATTGGCTGAACAAATTATTAGCGAGCCCGATTTTAGCAGCTTTCGCGATTTGTTTAGTTCCCGACATAGTTCAACATAGCAAATGCGATGCAATTAATTAGATTGCGCTAGAGATGGCACATTTTTTAATCAGTTGCATTTTATTTACCATGCTAAATCGCATTAGTATTTTTCTTGCGTGTCGTTATATGTGTCTCGAACTAAACAAATCACAAAAGCTGCTAAAATCGGGCTCGCTAACAATTTGTTCAGCCGATTAAAAGCGTATTGTAAACGATTCTGGTGTGTATGCAGAGCTTTCACAATTCTGCGAGTTTTTGACAAATATTTTCATGTTTTTTGTGATTTCAACAAACACTTCCGAAATTTTGGCTCGTGGTGCCATACCTCAAGATCTTGCAAATATTTTATTTGTATAGTTGAGCTATATGATCAGACAATCTTTTGAACTCTTGCACATCCTTTGAAGTTGGGCAATAGAGCAAACATATGATACCTTGACACGACAATGATAGACTGCTAGATCTAGGCAGGATAATATGTTGATATCCAGATCGGCATGAAAAAGATCAAATAAATGTCTAATAAATGAACACCAGGGAATAGATAAGATTTATGAGGTTGAATGATTGCATAGTGTGAATGGCAGGGCTATAATACATCTACAATACGTGTCAGAGTGACTAATCCATAAGGATGGCCTACATCGACTAAGTGCTCCTCTCTACCAGCCTAAATCAAGGAGGCCGACTTGAGAACACTTATACAAGCTTTCGTAGGTGTGGTAGGTTCACACCTACACAGTATTGTCTTAAGCCTGGTTTCCATATGACAGCGCAAGGCGCGCAACAAAGCGCACGACGTCGTGCGTACGCTGATCGCAAAGATCCAACAGAATGGATCCTTGCGATGGGTGCGCGCGATGATGTATCCCACAATACACCGCTAGACCTTTTCAACCTATCCCACAATTCAAACGGAGGGCTGTGTTCTGAAGAAATCGGTCTCCCGTACGAAAGAGTAAGCCTGGTTTTCATATGATAGTGCAATTTCGCAACGGAGGGATGTTTTTTCGAAGAAATATGTCTCTCCTACGAAAAAGTAAGGAAATTATCCACCCTGTCCAATGCAAGCATGGCACCTACGCGCGATATGGAAACACTGCATCGCGGCCCAAGAAATGCATTGCGCACGATCACTGGGCCGCGCACGATCATTGCGCTGTCATATGGAAACCAGGCTTTACTACACTTGGTCGTACAACTAAATGAACAGCCCGCAATGAGAGTTCGGAAGTCATCAAAGGGAATTCTTTAGAAGGGAATACATATTAAAGGGAATATATAAGTGACCCATATGGGCTTGTTTGTAAATAGCGTTAAATAGTACCAAAACAGCACGTTTCATATAAACGTGGTAAAGGGAAAAAAGAGAAAAGACGGCACACAAAGGCTCTTGTCAACATCCTTACTAAGCAGTAGGGCTACCTGTTGTTTAGCTGCTTTAGGTCTAGACATGCATTCCTTTCACAGCTAATGTATGTTTTTTTTTTTGTTCCAAACAAACCAACTTCATAAACACCAATGACCTCTTCTAGACGATTTCCTTGACTGTGAGATGAGGCCATGCAGGGCATAGACACCTGACGAAGATTAGCTCCATTTTCAAATCGAGCAATCCAGTTTAGGACAATGACGTTGAGCAAACGTCCAGTGCTTGCCAAAACTACACGCCATACAAACTACACGCCATACAAACTACACGCCATACAAACTACACGCCATACAAAGTAGGCGTTATACACAAGATTTAATGTGCTTTCTAAAATGAAATGTTAAGGAAACAGAAGCGTTTGCGTAGCAGCCTTGCGCATAAGCATTTACACAAATCAGATACAGACTCAAGACCGACATAAGTCGACTACTGTGGGCGATAGACAAGGAGAAACAAAGGAGAGAATCAGATGAGTATAAAAATATAATTAATGAACTAATTAGGCTAACCTCTGTATTACTCTAACGATGGTTTACTGTTTCACTAGATACCACAATAACAGTTCTTAAGTCGAGAGGTATTCCTACGATCTTGACACAATTAGGCCTTAATGAACATGAGCAGATGTCTAATATTTGTCACTATGTTTCCATGTTAATCTGCAAGTTTGGATTATCAGCAAGATGGAAGCGGCGAGAACCTGCAAGTTAAATGAGTTTTGTCACTCGCAAATTTTTACCAAATGTTTCATGCTTACGAAAGATGGAAACACTTGCAAATGATGCACAAGAAATGCCACGCAAGCTATTCCATTTTAAACATTTTCCACACTTCACTCTAGAAGTGTGGAAAAAGTTTGAAATGTTTAATTAAGTGCGCAGAACTCCAGTCAGTCTTATTTCGATTTGAGCAGTTCCGAATGTATCGCTATGATCTTCCGCATAGAAACTCAACACGCGCAGAACTCCAAACCCATATCATCCACACCATGGAAACATAGTCACTATGTTTCCATGGTGCGCAGTACTGCGAAGCAGCCCCCTCCGAAGTCGAGGGGATTGTACGTTTCCATGCTGCGCAGTGGTTTTCAGCAAATAACGCAAATTAGCCAGAGAAGAGAAATTGTATAAATCGAATCGCTTGATGGAGAAATAGAATCGATCACGGATACCGAACGTCATAAACAGTCTTTTTTATGATTCTGTCGTCATACTTTTATTTACAATACACATTCACAAGGTTTTACAAACCTTAACACACTCTTTACACAGTAATATATTTTTAATAAGTATTTTTTAAGTAATATATTATTTAAACGTTAATTTAGGACTTGCCACCTATTTTTCGAAGTGTTGGCATCGATAACAAAGTCCAGGAAAGTAATCACCTCATCATCCTCGTGAATGCAGACCATAATTAAATTTATGTGGAAGAAGATCGGAAGAATAGTGAAAAAACAAGATTAGCAGGACAACCTTTGTACTAGTTTATGGCCATCGAAAAATCCGTCTCCACGGCATGAGAGCTATGCGCAGCCAGCGAATTTCCTTGCTGCGAATTTGCACTGGCTTCGCACTGATCAGTGCGCAGTGATTTCAGTGCGAAGACGCCGTTTCCATGATTCGGAGATAGCGCAACTCCGAAGCACTGCGCATCATGGAAACATAGTGTTTGTTTCCATGATGCGCATTTGGAGTTACTGCTCAATTAAGTGCTCCGAATGAACATCTGCATTTAACACCAGCGCTTGACTCCATAGGTCAAGTATTAAGGTAATTAATGACCCCACAAATAGCTACGCAGTCTTGTCATGCTTAGCTTAGCAGCTCTCAATCTGAACATTGGTTTGGTACATTGAAACAGTTCAAATGGAAATGAAAACGACTGAAGTGTGAAAATGTTTAGAATGGAATAGCCAACACGATATTTTAATGCTCATCACTCGCAAGTGGCGTTTCCATCATTCGCAAGCACGGTGGATTCGATAAGAATTTGCGAGTAGAAAAACTCTCTTAGCTTGCGAATCTTATGTCATTTCCATGATGCGGATAACTTGCAGATGGGCTCAAACTTGTGTGTCATGGAAACATAGTGTATGCGTATCTGGCTATGAAAGAATCGTAAAAGTACCTTGAGTAAGTCTCTTATTGTCTCCGCAAAGCCTACGACGTACATAGCTACAGCTATAGCGTTAGCCAGTGAGAATATAATACCTATAGCTCCCCCAAACTCTGGGCCAAGACTTCGAGAGATCATGTAGTAGGCACCACCTGAAACAAAAAAAAAGGCTTTTAGGCGAAAAAATTACAAATCAATTCATGTCTACAATTATTAACAGACTTTGTTATGTAAAGTAGATACTCACACCAGTAAACCTGGCAGTGTAACCTATATGCATTTTTCTTCGCAAACAGTATAACCTAATAACCGCAAGCACCGGCGACAGCACTGCACGGCTATCAGTAGTGAAATGTGAACCTACATGCCGAGTACCGCTGGTAGTTGTCGGTAGTCAACGCAAGAGTTCACCACAGGCAAAACCTTCCCGAAATGCACTGTACAGGTGAAGATCATCATTATCGAAACGGCATGACGAGCGAACAATTTTTATGCACTTATTAGCGATGCAGCTTTATGTGAACAGAAGCCGCCGAGCCTAGCATCGCAAGTGTTTTGCCGCGCAAGATTACCGCCAGGGTCTCGCAATCGATATGGGAACCAGGCTTAAGACTGCAGCGAGCTGGCTGTATCGACATAAACCATCTAGCATTGACATAAACAACCACTTATGAGAGAGCAAGAGGTGAGGGAAGTGATTAAACTTCAGCTAGCTATAGCTATGTGCAAAAACCCACTGGGGAATAAGGAATGGCAGCAAAGGACAGCGCCATGAAAAAGTCTTATAGATAATGCTAGCTGCAGGGAGCGGCAGCATCTATGGGTATGTCACTGATAACACAGCACTGCTGTCAGTAGGCTAGACTGATTAGCTCATTTGTCTGCTCACAATGAGGCTCTAAGAATATAACAAAGGAGAGTAGCTTCAACGCAAGCGTCTGCTTTAGACATACTTGCTAAGTTCAATTCAATACATGTACAGATTTTTCCACTTCAGCTCTGAGTCTACAATGTATGACAATGCCATCAGCAGTTATACTGTCGGTCTCTAACAGTTATATTGTCAGTCTCTAACAGTTATACTGTCAGTCTGTAACAGTTATACTGTCAGTCTCTTGCAGTTATATCGTCAGTCTCTAGCAGTTATATTGTCAGTCTCTAGCAGTTATACCGTCAGTCTCTAACAGTTATATACTGTCGGCTCCTAACAGTTAGACTGTCGGCCCCTATAACAGTTAGACTGTCGGTCTCTAACAGTTATATTGTCAGTCTCTAGCAGTTATACTGTCAGTCTCTAGCAGTTATACTGTCAGTCTCTAGCAGTTATACCGTCAGTCTCTAACAGTTATATACTGTCGGCTCCTAACAGTTAGACTGTCGGCCCCTATAACAGTTAGACTGTCGGTCTCTAACAGTTATATTGTCAGTCTCTAGCAGTTATACTGTCAGTCTCTAGCAGTTATACTGTCAGTCTCTAACAGTTATACCATCAGTCTCTAACAGTTATACTGTCAATGTTCAACAGTCATCATGGCAAAAGTGAAATGAGGAACCAGATTCATAGATTATTCCGTTAAAAACCAGACTATCTAGGATACATCCGCTTGTTGCACTTACCACCCTTGACCTCTCCATTGGTACAGATGGCTGCCATAGAAAGGGTGGTTATGGTGGTAACCAACATGGAGAGAAGGATAATTATAGAACCATAGCCAATGCCTGCCTGACCTACGACCCATGATAGCCTCAGGAACAACATCACACCCCAAATGTTGAGCAGACATCTAACCTAAAGTAAAACAATCAAGTTTATTGGTCAAAAAAGACAAATGTAATGATACATGTATAGCAGTTGAATCTCAAAATGTATTTTATGATCTGAACTTGGCACAGTTATATGCATTGTCAGCAGAGTAATAGGTAAGTCATTCCAGACATACAGGTAAGTTATGTTAAGGTTAACATGAGAGGCCAAGGGCAATGTTCACGCATTAAACTAAAATAGATGTGTTCATAATGGACTATCAATCACTGTTTGATTAGGTTGGAGGAGCACGGTAGAGACATATCAAGGTCATGCTACAAAAATATACAGGTACTTGTTTTTGTGCTCTACAAACCTGGCTAAGATAAGATCGATGAAAGATGGTTAAAATGCTCAAGAGCTCCTCTAAATCATGACACAACTACGTGTATGCAAATCCTTAACCTCCCAATTGCAAACGAATTAGCAGTAACTATTTCTATGCATTACTCTAAGAGATTTTTAAAGTGAACTGCTAGGAATTTAATAATGTATTTCTCAAGGTGCGTGTCTCCTGTAATTTTATAAATACAACAAGTTGTACATCTTGAGCAACAAGTATGATAATCGAGCCATGCACACGTAGGAAAGTGTACTGATATACATACCAGCACTCCTTTGATCCAACCGAACTTGCTTACAGTGGGGAGTATAGCTATCCTCTCCACCTCATCCGCATCCACCAAGTTTGACTTTTCGGTCATCTTGACTACATCCACTTCCTACACGGCCATAAGGGTACAGCATAAGTTTATCCTGCTAATACTCAGACTATACCTGACTAAAGTCAAAACTCGAGTTAACAGTTTGATTATTTCTACATAAAGAATTTTTTATGTAAAGTAATTTCTACCAACCAACATCGAAAATTTCTTATAAACTTACAGCTTTCTTTATCAAGTCCATGAATACAGTAATTTTACAGTAAATTAAAGAGAGCGTACTCTAACACCAATAATTATAGATTTTTCTCGTCTTTTCCTACACAGCAAGGTGTATGCAACCAAGAAAAAAAATTACCGCCAAGAAAAAAGAGATTATTTTTATTGGTTAGCGGTTAGTTCATCGTGTGTACACCTTATCATTGATGATGATGTTAAAACAGCTAATCATTGCGGTTCATCGGACAGCTAAACATCGATTTGAGCGATAGTGTGCATGGGCTTTTATACCTGCACCAATCGACCGCCTTCTGAATAATTGAGCATCTGCTTATTCTCTGTGCTTTATCGAAGAACGTGATGATTTCCGTCAATACACAATCATAGGATCTCTTGCGATACTCGTGATGATCGTTGATACGTCAATGCACGTGATTGTCATGTTTCTAGTACAAGTATATAAAATAGAGATATTCGATACGTCTTTTTCTTTCTTGAAGTGCGGCAGGAGAGAAAACTATACTCTTAAGGCTCACAATGTTGGGACACTCGTTACTCAAATCCAATTTGAGAACTTGCATCAACTTGACGTTGTAAGTTATAGAAATTTCTTACGCAATATGAAGCAAAGAAGTTTCATGAATTCTTTATATTAAGTGAAAATTACGTAAAAGGAGGTTTATGTTATAGGAGTGTCTACTGCGAGCTGCAATAGGATAAAAGTACCTATGCTGTTGGCTGTTATAAACCCACTACTTGATTGGCTACATGAACATTCAAGACGAAAAGCCCACTACTTGATTGGCTACATGAACATTCAAGACTAAGAGCAAACTACCTGATTTGCTACATGAACATTCAAGACTAAGAGCACACTACCTGAATGGCTACATGAACATTCAAGACTAAGAGCACACTACTTGATTGGCTACATGAACATTCAAGACTAAGAGCAAACTACCTGATTTGCTACATGAACATTCAAGACTAAGAGCCCACTATTTGATTGGCTACATGAACATTCAACACTAGAAGGCACTGAACTTGTCCAGGTTTAGGCTACCTGTTTCTTATTATGCGACTAAAAACACTTCAAGGTAAGTTCACAACTAAATCATACTTTCAGTAATTTCCATTTTGCAGGCATCATATACAGTAAACTCAAATCATCAATGAAAGCAATAATGAGTTAATTTGCCTATAGTCTCCTTCACCTTTTCTTCATGAAGTTGATCTAACGTTGGTCTTTTGTTTTGTGAGGCATTTGTTGTTTGCCGGTAAAAGTCGAGGTTAGGAATGGCCTCATGGGTGTTCTGACCAAACGTCTTGAGATTGGTTGTGTCAAACTTCCGATGAGTATCATGAACAGTGCTGTTATGGTCATGGTCGCAGGCGTCACCGATATCACCACTTTTAATGCTGACATGCCTTGTGCGAGGAGTGAAGATAGATGGTTTTTTCGGTTGATTGGATTCGGCATGAGGATGCTCATCCTCAACTGATGATTGGACAGCTGAAGGAGAAACTGGGTCAGTTTTAAACCTCGGATGGGCAGCATCTACAACAGTGTGATTAGAAATAATACAGTATTCATTTAACTTCCATATAGTCTAGTCTACTATATTATCTCATTCGCGCCCGGATGGGTGCATTATAGAGATGTCATTATGTACCAGTATTTTTTTTTTTTTTTCTACGAGACAAACAAATAAACGACTTGATTAAATCAATAAGACAATTAATTATGCAAGTTAAACAAGTCAATAAAGACAGAAAATAAGGGGTTTTTGGTCTATTATAAGACGATTGCTTCAAGAGAGCAATCGGATAACGGATGATTACAGAAAATACGCAAAAACAAAAACTATTTGATTAAGTCAACAAGACAAGCAAGGAAACTAGTTAATCTAGTCAAGAAACTCAAGCAAAATATTTATATATAGTTGTTTGTTGTTTGCATTAATAAAACGATTTAAGTAAAACGATACAAGCAAGCAAGCCAACAAGTCATGCATTAAAGTGGGTGTGATATGGGAATTTCAACAGCTAAACAGAAATACCTGTTTTATATTTCAGTGAAAATCAAAACTAATGTTAAATTCGCCCCTCAGTCTCGATTTATGCAATGGTGCGCTCAAATGCTGCCAGCTATGCAACTTAAATGCAAAATTCTATGTAAAAATGTATATATGTAAAATATTTCACTGTTTGCATATAACTATCTATACATTCGTTGTTTTCGTAATATTCAGCCGAGTTTGATAACAACAAAAATAAATACACTTTGCTGACTTCCACACTATCGCAATAATAATGCAATACCGCTCATATTGATCGCCAGCAATGCATACCTAAAAGTTAGGTGCGATTATTATGAAGTTAATAAGATTAATTGTCGTAATGAATATCAGGCCATCATAAACAAAGCTCTACAAAAAACTATGAAAACAGAATGTGACACCTTACAATTGGCGGTCGGTCTCAAGGCTCAAATGCGATCAAACAGGCGCGATAAATTGTCAACTGCATTCACTTTATTTGGCTCTTAAAATCAACACTTTGGTTGAAAAAACTAGTATTACCATAAAACCTCTATTTGACCGCCACCTCCATTTGACTGCCACTTTGACATTATTTGATCTTTACGAGCCCATAACATCAACTGATCAGGAGAAAATCGTCCACAAAATCGTATTAATAATAAATCGTTTATATCAATAAAAACTTGAAAAGCAAAAAACTACAAAAAAGTTAAAACTTTGAAAGCAAAACCATAACAATAATCAATAATGATCTCAGGCTTGTAGTGGTTCTCTGTTTAACGCGGTCTTTCTACTTCAAAGTAGCCTACATTTATAAAAAATGGCTTGAAGGTTAATGGTTGTTAAAGCAACGCTATAGAAATAATTACTGTCTCGGGCTAATAGTGGTTCCTTGTTTAACGCAGTCCTGATACTTCGAAGTACATGTACATATATAAAAAACAGTTTAACTTTATGATAGTGGATAGAACTTTGAAAGCAACGCCATAGAAACAACTACTAACTGTCTCAGGCTAATAGTAGTTCCTTGTTGAACGCGGTCCTGATACTCCGAAGGACATGCGTATAAGAACAGGTTTGCAAGTTTTGGACTAAAGTTTAGCCGGCAAACTTTCACGCGTTGCATTGGTGCTAAATGCAGCGCATGAAAGTTTTGCTCAGCCAAAAATTTTTTGGACACTAATATCGACTAATTCAGCAGTGCAGAAGAAAAGCTGAGGCCAGAAGATATTGAGGAAGGTATTGGACAACTAAAAGATGTTCATTGCATCGAAAGCAACAATCAGAATGCAGCTATCCGAGCAAATGATGGAAATATGTTTGTCCCACGAACAAACGAGCGGGAGCGATGTATGAGAGTTTTTATGATAAATGCATGTGCACACAACTTACGAAAATTATTCATCAACAATGAGACGAACCCTTGTCTTGAAATTTCATCAACAAATTTAACCATCGTTTTGTAGAGTCATTAAAGTATAATAACGATACAAAACACATATAAGCCTATTTAAATATGTTACCAAGTCTTTTTAAATTGTCGAAATTCTTTTGAAACTTACCCATCTGATCGGATTATACACAAATAGACAGATTAATTTGGCCGAAATTCGTCACAAAACGCTTGAAAAGCTTGGTTTAATAAAAGTTACGACCGGAAATTGAAACGCCGAGCGACAGAGAATAGAACGATTAAAAATGGCAGTAAAATGGCACTGCAGTGCAATAGAATAACTGCAATGGTAGCTGTAATGTACTGAGTGTGAGTGTTATTATATACAACAAATAGCAATAATGAAAGGAAAAGATTATATGTTTATATCTCTCCCCCTGCAATAGGAGAAATGCAATATTGGCCAATATTAGAAGTAAAATGCACTGATATTATTAGAATAACCATTATTATTAATATAGTAATGATATAAAACCAATGCACAATTTTGTTTACATTTAAAAACGTCATAGCTAGCAATATCAAGAAGTTGTGATATTTATATAGATTTTTAGAAAATCTGTACTACGTAGTCATTGTTCTGTAGTCATCCAAACTTATAATTAAATATTGTAATAATCTCATAAGAATCGTTAGAAAAAAATATCATCATTTCCTTTACTTACACTGCTTTGGACATCAGTTAGAATACCAAAGTACTCAAGTGTCTAAAATGTCAGTTACTTTAAAATCAGCAAAAATGAAACGATTTCAGTACGCCTACATGAATTACAGAAACCTTCGGCAATGCTATAGACTGGTGAAATGTGCACGTTATTTTTTCGCGAATTGTGCATGACTAGATCGTTCTATTATCTGTCGCTCGGCGTTTCAATTTCCGGTCTTAACTTTTATTAAATCAAGCTTTTTAAGCGTTTTGCGACGATTTTCGAACAAATTAATCTGTCTATTTGTGTATAATCCGATCGGATGGGTAAGTTTTAAGAGAATTTCGACAATTTACAAAAACCTGGTAACATATTTAAATAGGCTTATATGTGTTTTGTATCGTTATTATACTTTAACGACTCTACAAAACGATGGTTGAATTTGTTGATGAAATTTCGAGACAAGGGTTCGTCTCATTGTTGATGAATAATTTTCGTAAGTTGTGTGCACATGCATTTATCATAAAAACTCTCAAACTTTGGTTTGGTTGTAGCTCGGTGGTTAGCTTTGGTGGTTAGCTCGTTTGGTCATGGGCAAATGAAGATAAGTCTTTAAATTTAGAATGAAATGAAAATACTAACAAATTGCAAAGAAAGACACGGGCTGTAATACCATCGCAGGTCAATTGCAAGCAATAGATATCAACTGGTAGAGATTTTTCTCAATTATATTACGTTTCTCGATGCACATTTATTAAAGGGAAAGTAAACACAATTTACTGATAAAGGCCAACTTTTACCCTATTTGTTTTGTGTAATTTACTGCGTTTAGCAGATTATAAATTATTTTTTACAACAGACAAATACTCATAATAGTATTTTGAAAACAAAAAATGCCCGTGCATTCACATATAACTGAGTACAGAGTCATTTTTCAATTGCATATTTTGCAAAAATCGGATAGATAACGCCATTGCGAAAATGAGTGTGAAACGGACTCGCCACTGGGAACACTGATTCTCAATCAATCATCCAATCACGAGACAGGTAGTGTTTGACTTGAAACGTGATCTAATGTGAGGGACATCGCGCGTCTCCCACAATTGTGACAATCCGGAAACAAGTGCACATTTAGAACACGTCTTTGACCGTCGTTGCTAATACACGTATCGCTAAAGTATTTCAACTATAATTTATTTCTCTCGTTGTTCTATTACGTTCACAATACAATGGCTAAAAGATTCACAGCTAAAACAACCACTCCTTATAGAAGCTACCCAATTGATGACGAAGTTGAAGATGGGCAAATAGATAAATATATCAGTGGTGAACTATTCAATGAGCGCAAGCGAAACAGACAGTCAGATTCATCATCATCATGTTCAACAACGATTAGTATAGCAACGACCATGAGCACTACTATTACTACCACTGCTTCAACTACAATTGCTTCGCCTACAACTACCTCCACTCACGTCTTACCAACTCCAGATAAATTTTGCAAGTGTGGCAATTGTTCTGACTTGCCGACAGCTATTGAAAAAGTATGTTGCTACACTGAAAATTTGGCTAATACAAACTTTCAGGATGATCAGTATATTCCCGGTATAAATAGCTGCATCTTGCAGTCTAATTTACTAATACATCAGATATTGGGGAAAGTTGCCATACAACTCTCATGGTTCAAGCATCAAAGGTATCTTGGCTTCAGAGGGGATGCTTTTCTGTTTACTAAGACTAATTTAAACTACAGACACCATGCTTATAGAAACTATATAGATTTCGTCTACGGGTACCTTGGAAGAAGAAACCGGAAAGTTATTCCTTCATGCGTTGTTGCTTACATACGCACAATGTGGCCTGATCTAAGTGGGAGTTATGTAGGCTTCAAAAATGTGGAATCGGAAGATGAAGATCAAAATGACGCAGATGAAGTGGAGCTTTTTATTAGGCCCTATGGATGAAGGAAATTAATGTAAGTTCAGTTGTGAGTTGGGCAAAATATGGTTTTTATAAATCTTTTAACTGAATCTGACAGCAACGTTACTTAGTTGATCTTCATGAATTGTACAGCGAATAAGTGAATAATGTATGGTTTGAGAAATAATTGTATTTCAATCACTTGACTTGCGCCATGACATAAAAACACCACATTTAATAGCTTATGTTACATAAATCTAAATCATGTTATACAAAGAACTGCATAATATTTATAACTTGAATAGCCTGTTATATTAATTTTATCAAAAAATATCTCACATAAAACTAGGGATTAAGTTTAACTTTTATGTAAATCTTGACCTATGCATTTCTTTTGCTGTGTTACCATCTGGTTTAATAAGATTTTTTTAAAGTGGAGCTGCTCTGTCCTGCAATTCAAATATTTGTATATTACACCATCATAGTAATTTCAGAAAGTCGCACAGGCTGTGGAGATTTTCTAATAAGGCTGTGGAGGTGTTCTAAAGCACCCGTGTGTTGACCATGGTTCAACAGACGCAATGTGTTTAGCAGTCTTGCTTGCCCTAACGCATCACAAAGGACTTTGTGCCCTGCACTTCCTGGAATTAACCATTTCACCTTTCTTTCCATTTCTCTGTGAACATCAAATTATTCGTTGTTATCTTTCAAGATATTATAAACCTGCAAAGTTTTTGTTTATTCTAATGTCAACCAGCTGCAGAATATTTAACCATTTGTACAATTTCTGTTTACTATTATGCAACAAATGACTACATATTCTTATATCACAAACCAAATGCATTCTAAGTGATATATAAAATGTTATATTACACATCTCCCTGTGCTTTGATATTTCTGAATATATTATTAGATTCAACATACAGCTTTCATGCCGACATTAAATAAATAAATAATATATTTTTTCATCACTCACGGATCAATTGGTTCATGAGAGCACTGGATGAACTTGTTCTGTCCTGGAAAGCTCCTGTGAATATTAGCGACATGGTTTGTATACTTGCATGGGATGATTGCTAAAATTATAGAGGAAAAAATAAATGCCAACACAAACAATAACAAACTGAGGCCTAATTTAAATCTGCAATTTATTATATAATTAGATTGTAAAAATTAGGTTTTCTTTTGATGAAACAACGTTACAAAACAACGCAAATACTACAAATATAATCATGCGGGCTAATCGCTTCAAGTGATCTGTAAAGCCTGTATTAGTAATGGTAGCATAAATATAACAATAATAATGGAATCCAAATTTTATGATAATATTAGTCATATATTTTATGAACAATTAGAGCATTTCTGATAATTCAGACCGAACAGAAAATTTAAACTCCCTTACTAACTTTTACTCAGTTAACCAAGTTAATTCAAGTGAATCAGGTTAACATCAAATGTAGCCTATGCAACTCAGCCTGAGTCTCATTGTCACTCAGTCATATCAAATCATTTTTGTACTAATGTACAGTACTACATATTTTGACTTACTATGTTTATTAATTTATATTATAAAATAACTATATTTGTTATTAATATTTATTTAAAATTCTTCATAAATTACTTACGGTTGAGGTTTGCCTGTTTGACGATGCTCTCTTGCTGTACGGTACAACACCATTAGGGAATGGAACCTCTCCCTCTTTCACTCTTAATCTTGTAGTTGTTCCAAATTGCTCCGAAAAAAGCTGGCTCTTATGGAAGTGCCTAATGCACACGACCGCACTAGCAGGTAGTCTGCGAAAAGTTAAGTCGACACGCTTTGCCTTAGACAGCCATAGTTTTGCTAAATTTGGCGACTGAGAGACAGGAACTCTAAAAAAGGTTATGCTACGACTTCTAGTGTCAGATTCACAACTAGCAAAGAGACATCTACCTATCATAATTAACTGACTGTGGTTAAAAGAAAATAAAATGTGTTGAATTACTAATGAATAAGTAAAGAAATCGTTACCGGAAACGGCTTTATTAAGATTCAGTGATGGTCTAACGTAAATGCACCAAAATATTTTTTCAACTTTGAACTTGCTAAACTAGTAGAAATATCTGCTAAAATTTTGCTTTCTCGTTCAATTAACATAGTATCATGCACTACCAATCATATAAAACAGTGTTAAAATTATGTGTTTACTTTCACTTTAAGAGATCTTTGACAAGTTTGAGGTAAGTTAGCAGATTTATTGCATCCAAAAGGTTTAATATCGATCCACCGAAAAAAGAGCACAATATAGGTGACATTCGCTTCGTCCGTAATTGGGCTAAATCTATCCTCCGAAAATTCTGAAGAGCCATTTGAAAAATACACCGCCAGCCTCTATTTGAACGCCGCCTCCAATTTACCACCACTATAAAAGAACGGTTGAAAAATAGAGCGCCATATCGTTCAATTAGAGGTTTTATAGTAGATTCAGTGAAAGCCATAAGGAATCATTCAAGGATACAATTTTTACTGCTTTCTAAGTCCATATACTATAAAACCTCTATTTGAACGCCACCTTCATTTGAACGCCACCTCTGATAGAACGCCACCTTTAATAGAATGCCACCTCTGATAGAACGCCACTATAGAAAAAGGGTTGAAAAATACAACGCCACTTTTTAAATGAATACCACTTTTATTTGCCCGCCACTTTGATATTTTCTGATCTTTACAAATACATAATAGAAAGAGATCAGTAGAAAGGTGTCCACAAAATAGTACTAATAATGATTTGGATACATCAATAACAGTTAATTATTTTGTTGTTGCTGTAGTGGTTGTCATGATTTTAGTGATGGTGTACCTGAAAAGATCGCTTGTCACAATCATCAGAACTGAACTCAGATTAAAAGTTACCAAGGTCTAAATCATATCCATTGTTTTCAGATTCGTTCGTAATGTGGTTTGAAGTCTGTCAGGAAAATCTTACTTAGTTTAAAATCTTACCTGAAGACTTCAAAACAACTTGATGAACAATGAGAATACTCATCAGAAACACTGAACGACGTAATAGCAGCCACTGTTATGGTGTATTCTAACTTTAAATAGCTAAACACGTCTCTAAAAATCAAAAACGTTATGACCGTTTTCTAACTCCAAAGCTTTACGTTTTTTACATTAATACTTTTAAGGCGACACCATCGAAATACTTGATAACAGCACTATGCTAATATTTTCATAATCCAAGTAGCTCCTTGTTCAACTCTGTCAGATATTTCAACGTGTAATATGGAAAACGTTTTAGAAAAAATGCTCAGGCCGACAACGTTAATGTCGATTCGCCTGAAGGAGAGTATAAAATATAGGCGACATTAGCAACCCTTTGCCTGTGAAAGGGTTAATATGAAATTCTACGTTGAGCAGGATGTTTTGGATCTGTGTTAACTGTCAGGCACAACTTATAAAGTTATAGCAATTGACATATTGATTTATTAATTACATGAAAATTTGTCTCTTGCGGTGTTGCTAAAATTTTATGTTGCACAAATAATTTATTTTACATTCAACGTGGACAGAAATTGATTATTGTACAACCAACATTTTCATCACCAACAACAACACCATGAAATTTACCCGCAATCGTGTGTGCACGATATGGTTTGTGATTGCCACAGTGTTCAGTGGCTGTTATACAACTCACCTGCGTACCTACAGTAAATAATGCAAAAGTTTACAGACTAAAACAAAGAATAGCCTACATTATATAATATCGGATGGCTTTTTCTTTAAAGGTTGACTTGCAACAAAATTCACATAACAGTTATTTGGCATCAAAAGATTCACCATGTCTTACTCTGTTGTGTTGTAGGTGCCAAATATGTGAAAACGTGATTACAAGCTCTTAAAAGCTCAAAAACGAAAAGCCACTGTTGATTGGAATCTCTTTATTTCTCTGACGTAGCCATGAAATTTATGTATTGTCTTGTCACGTGATGTTCTCACATGAATTGAAAGGCCAATAAAAAGCTCAATATAAAACTTATCGTAGCACTAGTTTATGACAAACACTTCGGGTTTTACCGAAGACCCCGTATCAAATATAGATGCTCGCTACTTTACAGTTTCGTTTCGACTTGATCTAATCGTCAAGTCGTAATCTGATCATGTGACCCAATACTACGCAAAAAATTGTTGCAGCACTTTTCGATTATCACAGGTGATCAACAGGCTCGTCATGATTATCAGACAATGATATGAACTCCTTCGAGGTAAGGTTAGAAAATTAAATGAATTTTCACTGTAAGTTATAAGATATCACTGCTAAAAGTGACAGCATTACAATGAAGATAAAACAGACGCGTAAGAACAATAGACATGGTTTTATTGAATGCGTGAAGTATATTTGTGAAAATATTTCGACGAATAAGGTTGCATGAAAGTGTAAACAGAAACCATCTACCACAGCTTCGTCACATTTGAGCCGTTTTGGAAAGAGAATCCAAACTACGACGGTCTCGTGTGGCTGCGATTAACTGTTCGTTTTTGAGCTTTTAAGAGCTTGTAATCACATTTCCACATATTTTGCACCTACAACACAACAGAGTAAGACATGGTGAATCTTTTCATATCAAATAACTGTAATGTGAATTTTGTTGCAAGTCAACCTTCAAGGATATGAAATGCAACTTGGTGCCACACACAAATTTCTTTATATGTTATTGTATACTAAGGAGGATGAAACCTTCTTAACATAACATGCTTTAATAGTTTAAACCACATTATACAGAACTTGCGCCAATTTTGCTAAAATCAGATTGTATTAGCAATAGAAGAACTGAGTAGGCTATAACGATGCAGTTTTAAATAAGATGATAAAATACCAAACCATGATCTAATCTTTGCAGCCAACTATTTAAATATTTAATAGGCTATTAGCAGATTAAGAAACCTCCACATCCTACATGATCTCCTTTCATATGATCTGAACAGTTTGTCTTAGTAACATGGGATAATTCGATATGTTTTGTCTGACTCTAAGTACAGGTCAGACAAAATAGAGCCTTTAAAATAGAGTCTTAAAATAGAGCCTTTAGACCCCAGGGCCTGGCAAAAGAAGGCCAGCAATTCGATAACACTTTATAAAAAAACGCTTGCACATGGACACGCAAAAGAAGTTAGTGCCATTTAATCAAGGCCACGCAAGTTACGTGAAATTCGGGGTGCAAAGGTTTGGTGATAAACTGTTTGGTTTGTGGATAATGCCAGGGGTGCCCGGCATGTTGCCTGTCTGGTTTCATGATTGTGAATAAAATCTTATATATATATATATATATATATATACAGCAACATGCAACTGTCGAGATAAAAGTACATGTCCACTGCCAAATGCATGTTTGTCCAGTTCCGTCATCTATCAGGCTACAGTTATGACCAAAGAACCTAATGCTACCAAACAGACATATGTTGGCTTGACAGAGGGCTCATTCAAGAAAAGATATTACAACCATCGTAGCAGCTTCCACAATCCATCAAAACGAACTTCAACAGAACTAAGTAATTATATATGGCAGCTTAAAGATCGATCCATCCAGTACGACATCAAGTGGAGAGTATCGAAAAAAGCGAGTAGTTACAATAAGACCAGTAAACGCTGTAATTTGTGTATTTGGGAGAAATACTTCATTTTATACAAACCTGAGCTTGCAAGCTTAAACTCAAGAAACGAGCTTGTGTCAAAGTGCAGACATTCAAATAAGCACTTAATTTGCAATGCTGTGACATGAACCAATTAAATTGTTGTATTACCGTATATGTAGCCGGCCTTTATCGTTAAGCTACTCGATGTGCTTTTACGTACAGTCATATGAGCTTCAGTTCATTTTAATTTTACCTGATGAATGGTAGCAACCATGAAACTTTAAGTTGTAAAATGTTTTAAAAGTTTTCAGTTCTTAATATAGTTTATATAAATGCTCTATTTTAATATTGAGCACTCTCTTCTAGTGAACTGCAACCTTCTTCTTATCAGTATATATATATATATATATATATACCCTAGGACACTTATATTTCGCTAGTATTTAGTTTCGTGAGTAGCACACAGAATAAAATTTCGCTGCAACTTAATTTCGCGGCTCTGATGAGTGCGAAAATATAGTGATGTGAAAATAAATGCAGTGGAAAAAACAGATTACATTCCTCAGGTCCAGTTTGCTAATAAGAAAAAAATTCAATTTGGGACTAGTTCGTATTTGTAAACCACAGGTTGAAATGTGTGGGTGAGATCGGCAATTCAATTTGATACTTGCTGCCATTTGTTTTTTAGACTATCAATGACGTCTAGGTTCCTCCCGCTGTGACTTTCACACTCGAATCCCAAGAAAAAGAAAATAGATAGGTAGCAACCAACTTCACAACCAAAACTGTATAACCCTTACGCTGCCATAAACGCATTTATGCATTTTCTAGGGGCCACTGCCATAAACGCATTTTTGGACTTTCTCAGCAATTGTCTGGTAACCTGATTTTATTATTTGTTGACCACATAACCCACGGTCTTTAAGTGTTTTATGAAATTGACTGTTGTCCGAAGATTTCTCTATAAAATCAGCCTAAAACAACGAAGCAATTTTAAACTTTTGTTTGAGAATTGCTAATCTAAAAACGAACATTTTTCTGTGAGTTCATTAACTACCCCGCGCGGGTCATAAAACAGGTAATTAGTTGTTGATGACATAATAGCCAATTTAGATTTTCGTGATTATACAGATAATTAAAGTAGAACTTGAAAAAATACTGTATACATATCATGAAGCAATATCGGCAATTTCGGTAAAATGGCTGGCACTAGGCCGGCAGCTAATTTGTACATGGTCGGCAGTGGAAGAGATAATGTGGTTAGACCTGATGAGGGTTGATATTGTTTTTGGTTGGTAATAAAATTCATCACTACAATAATTATTTTGCAATTTTATGACTTCACCTACCAGACTTTCATCCTCATCAGTTACAAATTCGGTGACTAAACTGAAATAATCTTAATTTGCTTTGCCATGCTGCTCAGTCGGTGTATTAGCTATAATGAGTTCACCAGAAATTTCCCATTGATCCCAACCACAGACGAAAATTGCCTGCATTTCTAATATGACGATTTTATTGTGGATATCAATGAACAAAGCTATTTAACTTCGCGTTTTCGCTCATTCGTTATGATAGTTTAGTTTCGCTCATTAAATTTTTGCGAGAGGATGACACCGCGAAAACGCGAAAGTTAGATGCCGCGAATACATAAGTGTCCTAGGATATATATATATACAGTGCACCCTCGAGATACGATTACCCTGATATACGATTTTTTCACCTTACAAAGTCAAATATTGTGATATCTTCACCTCGCTATACGAATTTTATTTCACCATACGAATTTGAAAAAAGTTTCGCCCGAGGAAAGATTTGGCCGCCGGTGTGCTCATAACACGCGTCGAAATAAAAAAAGACACCGAAATATAGTTTGCCGAAAACGTTCTTAGAACGTTTAGAAGAGACACGATGATCGACTTCTCTCATGTCCGCGTGGAAAATTTCGTGTAAAATTCACAAGCGAGAGCAAATATTCATTTGCAGCGTTATTATAGCTTTTACTATAAACTTTTAAGTCAGCATACGTATATAACTACAACTATCTACATTTAAAGGTTATCTATGGAATCTGAGACCGATACAAACGTTACAAAACGAAGGAAAAATGATTTCCATGTCAACAAAGTTGGATGTCGTAAATAAGAAGAAGGGACCCGTATTATTAACATTGTCAAGGAATATGATCGCAATCAATCAGCATTTGCAATTATTATTAAAACAAGAACTCCATTAAAGCAAGCACAAGAAAGAGCTTCCGGCTGAAGATTTTAATGAGCTAGGTCATGCACGCGATCAGCATTCAAAAGGAGCAACCATTTTGTAAAGGCGAGGATGTAGAAGATACAAAAAATCCCACATTCGCAGAAATGTTTCAAGTGTTTAATTTACTGATGTGGACTGGTACAATAAAACAATGCATGTATAATATATATTATTTATTTCTTGTGTGGCATGTTTTTCATATTTTATTTGTTTCCTTTTGATTTTATGTTTTATTTTCTTGTTTAACCATGTCTTTGCATATGGGCTTGTTATCTTCTACGTGAATACAATTCATCGTATGTATGTAACTCATATAACTAGCTACTCAAGATAGTTGATGCATCCACATTACTTTCTGAAACTTGCTAAAGCCCTGTCCCCCCATAGGTTATAAATACGTACAAACTTTGTATGTATGGTTACATTGATTCTTGTGCACATTTCATACAAGACAAACTACTGTACCACATTCTCTGGATCCTTTTACAAGCGCTAGCTAGCAATTTTCTGCATTGCACCATCAATTTTTTCGTAGAAAAATTGGACAGGAATGGACACCTTCTTTTAGTGTGCTAAAAACTCCAATTCAGTACGTTTTAAATTTATTTTTAAGTGCACAGCACCATAATTAGCATTGATACGTTTTTGCCTCCTCTCTGCTTTACCCGCTACATGTAACAGCTACGTTACTCCAAAGGTATGTACGTCCATTATAGAAAATATAATTTTATTTTTCTTTTCGGTAGCCATAAAATGGTCAAGTGTGCGAGAGGCCGCTTTCTATAACTGCATCGCTCGGCCTTATTGATTTAGGTCGAAAAAGATTTCAACCAGGTAGGCTAAAGTTTATAGTGAAAGTGAAGATAGGAACAGCTGAAGGATAAAATTTCGTAATATAAAGTTGAAATTCAGTAAAATAGTTCAAAATACATACTAAACCTTAGTTTTAAGTGTAGGCTTAGCAGGCTAAACTTACTTGAAGTGAATTCAAAGTTTATGTTATGCGTACCTTTTGAAGGCAAGAACTTACCGTACGTACTACATTTGGTACGCACATAATTTTGCGTTTTATTGCAGATCATAACCATTAAAGTACACTAAATACAATACAGTTACTGTAGGTAACTATAATTACTAAAGTTAACATACTATTTTGTTGCTAATTGTCAATATGTACACATTTTTATAAACAAAATTGACGATTTTTACCAGGGGGTGTTTGCATTGTATAATTACAATGGTCTTTATACCCCGATATACGAATTTTTCACCATACGATGCCAACTCTGGAACGAATTAACATCGTATCTCGAGGATGCACTGTATACGTATATGTTCAAAACTGTTAATAATCGAACTGTGACCACCACGGGCTAGCCGGGTCACGAACTCAAGGATTTTCGCCACGCTCATACAAAACAAAAACAAGAACAAAAACAAAACTCGAGTTGTTTTTGTTTTGTATGAGCGTGGCGAAAATCCTTGAGTTCGTGACCCGGCTAGCCCGTGGTGACCACCCTCGGATGAAAACCGTAACATTAACGACATGCGAGCATTCTTTCGTCTATGTGCTAAGAGTTCGATATTAAGATATTTGCTCGTTTTACTTAGAATGTGAAGATTTGCTACATTTCGATCACGTAATAAAATTCACGTGGAGATCCCTGCCATTTTGCCAAACTTGAGCAAAAAAAGCAATTGCTAAACTCTCCAGGCATTAGATGAGCAATCAACATAAAAACGAACAAGACTGCACTTATGTTACCTCCGTTACCTCGTAGAATACATCATACTGGACCACCTAGGGGTGTAAGGGGTATGCCTCATATGATAAATTAGGTTTTGCTTATTTTAATTCAGTTTTCTGAGTAGTTAATATAATATTAATGTTTGTTTGGTGTCAGTACAGGTAGAGTTAACCTGTTATATGTTGGCTCGTTCCTTTGAGCTCCCGCACTGTCCGTGGTAGGAAGCTATTGTTATGTTAAACATGATTCTCACCGTTTTGTTGAACATTGTCAGAAGATACACTGATCGGCTCAGCTAATCCATTAAAAGTCTTTGAGAGTGCACGATCAACAGCAAAAACTTCCCTCGGGGCCGGCTCAACGTTGGCTCCATGTGCGGCTGAATTCCCTTTCTCTGTTGTAGGTAGCTGCTCGTCGAACACATCTTCTGGTGAATCAAAGGTTACACTAGGATTTCTAACTCTTCGAACTTCAAAGCGATTTGGTGGCTTGCTCTCCGTTGTTGGCTGTTCACTTACCTCTTCTTCCATTTATTAGTTATTTTAGCATACACCAGACATGTGGACGGTAGGATTAAAAATGTTTCGACTGCGGGAGGATTTGTATGCATACCTGCCAACTCTCACGCATTGGGCGTGAGTTGAACAACTCGAGTTGTGGTGTTGTCCAACTTGAGTTGCCGAATTGTACAAATCTATGGCGCCTCGTGTGCCTCGCCTTGCGCGTTCACAACTCGAGTTGCACAACTCGAGTTGTGAACACGCAACGCGACTTTTCAAAAGTAAGGTGCAATATATCGGTATTACGGTAGCATAACCGTAGATCTAGTTATATTAACAATGGTACATCAATAGGCACCCGTTAGCTAATAGAAATTAAACTGTATGTACTGTAAAACTAGAGCTAATAGCGAATTATTAGAATTATACTGTGCCGAGTTTGCAACTCGAGTTGTACAACTCGAGTTGTACAACTCGAGTTATATTTACAAACTCGAGTTGTACAACTCGAGTTGTGCAACTCGAGTTGTACAACTCGAGTTGTGCAACTCGAGTTGTACAACTCGAGTTGCAAACTCGGCACAGTATAATTCTAATAATTCGCTATTAGCTCTAGTTTTACAGTACATACAGTTTAATTTCTATTAGCTAACGGGTGCCTATTGATATACCATTGTTAATATAACCAGATCTACGGTTATTCTACAGTAATACCAATATATTGCACCTTACTTTTGAAAAGTCGTGTTGCGCGTTCACAACTCGAGTTGTGCAACTCGAGTTGCGAACACGCAACGCGAGGCACTGTAAGGTATGGCGCCTTACAGTGCCTCGCGTTGCGTGTTCGCAACTCGAGTTGATCAACTCGAGTTGCACAACTCGAGTTGTGAACGCGCAACACGACTTTTCAAAAGTAAGGTGCAATATATTGGTATTACGGTAGCAAATCCGTAGATCTGGTTATATAAACGATCAAATACCGACAGGCGCCTGTTAGTTAATAGAAATTAAACTATGTATGTACTGTAAAATTAAACTTGGCGGATTAGAGTGTTTCGGGTTTGCAAACCAAATAATAATATACATGTACATTAGTAGATAATAGTGGAGAAGCAGCCCAGAGCTATCTTTCACCCTTATTTATATAAGTATAGAGAATAAATTAAAACCAGATTCTTGGCCAGAATCTTATGCTGAGTTTAATTATATAGTTTCTACACCTATAACTGGTCACATTTAGAAGTTATAAAACGATTTTATTTTGAGGGAGGACAACTCCTAAAATTTTAAAAATTTGGTATTTTTCCATTTGAAATTACTGCTCCGAGTCAAGTCTTCACATTTAAGAGTTATAAAAGCATAGATGATAAGGAGTGTGTCTTCCATTGTTTGGAAAATTGTGGGGAAACCTTGGTTAGAGTCACAGCACGGCAGTGGAAAACTGCTCAGGAGTACACACAGAAGTGGACTGAGTTAGATGATGAACTTAACATAGTAATTGCAGCTAACATTCTTGAACATGAGTCACACACAAACCTTGTTTGTCACTATGCATGCTACAAAGAATACTGCAATAAGTTACTCTTGGAAAGAGCTGAGACCAGACATCATCAAGAAAAAATCAGCAGAGGATACTGCTAGCTCTGAAGAGGTGGGTACTGTGGTGTCCATCCATTTCACCATTGGGCACTAAATAATGTTGCTCCTCATTGTTTTTATTGCCATTGTGATACACATAAATTATATATTTATCATTAATAAATCTCTATATTCATATTGTTTTACAATTTTAGTAAGAGCGAAGTAATGTCCTTTGTGCCCCATTTGTGTTAACTGTTAACTTATTTGAAAGTCTACATGATGTTTGGTGACCAGGCCTGCCAACATAAAAGTGGGGCAATGCGTGAGATTTGGTTTTGGGGCAATTGATGTATCAATGATAGTATGTATAAAATTGTGGAAATTGGGGCAAAAATCTCACGCATTTTCATTTTTTTTTCTGGGGTGATTGCGTGAGTCTCACGCCCAATGCGTGAGAGTTGGCAGGTATGTTGGTGACTTTCGTCCATGTTATAGTCATGCACTGTTACAATGACTGATTATTTTTTTCATGGGTTTATTCTAGACAACCACAAAAAGAACAAGGTCATTTGGCACTGTTAGAGGAACTGGTCCTCTTTTGCCTCAGTTGTGCCTCATATGTCAGAAGAAAGATAAATGGTTGAAGAAATCGGGAAAGAAAACTGTAAGAGATACGCTAGTCAAAGCACAAACCTTGACAGCAGGTGATGAATCAAGTCTTGTTACAAATAAGCTGCATGATTATGACGACCTACTCAGCCCTCTATTACTTCCAAAATAACCAATCGACATTTTTGGCTTAACCAATAATTTTTGGCATCCACTTTCTTATAGGATTGCTGATTGACTCCGCCAGAAGACGACCAGATGGACAAAAGGTATTGGATTTAACTGGGCAGGACCCTGACTTAGTAGCTATGGAAGCGAGATACCACAGAGTATGTTTCAGAGAATTCACCCACCAAGACACTAGGACAACACAGCCAGCCGTACAAAGGTAAGCCATTTTGTTTGCCTGCAATCAATCTAACTTGAACATATACTGTATATCTTATATTATCTTAGAATAGAGCTATCTAGCAATGGCACATTACCTTGCCAAATAAACTGATTACTCTGGGCTTTTTGTGGTCATTGGTGAAAGTTTTTCATTGCTTTTTATATTGATGCTTTCAGAGAATCAGATACATACACTAACAACGTACCGGAAATACTTTATGCCATTCTTGAGTAAGGAGTGGAGCAGTGCACAGATCAAACAGGATCTTTATGTATACATCGCATTTTCATCCAAGTGCAACAAGATCAGTTTTCAAATGGATGGGAACACTAGTAATAAAATTGTATTGAGTCTAGCATCAGATCATGAGGAAGCTGACACAAGAATGACAGCACATATAATGTCCATCATGGAAGACAAAGGATCGAACTGTACGGTGATGATAAAGTGTCAAGATACAGATGTGTTTATGATTTGTATATCTTTGGTACATGAGCTTCCATCAGATCAATTGTACTACTTCTGTGGGAAGAAAGAACGAATGCGATACATACACATTGGAAATGTATCAGGTATTCTAACACCGCCCTACTGCCAGGCACTTCTGGGTCTACACGCGCTCAGCGGTTGTGATAGTATCAGCGCATTTCATTCATAGGGAAAGAAATCTTTTCTGAATTGGCTCAAGCAGAACCCTGAGTTCATCAACGTATTAAGCTATTTGGGCATGGAGTTTGAGGTAGATGATGATACTCAGCACTCTATAGAGAAACTCATATGCAGGCTTTATAATATTGACATAACTGAAAAGGTCAATAAAGCAAGGTACATGTATTTGGTTTATTGCTCTCCCTCAAGGATTTCCCAAGCTAACCTTCCTCCAACCCAAGATGAATTGAGGCTGCATGTAATGAGAGCTGGTTACCAAGCAGCCATATGGTGTAGAGCTGTGCAGCCAACAATTGATCCTCCCCTACCCACTAATCATGGCTGGACTTTGTATAATGGAAATCTCAAAATCACATGGATGACACAGAACCCAGCGCCTTCTGATGTGATGAAAGACATGTTTTTTCGATGTAAGAGGATGTTCATCCAATAGCTGCCAGTGCCAGAAGGCTGGACTCAAATGTATAGATATGTGTCAGTGCAACGACTGTGGAAACAAAACTAGTGTTGTAGAAGAGAATACAGATTCTGATGAGGATGCTGGTGAAGGTAGGTTATTATACATCAAGTATCAGGTTATTTCTTTGAAAGTTTGCAGAATATTTCCACTCATGATACCTTTCCCTGATACCAGACAGAAAAACAATTCTACACCTTGGTCAAATCTTTAAACAGCTGTGACAGTTTTTGATTCATTTTTCTTTCTTGTAGATGTGTAGGAGATAACACACAGTCATGGTGCTACATCAGACCGACAGACAAATTATGTTATCCATTATATTATATATTATAATGTATAAGTTAAACTCTATGCAAGTTGGAAAGATATAAATATTAAATCTGAAATATACTACAAATTCTGATCTTGATTGATGTGTTGCAACCTCTTTGCTTTCCCCAAATGATAAACTGGCGAACTTTGAAATTATATCATTAAATTCATGTATGATACATAATACATTATGAAAATGTTGTGGCCAGTTGAGAGAATTGTCAATTACATTCTAATTCAAAATTCTGGTCTAGAACATTATTTCAGCATATTGTCCATCCTAATATAAAATAAATCACTTTTTTGAGCACTTTATACTAGGCTGCTGCTTCACTACAAGTTCTACCTTTACAGTACATACATAGTTAAATTTCTATTAGCTAACGAGTGCTTGTCGGTGTACCAGTGTTAATATAGCCAGATCTTCGGTTATGCTACCGTAATACCAGTATATTGCACCTTATTTTTACAAACTCGAGTTTGTAAATATAACTGAGTTGTATTTACAAACTCGAGTTTGTAAATATAACTGAGTTGTAAACACAACTCGAGCTCATCAGAAACTCAGCCCGAGTTCTTTGAACAGCAACTCGAGTTCAACAACTCGGTTTGAGAACATGGAACGCGAAGCACTGTAAGGCGTCATACTAAACAACTCATCATTTTATTTTCTCTAGCTATATTTTTTATATGGATATTTTTTGGTGCATCATTAAACGTCGTTGAGCTAAGTTCTATGTTCGTTCATTTCCAGTGTTCATTCAGTTTCTTGTCAGGTTCTAGAAAGAGAACTCTTTTTTTCATTTGGAAACGAAATGGCCCGGCACCCACATAGATTGTTTTTTAGTTTGCATTTTACATTCTACAATTGTTTTTGTCTCTTTATATTTATATAAATAAATATGCGCAAATATTGTCAATATATATACGTATACTATATATATATATATATACATACATGTAGTGTATATATATATTAAGATACTAAAGATACAACCAAAACATAAGATACAAGTCATACAACCAAAACTAAAGATACAAAAGAAACAAGTTCTCTTGAAACTGGCCACCTTCTCTGTGCCTTTAATAGACTTAAGAAGTTGGTTTCAAAAAATGGCTATTTGGAAATCCACCCTGCGATGGCCTGCACGGGAAGAAGATTGTGGGAGATTTAGACAGGAATTTGAGAATCGTGTTTCATATATTGTGCGAGGGATGTAATTACAATGAAATTCTTGATGGGCTAAAAGTATAATGCGATATGAATATAGTGAACTGATAGGTAGTATGGATGATGATTTGAAAAGTGGGCTGGTGTGGGTGAGGCGAGGTTTTTTGTGAATGGTCCTTATCATGCGTTTTTGAAGTGTTTTTAAATTTGTAAGATGGGTAGGAGGTGCATCGCCCCATGCCTCAATGCAATATGAAAGTTGAGTTGGAAGGAGTTGTATAATAAAAGCAGAGGTTTGCGAGGTAAATATTCAGATGTGCGGTAGAGTAAGTCTGATAAGGGTCTCCGTTTTTTTTAATAAATACTCGATGTGTTTTTTCCATGTGAGAATCAATGAAAATACCTAAGAATTTAGTGTGATCTGTCTGGCAAATTGGTTTGTTGAAAATGAAAAAGGGATGAGGGTTAGCTAGATGAAATTTATTTTGGGATTTTTTTAGTAGCACGAAATTAGTTTTATCAACATTTAAGATTAGTTTGTTAGAAATGCTCCAGTTTTGAATAGCGATAAGTTTGTTATTTAAACAGTCTATGTGCTCGATGATGTTAGAGGATTCGAAAAAGAGATAAGTGTCATCTGCATAGAGCAAAGGTGTGAAAAAGTTGGTGACGTGTGTTAAATCATTTATGTAAATTAAAAAAAAGAGTTGGACCAAGGATGGAACTTTGAGGTACACCACATGTTAAATCTAGTATGGAAGATAAAGTGTTACCAATAATAGTGTGTTGTTTACGTTCGGTTAGATAGCTTTTGATCCAGTTAATTGCAATGATGTCAAAATTAAGATTGTGGAGTTTTGAGTACAATATGTTATAATCTATTGTGTCAAAAGCTTTATTAAAATCTAGAAAGATGCCAAGAACACATTTACCATCATTTAAGGATTTTAAAACATTATTAGTCAACTTAATTAGTGCATCCTTGGTGCTGCGCTTTTTCCTAAAATCATATTGCCCATCGTTAAGCAGTAAATTACCCTCAAGGTATTCCATAATCTGTTTATTTACAGCTTTTTCAATTATCTTACTTAGCACTGGTAGCAAACTAATGTGTCTGTAATTAGAGCAAATTTTATTTGAGCCTTTTTTAAACAAGGGTTTTACTTTAGCTATTTTCATTTTACTTGGTACTTGAGAAGTTATTAAGCTGGAGTTTAAAATTTCAGTTATTACAGGAGCAATAGCTTCTGCCGCATCATTAACTAATTTTGATGGAATGTTATCAAATCCGGTTGCTTTGGCAGGATTAACCTTTTTTAGAAGCATCAGGTTGCATCATATACGCCGACTTGCGATAATTTGAAAGTTAAACTTTTAGTTGATATCCTTTGTGTTAGCTCTATACTGGATTATTATTAAACTTTTCCAAATTTTTTGCCAGTGACGGAACATTAGAAGTAAAATAGTTGTTAAAAGTGTTGGCTATATCAATCTCTGTAGTCAGTTCTTTTTTATCATGTATTAAAAATTTTGGGCTGATGATGATGATTTAGTTTTGCCAATCCCATTATTTAAAATTTGCCAGAGGTGTTTAGGCCCAGAAGAATTTTTTATTAGGGGTTCAAAATTGTTTGATTTGGCATAGAGGAGCTCCATGGTTATTTGATTCCTTAACCTTTTGTATCGAATTTTTAACATTGAGTTAAGTGGTGAGTTGAGTGTTTGAGAGTAAAGGTAGTCTCGCTTTAAAATAAGTTTATATATACGAGCTGAAATCTAAGGTTTTCTGTTAGTTTTGTGATTGGGTGATGAAGGGGTATTAATGGAAGGAGCATGCTTGTTGCAAATCGTTTCAAAGATGTCTAAGAAAGTGCTATACTTTGTTTCAGTAGAGTTTGTTTCATATATTCAGTGCCAGTTGGTGTTAAAAAGATCAGAAGTAAAAGCTTGTTTGCCATAGGTTTTAAAAGAGCGATAATATGAATGATTGTCTTAGAATTGTGGTCTGAAGTTGGTGGGGTGCAGAGCAATAAAAGTTGGCAAATGGTCGCTTATGTCAGTATGAATGGTACCACTCTGTGTAGAAAAATTGTCAAAGTTTATGATAATGTGGTCAAGACAGGCTTTAATGCGAGTAGGAATAGTGACAGTATGGAGATAGTTGGAATGCGCTAAAATGTAATTATACAATCTACTCACCTGAGTAGAATTTAAAATGTCAATATTGATATCTCCTAGTACGATCTGTTTTATTCCACCTTCATTTTCAAGAAATTTATCCAGCTCATCTAAGAATTCTAATTTGTTTGAGGATGGTTGTCGATAGTTGATTAAGAGGGTGAGGCCAGTTTCAAGTTGAGTGAACATACTGTCGTTTAAAGTTATCTGTAAGGCTTCCGAGCCTGTAAATTTGAATTTGCGGCTTTCAATGTTGTCAGCTATGCCACTGCGTATGTAAGTTCCAACTCCTTCAGCTCGGTTTGGTCTCTGAATACCTGTAAAAGAACAGTTAGGTAGGTGAAAGAAAGGTGTTTCATTGTCATAAATAAAAGTTTCAGCTAGACATAAAACATCAAAGGGTTTGGAGAGTAAAGAATTCATGGTGTCCAATTTCTGAAATTTCTTTTGTAGGCTTTGTACATTAGCATTAAGGATGCAAATAAGTCCAACATAATAGGCTCCAATTGATCAATCATGTAGTTTAAACATGTGATACTCGGATTCATAATATCTAGAGAGTTATCTAGTCAATGCCTTTCGGGGCATGGCTTATTCTAGATGCTTAAGATCGTCTTCACATTTGATGTGAATCAGGGGAGAATCACTAGTCTCTCTTAAATATATATTAAGGTTGGCGGTCCAGGCAAACTTGTAGTTATGTTCTTTCTTGAATTTTCTGGTTTTGTAGAATAACTTGGCTTGGACAGGGGTCAGGTAATCGTTGATATAAATTTGTTGAATGTGTGGATGTTTGAAACCAAGGCATGAAGTTGATTGAGGGTTTTCTTTAAAAGCTTTCATGAATGAAATTTGTTTGTGTGTATGGATAAATTTGACCATGACACAATCAGAGTTTTTTATTCGAAAGACATTATCAATATAGGTTAGCACAATAGCATGCGAGATCTTTTGGCCAATAGTATCCAAGGCTGCCATGATATTCTTATTTGGTTTATGTGGTATGCCATTTACTATTTTTGGCTTTTGGTTTTGGCTCTTTTCTGGTGTTCAAGTTTGGTTACAGTTTCTGCTTCATTATTAGTGGTTGTAGTTACAGTAGATTTGATGTGGTCCTCCAATTTGCCATCAATCAACTACAATGTTTCCTCAAAATCTGATTGCTTTTGGGTTACTGTATGAAGTCCATTTTCAAGTTTGCGTAAGCGCTCGTCAAACATCTCCATTCTGCCTAAAATCTTGTCCAGCTTTTTATGGATAGAGGCCATATCTTCATCCTTAATTGATTGAGTTCTACTCTAAGTTTTAGACATTCTCAGAAGACTTACCAACTTTAGGGGCAGCTCATATACATTGCACTGCCCCTGTCTGGTAGAAGAGGCTCTGCAGATCTTCCAGTATCTGGATCTCCTTGTCTGAATACAAAATATTGCTTAGCAATTTACTTAGGTTTGGGCATACACTCTGGCCGCTCACAATAGTTGTATCTGACACTGGTATGCGCAATTATAAGATTGAGAGAGAGAGCGCTCAAAAGCGTGTCCTCTCGCGTTCGAAGCTAGAGAATGAATGTGATGTGTCTGGGGTTTGCAACCCGAGTTGATAAACAGAGTTACATGTATACCGTAATTTAAAACTCGAGTTGGATCATTGCCAAATCCGGTTTTTCAATGCGCTTTCGAGCAGATTTTCCCGGTTTGAAGAAGCTGAGTTCTTCAAAATTGGTTTATAACTTGTGCGTTGCAAACTTGAGTTCCTGGTAAAAGCAATAAGTTTTAGTTTGACAGTACATACATAAATAGTTTAATTTTTATTAGCTAACGGGTGCCTGTTGGTGCACCATTGTTAATATAACCAGAACTACGGTTATGCAACCGTAATACTAATATATTGCACCTTACTTTTACCAATGATATACAGCCACCACATATCTATATCATTGCTTTTACTGTATATCATTGCTGTATATCATTGCTGTATATCATTGCTGTATAGCATTGCTTTTACAAACTCGGGTTTGTAAATATAACTTGGCTTAGCAACACGGGTTGCAACCTCGAGGCACTGGAAGGCGCCATAAAAACCCAGCCCGAGTTCTTTGAACAGCAACTCGAGTTGAGAATCCGGAATGCGAGGCACTGTAAGGCGCCATAATAAACTTATCACCACCTTGGGGTGAGACTACCCTTTTTCATTACGAGATATTATTTATTAATAGTTGGCAACTTGTGGTGAACTAGTATTAATAAGTCGATATGTTTAGTATTGATCTGTCTGTCTATAGTCCCTCTATAGTCTATATAGTTCTGTGATTAATTTGTAGAGATTTGGAGCACTATTGCTAAATGCCCTGTAGTTGAACTGCTGGTCCAACCCTGTATAGAATCAAATCTCTAAAGGGTTTTGTGAGTATCCTGGTAAATAACTGTATAATATATTTATTAGCTTACTTGAGTGGGCTTGCTGCAATAAAATTGATATATTTGGAGTATGAGCAATTACTGCTCATACTTCAAATACATCATTGTAGTTGAAAGCTTTTTTATATATTAAATTTACTAGGTTTTGGCTATTGATGAAACAATTCTATAAAATTTAACTCCCAAAAACTTTTTACATATTACATGTGAGTGTAAAGGGCAAACAATTCATCATAACTGAATTTATTTGGCTTGAATTAAAAAAATATATAGAAACATTAGCATAGAATTGAGCAAACTATCCTTTTTAACAAACTTTAGAATTTAATTGTCACCCAGCGCAACACATAGCCTGAGAACCAGAGCTTACTGTAGCGGAGACTGGGTAAAGAGTAAATGTCTTCCACCTTGGCTTCCCATATGCTGCCACTGCCTTACAACATTTGTATATACAAGCCATAGGACTAATATAACTTAATCACATGGGAGTTGTTTTAATAATGATTTGACAACTCCTTAATGCAAACAACAAAAGCTGTTCTGATCAATTACGATAAGTTGTATTGTACTAGCAATATGGTAAATTTACAATGTAACGACATTCAAGCAATTTTCCTGAAAACTTATGATTGATCATCTCAACCAGCTGCGAAGGAGGCTCCATGTAAAAGTTGGATATAATGATAGGCGATAGAAGATAGACAAACACCTTCAAAGTCATACCATGATATATTGACTGACAACTGAGTATCAATTTTGTGATCGCATCCTCATAGTATATAGAAATACTCAACTATTAAAATGTGTCTGTGTATATAAAACTAACAACTCACTGCTGACTAAAAATTCATGTGCCTATTCTTTTGCTTTATGACTCAGCAAAAACATGGTTTTAACTTCAGAAAACATTTTTTGCTTTGTTGCAAATGAACAATTGTTAAAATTGCCATGGTCCCTAATAATCTACTCTAGGTAAGTTTATATATTTTGTTTTATGACTATAAAAATAAGAGCATTGCTCTGATTCCTCATACTGGTTCAGCTACTTAGCACCTTCACTCACTTCAGCAAGACTGTGTTCCGTATCATGCCCGATATGATGCCTTGGGCTGTCAAACCTTGGCTACCAATCTCTGCACCACTGTCCTTGTGCCGGTTTCCGACATAACTTTTTATTACTGCGTATCCACTACTCGTCACTCCCTAGGTTATGCAAGTTCACAAATCTCGACCTGTATAGCCTTTTTCAACATCATCCTCCCTTTCAGACTTATTTGTCAGGTTTTGCAACTTGACATCATTTGAAACAAGACAACTTAACCTAGCAGCGATGGCTCTAGACAAAAACGGCCCAACTGGCTTATTACCTCTACAGTCCTTAACAGGCTCAAACTCGCTCTCGCATAATGCATTTACAGCAGCCAATAATTTTAGCTGTTCTAACTCAGTTATGCCTAAAACGATCGTTCTCAATCCTTTCACCACATAAACTTCAGCATCCATAGTCGTGTTTACTTTCCAAATGAACTACCACACTTCCAACCGCGTTCAACTCACTACCAACAACGTTTTCTAAAGCTTTTGTTGGCTTCTTTAACCTGTTGGCTGTTACCGCGATTATTATCGAGACCTCAGTCCTAGTATAAAAATTAAAGTCGACATTCACTTCATCAACTTTTAAAAACTGCACCATTTTTAGCTTAGTCATTGCTCTTCAACATATTTATCTCTTGAGCCAGAAAATCTTACACTTCTACCCCTGCTACTGTCACTGTACTTTTCATCTTGCTTATTCGTCTCTCGCTTCTCATACCGACCGTGTTTCTCTCATACCTGTCTATTATTTATCCCTGTATCTACACTTATATCTCACCTCACGAGAGCTTTTTATGCCTCTATACTTTTCCCTACTACTATCCCGATTATTATACCTCTCATAGCTGCTGTTGCAACTACCTTCTACTAGCTGCTGTTGCAACTACCTCCTACTAGCTGCTGTTGCAACTACCTCCTAACTTACCGCTACTACCTCGTCTGTCATAGCTCACTTCTCTACCTTTATCCCTGCAATATATTACCTGTTCAGCCGTCAGGAACTCATGCTCCTTCACAAACATGCTTTCCTGTCAACCATAACATTCCTGTAAAATCTCCACTGCCTCTTCATATGTGGGATCTACACCATCCATATCGAACCATGCACCTTTCAACACCTCCATACCGCTAAGCCTAACAGCTCTCCATAACGGCATCAACTTATCTCTACCTTTCATAATAGGACGTCTATTGCCACCTTCACCCTCATTACCTCTCCTCTCAACTGCAGTCTCTGTAGACAAATTCATCTATGCTATAAATCTTTTCCACGAACCATCACCGTGCTCACCAAACACCAGCTTAGGATAATCACACTCCATCACATCACAACACCATCTATTTTACTCCACCAACCCACACCTTTCCTCTTATTTTTAATTCACACCTCTTGCACGAATAATAAATGTATGCGTTTCTCTCTTGTATCTTAAAACACAACATTTCACAGTTTCAACACCTCGTAGCTATGACAACTTGCCTCCACAACACTACACCACCACACGTCACCTCACCTCTACACCCGTGAAAGAGTAACGTCAATCGATAAACTCGCAAAACTGCCAGTACCTGCATTCTTTCGTTGACGATCTCAAGAAAAAATCAAAGCTTTGTCAACTGCGCCATGTTGCATAAATGTAACTTACACGAGTTGAAGCAAAGAAGGAGGAGAATCCGTGTTTCATTTCACTTCCTTAAATACTACCCAATACTGCCTATTATACCACTTAATCCACAAGCTTTACTGCCTAGCTTTACTCACTAGCTTTACCCCCTAGCTTTATTCACTCACCGTAATAATTATTGCTGCAACCACCTGCAACTGATTTGAGCGCTGACACCAATATCGCCTGAGTCTCACAAATTCCATAATACAACAGAGTTGAGATCAGAAGATATTGTGGAAAGTATTGAACAACCAGAAGATGTTCGTTCCATCGAAAACAACAATCGGAACGCAACTAGTCGAACAAACAATGCAAATATTTTTGTTTCAAAAATGCTAATTTTTGTTGTATTATAAGTGTGGTTCGTTTATATCACTTGCTCATGAATATATATTTGTAGCATTTAAAAGCTTATTGTTACATCACTTATAAATTTGCAGATTTATAGCATATTATTTGATAGCATCGTCGCGGCAATCTGTGTTTACAATTGATCAACGCTCGTTACTCTTCTTCTATTGCACATAAAAAGCCAGTTTTGACTACAAACTGTAGCAAACATATCAATGAGGGCAATGAGTTTTTATTCAACATTGTTAAATATAAAATAAAAATATGTCTTCAAATTTAGAATGAAACAAAAATTGAACGTTCCAACAAATGGCAAAGCAGGACATAGGCTATAATATCATCCCGAAATACACTGTACAGATGAAGGTCAGCATTATCGAAACGGCATGGCAAGCGAACATTTTTAATGCGGTTATTAGCGATGCAGCTTTATGTGAACAGAAGCTGCCAGGCCTAGCGTCGCAAGCGTTTTGCTGCACAAGAATACCGCCGGGGTCTCGCAATTGATATGAAAACCAGGCTTAAGCAATCACTCTGCGCCATGACCTAAAGCGGTAAAGTATTTGCACCCATATAGCGACATATATCGCCTAGCGAATTTATCAAGCTCGTGTCGCTAACTTAGTAGGGCATCGGACTGGCAACAAAAAAGTCCGAGGTCAAATCTGTGATGTGGATTCATTGTTTCAAGATTTCAATAGCTATACCTGGACAAATACACGAACAGACCAACATTGAGAAATATATATTTATAGTTAGAAGATTGAGTGAGGAACATAAGCTCTTCTGAGTATATTGTGCAATATCAAGTGATGAGCATAGGCCATAAAGTAGGCTATAATTAATATATTTATTATATCATTGAATGAGTGATATAGGCCTACATGATTATCTATAATATATATAATAGCTAGTACTAATATTATTATATATAAAAATAATAATAATATATCGAATATAATAATATATATAATATAACTGTGTGAGGAACATAGACCCTTGCAAAGTATGTTTCGCAATATCGAGTGAGTAAAATAGACCCTCATGATAATATTTACAATATCATTTAGTGAAGTGACCTATGTTATCTATAAACCTTCTTGATGATCTATATATAGTTATAAGTTTCAATGTTCTTGACATGGTCCAAGTTTACTCTTAAAATCTTTTTCTGTATCTCAGCCGTTCTGAATGCCTCGCATTAATCAATTTTGTTATGGTTGCCTCATGCTCGCCTTTCAGCCCAGCCATGTCTTGCTGTAACTTTTTTCATGAACCCTTCATTTTCAGATGACCCAAAATTTGTTTATGGTGTGGATTGTTATGGTTTCCGAAAAATGTTTGTTGAGCAGATGAATCAGTGTATCGAGAGTGCAGTTGAGAGAAGAGGTTATGTAGGCGAAGGTAGTAATAGATGATCTATCATGATTGGTAAAGGTGATTTATTGGCGTTACTTAAAGCTATTGGACACAGTGGTAGAGAAGTGTTAAGAAGTGTAGTGTCTTATCTATATAGTGAATGTTTTAGTTATGAAGGAGCAATAGAGGTTTTACAAGCAAAAGCAGGAGAGAAGAGAGTATATTTCTGAAGAGACATATACTTCTTACAGCTAGAGAAGCTGTTAATAAACGCTATTGAGAATTTTTACGAAAGATTGAAAATCAGAGTGGATATGTTGATAACAATGGTGATACAAAAGTATGCATGTTTACTCTAATGCTGGCAGTTAATGGCTTGAGAGATAGCGATGTTAGTAAAAAGTTAATAAAAAAAACTAGTTTGAAATGGAATATGGGAATGTAGACGGTGACGGCACTGAGAAGGTGATTAATTCAGATAGAATTTTGAGATTGGATGGGAATGAAGATGAATTGAGAATGAAGATTAAGGTGGAGGTAGCCAAGATGACAGAGAAAAGTACTTATGCGCAGTACCTTGGAAGCAGCAGTAGAGGGCATGATGCTAGAAGTCAATGCTCTCCAAGGGCTTGTTCGAGAGACAGTGGAAAGAATTATACACATAGTGATGTGAGAAATATTTTTAGATGTGGAGCAGAGTAGAGAGCATAGTAAGGATAAGGATGGTAAAATGAGTTACAGCGATGATGGCGAGGAGAGAAATGTCTCTAAATATGACACCAGTAGTAGGGTGTATAGTAGGGAAAGACTTTGTTACAGCTGTAAGGGTGTAGTTATTATGACATGAGGAGTTGTCCTCTCCTTAATTCTTTTTCGTATAAGAAAATATAGGTATAACGATACGAGTCATAGTAGAGAGAAGTATGCAGATGTGAAGTAGAAGATTATGAAAGTAACCAAAACAAGCATAGCAGAAGTCATGAAAGAGAAAGGTTTAGTAGAACATGGAATTACATAGATGCAAGATCAGAGGCAATTCTAATGATGAAAAGAACATTACTATGAAAGGCAAGATACAAGTGAGGAGAAGTACAAGGTCTACAAAAATGGGAGAAATGTATTTCTTGGGTGCCGAAACTATAATAATAGTGGAGATACTACCATGGGTGGGTGTGAGATTTTCCAGCTCTAGAAACAAGTATGGTGAAGACCATTGACTAAGCCTGGAAATTGCGCATTGTTTGAAAGTCAATGAGAAGATTATTGAACTTAAGGCTGAAGTTGCCATAGTAAGTAAAAAAATCAGCAAACGGCCAAAGATGCAGCTGGCCATAAAAAGTCATTGATGTCTAAAGCCATCAATGACTTTAGAGTGTGCTGGCATTAGTGAGTTGAAAGTAGTTGGAATGGCAGCAGTTTGATTCTCAGTGAATATAGAACTATGGAAGCTGAGGTTTACGTGGTAAAAGAATTGAAAATGACCTTTTTTGGGCATAACTGAATTGACGCAGCTGAAATTGCTAGAGTTACTAAAGGAATTATGCGATAGCAAGCTAGCGCCTGTTAAGGAGTCTAAAGATAGTTTTGATACCCCAGAAAGTTATCAGATGTTTATGGATAAAATAAAAGGTGTTAAGTCAGCTAAATGGTTTTTGTTGAGACCCATTACTGTTAGGTTACGTCGTCATGTTTTGGATGGTGTCAAGTTGCAAAGCTTAACAAATAAGTCTGACTGAAAGGAAGATGGTGAAGGAGATAGTACAGGTAAAGAGTTGTGGAACCAGGAGATGTAGTAATGAGTAGAGAAAGTGCAGTAATAGAAAGGTATAGCAGAAGCCAGCACTAGGGCAGTGTTAGAGAAAGCTGTTAAGGAGTTACGGACGAAGGCATCAGTGAGATAGAAACGTCTATAGCGTATGATAGGACAAGGGCTTGACCTGGTAAATGCATGAAGAGACAGCATGGTTCATTATTAGCAAAGGGACTGCAAAAATTCGTCAGGCAAGCTTAACGTGCAGTTGTCAGTGCTCCTTACATGAACTAAGAAAAGGTGAATGCAGTGTTCAACAAAGGCAAAGGATTGCTTGAGAAAGAATGCACGCTGAAGTTAGTAAAAAGGAAATCAGGTCAACACCTGTAGTGGAAAGAGTCAGTTTGTTTTAGGAGATATCTCTGACAATACAACGTTAGACAGAAGTTATCAAAAAGAACATGATATAATCTAAAAATGAAGAAAAGGGTGCGTGGAGAAAGTTACAGCGCGACATGGCTAGGCTGAACGCCGAGTTTGAGGTAGCCATCACAAAATTGGTAAATGTGAAGGCATTCAGTACGGCTGAGATACAGAACAGGAAAAGACTTTTTGAGTAAACTTGGACCATGTCAAGAACAGGCAAAGACAATTAGGTCTGTCCATACCCAGGTTTGTGGTGCTACCTCCTGTGCAGTCCAATATGACCTAGAAGGTATGCATATCACCATGAGATGCTTGTCACACCCGCATCTTTTTTTGAAGAGATGTTAAGCCAGAAGAAATAGTAGCATCATCTTTGACCCAACCTTCAGGTTCTGAGCTAAGCAGTGGTGATGGTGGTAGCGGTAATAGTGATAACAATGATGGTGTTGATAACGTCGGTGACGCTAGTAACGGTAGTAATACCAGTGACCTCGGTGACAGTCGTGAGAGAACTGATCAGAGTGGTCACGGTGGCGATAGTGAAGAAGACGGTAACTGTGACGGTGTTGCAGGATCTGACGAGCAAGAGAAACAGCACATTGAGATGACCAGAACAAATGTCTCAAGTAGAGACAGGTGCCATAGGTGTGCAGGGAGAGTTATCACATGCAGTTATGTACCATTGATTGAGCTTTTTGGTAAAGCTGGTATTGTTAAGAGAAAGGCATGATGTATAATCAGGATTCTGGAACCCAGGCTATATTGATGTCTGAGGTCACAGCATTTGAGAGAGGTAGTACTAGTAGTAGCATAGTAGCATTAGTAGTATAGTAGCATATAAGGGAGTGTGGAAGAAGAGACATCCCCTCTCCACTCTTTTTACTGACCAGACGTTACAAAATTATGTGTAATTATACAGCAAGGACCTTGTGATTATATCGCGTAACATCCAATGAGTAACATAAGGTTTCATGATTATATTTGGAATATAAATTTGTGAGGAACAGAGCTTTTATGAGTTTGTTAGTAATATGAAAAAATAAGGATCATAGGCACTATTAATTTATTATAGAATGAGGAATGTGTCCTATTTTGATAAATGGCACACTATTTAGTAAGGACAATGATTCTGCATAATAACCTTTCTAATACGAGTATCATGTGGCGAAAAACGTCGGCCTTTGTGATTATATTTATAACATATATTAAAGAGCATAGTTTGTTCTTTATGTTTATGTAGACCTATGTCATAGGCATACATAAACATATTACATGTATCTTTACAATTTCTTTAATTAGAGAGTTTTTCAGCAGTTATCTTCTCCTGTGTTAGGTATCTTGTGTCGATTTGAAATCTCTGATTCTACTCAAATTCCAAAGGTTATGCTTGTTATGCAACATTTTGCAGTACACACGGGTTGTCCTATCAGAATCAATGGTGCGTCATGTGATCTTAAAAAATGCATCATGTTATGTCGTAAGAGTTTCCTTTGTGTCTTGTATGTTTTGTTGGATGTAAATAGAGCATAAGTATTTACTCAGGAATTGAACTGAGCATTCATAAAGTACCGAGGCTGCCAAGCAATGCAGACAGCACGTTTTATTAGGGTACCTTATTTCTTATCCTTTTTAACATTTGCTATCAAACCTTTTACACCCACTAAAGACTATCTGATGAAGGAATTTCAACCAACTTTATATTTAAATCCTGAGTGAAAAAGCTGTTTATTGTGATCAAACCAAAGCCTAAGCACAGCTACAGCAATTTGTTTATTTGAATATTTACAATAACTTTGAGGAGCATTTGGTAGCAGATTTAGTATCTGGTGCTGAATTGTCATGTACCTTTACGTCCATAGTGTCTGCTAATTGTCACGTACCTTTACGTTCATAGTGTCTGGGCAGCAATAACCTTGTTTACTCAGATGCGGCAGTTTGTGGAATATAGGGCCTTGCAGAACACATGGTATGCGAAACATAAGCCGGTCCCAAAGTTATAGCCTGAGAGCTTCTATAAAGAGAGGTCTATAAAGGTGTTTTTCAGTAATGTCTTACAGGTAGAACTAGTCTTAGTACACTTTTTTAGACTGTGACTACTCAAAAGATTCACGGTCTAATATCCATCTATTGAAACTCCTAAGTATGTGGGGAGGGGGAAGAGGGGGAGGGGGGAGAGGTGGAGGAGTAGTCTGCTCAATAACTTAGCATAAATTATGGAGTTATTGCTCCCTGTTTCAGCAACAAGTTACAACTCCCAGAGATTTCCATTTTCTTGTTCAAATAAACGTTTGTTTTTATAATCAGTATAATTATAACGTGATTGTTTGCCATATCAAGATGGTCTGCGATGGAGTTTCTTTACATATGTTGTGTTTTTTATAAATTAACAGCTTCGAAACAAAACATTATCTGAAGAAACAAGAATTAGTACTGAGGTAGCGCAGCTACCTTGTTTTACAATTAGTACAAACATGTAATTAACTACACTTTCAACAATCCGTCAACCTTCAACATTTACAGCAAGATTAATTACATGTACATGTATTACCAATAAATCAGTTTTTATGATTATAAATTTGTCTGAACATACACCGATGCACCTTGCAGGAGTATAATCACGGAGCACTCACTGATGCATTATGGTCATATAGTGATGCCATGCAAACATAATCAGCATTCAAATATTGTGAAACATATTGTTTAGACAATATTTCATAATAATATTCATAAGCATATATAAAAACTTATGCTGTTTGTTGCCGAGCAACATATGTTTTATTATTCAGCAGCAGCAAGGCTTTGTTGACTGTCACTTGAGTGTGTGGTTGTGTGGAGGTTATTGCTACTGTTTTGTCTTGATCTTTGACTTGGTATTCTTCCTGTTAAAAAATTAATAAAATGATATCTTTGTTGTAAGTCTTAATTCTAATCATATGATCTGGTAATGCCTAATCATGGTACCTCTTTGATACAACACAAGAATTATGGAGTTCTGCTGAGATGGTTGTTTTGAGTATTGGTAGTTTCAACAGCTGAAGGATTTAGCTAAGATTAGATAGTTCCCCACTACTGATTTACTAACATAACCAGAGAGGTACTCTCGACTGAATTGCTAACATAACCAGAGAGGTACTCTCGACTGAATTGCTAACATAACCAGACAGGTACTCTCGACTGAATTGCTAACATAACCAGACAGGTACTCTCGACTGAATTGCTAACATAACCAGAGAGGTACTCTCGACTGAATTGCTAACATAACCAGACAGGTACTCTCGACTGAATTGCTAACATAACCAGAGAGGTACTCTTTACTGATTTACTAACCTATCTATACAGCTACTCTCTTACTCCTTCAAATGAAATGAATACATACTAAAATTGAAACTTCTTGATAGGATGCACTATTTGTTTATCTGTAAGATTAATGATATATATATTACGTCAGACAGAGGACTAATGAACTAGTGTGCTCGCATGAGAATACTTTGATTTGGAAGCTGTGAATCGATCTACCTCCATATGCTGAAGAACCTTTACTATTCTGTCTTTGATTCTCTCCGTATGATTGGCCGATTGAGCGATGACCATCTCTAGAACTCCTGCAAAGTAATAGGTCAATCAACATCATGACTTTCTCAAAAAAATTCTCAAAGGTCTTTGTATTTTGAAACTTTTAAGGGCAAAGTTATGTCTTTCGTTTGTTCCTTTTAATAAAATACAATATTTTGTATTTTTCACGGTCTCAACTTGTCCCACTCATCTGGTCTATTTCTTGCTTTAATGGTACAATTTTCGGTTTCCATTGCCTAAATAACTAACTGAAACAATTTGAAAAAACATTTGTTTGATCTCTGATTAAATGATCTAATATAATAGTTTCAGCTTTTGTCTGTCAGCTTTTTCGCAAATTTCTCTCAAAAGTTTACAGATATATTTAAATTAAAAGTCAGATCTCTTTAAACCTAAAAGCAGATTATTTTAAACCTAAATACAGACTACTATAAATCTAAAAACTGACCATTATAAATTTAAAATAGATCTCTATAAGCCTAAAGACAGATCCTTTAAACATAAGGACAGATATCTAAAAATCAGATCTCTTTAAACCTAAAGAAAGGTGGGTCTCTATGAATCCAAAGGCAGATCTCATTAAAACTTAGAGTCAGATAGCTTCTAGTCTAAATACAGATGTGCTTTAAATCTCAAAAGACATCTGTCAAAATCTAAATACATGTCCTTTTAGAGTTAATGACAGATTCCTTATAACCTAAAAATTCTGCAACAACACGAGGTAGAGTACTATCATACTCAAATATCAGATTAAAAAACTAAATAATTAATCTCTGAATAGAGGTAAGATAAAAATATAATAAACTTGTGATTGGATACTTTGATGCAATGCTTTCACAATTTAAACAAATTATGTTTTAAAATTACATATTAAAGTAATTCAGTTAAGCAGGAAGTTAAGCCCAACAATGATCATTTAGAAAACCATATAAAACTTATATTTATATGGTTTGTTATTTGCATGCTTTTAGGGTAAATAATAAGAATACATAAAAGAACCTGTTTAAGTTTAGTCTACTTCATAATTTTATACACGCGAAAAATAGATAAGTGTATAAAAAAATAATTTGGTATTCAAGCATGTGAAAGCAGCCATGTAAGCTTTGAGATTTATGGGCTTTAGATTGGTTGAAGGATGTGAGAGAAACAATCACTTGAGGAACCGGAAAGAAGAAATAGCAGTTATGTATTATTGTGATATCTACAATCTTTGATAGCTGACGATCTTTATGCTGCCTCCAAAGACTTATGATTCACACAAGCAATTACATTGAAAATATTTAGACTGCAGACATTATAGTCCAGTATAATGCTTGCAGTCTAAGTATTTCCAATGGAATTGCTTGTGTGAATCATAAACCTTTGGAGGCAGCATAAAGATCGTCAGCTATCAAAGATTGTAGAAGCGGTACCATCCTAAACACTCTTACAGGTAACTTTATACAAAACATATGGTTAGCAGTCTACTCCTAAAGTCTGATGCCTACCATCCGTAATAGCGTATGGAGGCATCGATAAATGAGTGGGGAGAGCGGGTGATATAATAGCGTCTGTTAGGTTTTGGATGATCAATAGCAGAGGACAATACAAGCTCATCAAAGGAGAAAGCAGTATGGACGGACAATGACAAAACAAAACCGTAATGGATTGTATTCTTCGAAATCAGTAATCTAGAAACTTTTCATTCGTAATAGTTCTAAGTTGATTTTAAACATATTTAAACAATTTCTTTAGAATGAGTTACGGAAAGAAGGCCATTAAACTAATTATATCTTAAACTGCAATGACTATTCAAAAGGCTTCGCAAATTAGCAAGGGCAACCTCTTATAACCTTCATCTTGTATAACGTCATCTATTTCCCTTCTTTCTCTCAGTACATTACCGCTGCCTTCAAGGCAAAACTTAGATTCAGATGGCAACATTATTTGACAGTTTGTTTGCCATAAACTTGTTTGTTTCTACAACTGATAACTTTTAGATTTCAAATGACAAATGATAAAGTTTTAGATAAGATATTTCCTTTTCTGGCGAAAGGTCAGAAGTTCAAACACTGGTGAATCTCTGATTGCCGGATTTAAGGTTTTCATGGCGCATAACAGTTCCAGCCTATGATTAGGTGACAGTTGCAACCAGTTGTCTTCAACTAGTCAGTAAATTTTTATCAATCATAGCTGCTTTTTTGGCAAAAGCAAAACTACAAGAGAACTATGTACTATGTACATACACACATGCATACACACATACATGCATACATACATATATGCATACTGTACATACATACACACATAAATACACACTTACATGCAGATGTGCATACATACATGCACACATACATGTACATGCTCAAAAACATACATATACAAATACATGCATACATATACACATACACGCATAGATGCTCACATAGGTGAAGAATTTTACCATGGATTCTGAAACTTGTGGGTTGCCTCACTCTCTAACTGCTGCCGAAATGTTCCAAGCTACAACAGCAGCATATACATATCAGGGGTGACGTGGTTGATAACAGTCATAAGACAGTAAGAATGATTCCTTTTTTAAAGATCAGATGACAGAAGGTCACTAAGCTACGTTCTTGGTGCTCGCAAGTAGTACGTTCCAGAACATCTGAGGGAACCACCAGAAGGATGGTACAGACACTGCAGTCATTACATCAGCTATAATAGTGTCTACTCAATGTGACCAATAAGAATAACAACCAATGAGAAAGATTTTCTGCAACAATCTGCATCAGAAATAACCTTTGGTTCTTTTGTAGGACTACTAGTAGGGTGGACTTACTTATGGGCCTTATACTATATAGGAAATCAAAGCTATTTGATTATGCGAAGCAAGTATTTAGACTTATCAGCTGCTATGGCTGCGCTGACGTGTATACGATATCTAATTGTATATTAAGTCAATAGAATTAGGTATGTCAGGAGCAGTAGAGAGCTTCATATAAAAAGTGCAGGGTTTAGCATTCTTCATTGATATTCATTGAACAACTCTAGCCAAGCAATTCTCTAATCAAAACTCATCAACATCCTGACATACTTATGTGTGTAGTTTAGCCACTTTGTAATGCAATCCCTAGGTACATTTGGTGTCTTTAATAACCTGCTAGTAGTCCTAATCAATCATATAGTTTTGTAAGAAATATATTTTGCGGTATTATTGTTTGGCTACAGTATTTAATTACATGTATCTCAAAAAACCTTGTGTTTAGAATGTTCATAGTAACTAGCATTCATCGTACTTCATTCATTTTGCCTCCTCAAATTCATCTCCTATTGTATTTCATGAGCGACATGACTATCTGAATAATTGACCTTGACCTTCTGTTCAAAGCATACCTTTCAAAGAAATGCTATAGTTATAGCATCTACTACCTTATTCACTCTATGAATGCTATAACTATGCTCTCACCAGTATATAGATACTCTTTATAAGTAGTAGTTAGTTATTCTATGTTTATATTCGAAAGTACTTCTATGATTAAATATAAATAAAGTAGAACTCAAAGCTACGAAAGAATTCTACACTAATAGTACCAAGTGGAGTATTTGTTTAGACTAAAACTTGTCTGAAAAGTTGATTTTTTTACCATAAATCGGTTTCGCCGTGTCACTCGTCAAGTGTCCTCATGTGAAGCAAAGACTCCTGATGAGCGACATCGCAAAACAGATTTGTGATGTAAAAGAATTTGACATTTTCGATAAGTTTTAGTCTACAAACACACTTTATTCATATATATTGATTGTGTTCCCTTAGTGTTTGCTTTCTATTTTCTGTAGACAAAGTTTGAGGCTTACTTTAATATGATGGCCTGAGGTCCTCCAAGTACAGAGATCGGCCATGGTGCCCCAAGCACCCCAACCGTAAGCATCATGATAAGCGGATTTAGGTCGAGGGTGCGGAGTTCCAGGAGCTGCATTTAGTAGATAAAGTGATGAGCTAGTCCTCTCTGGTGTCCAGCCCCAGTTGCCTTCTCCTGTCTGTTCTGGATCTAGGAGTTTTTGTCTGTGCATTCGTAAGCTATCCGGACCTGGGTATAACATTTCGGTCTAAATGTGTGCACCATAAAGACTTATATTAGCAAAAAATGCAAGAATCAGACAACCCATAGATGTTACTTAGACGTTACCCACAGGTGTTACACATAGATCTTACCAATAGACTTGCTACTGCTACATTTCTAGCGTAGACTTCAAGAGGCAATCAGTTCAACTATGCCACTAAACAGAGAAAAATTTCATTGTTGAACCTGAGTCTGAGCAAATAAATCTCTCATCAAAGTTTCTTACGGATTTACGTTTGAATACAGACAGTACACGTTATATGTTTAACAACAGTTAAAATAATATTTAATATAAAGACTTGTCGTAGACATATATAGTTTTATTCTGAAATAGAGTATTAAAGTACATCTTTTTAAATTTGGTAAATAGAGAAGATAGAAGATAGGATTGATAACTTCAACAGATGAGGCTAACAAAATGCTTTCTATTAGATGGATGGCTGACTACTGGCAGCACGTCTATTATAGTGACCATCAGTCAGGTATGGCTGTCTCATTGGAAGGTAGGTAGCTGGAAGAGTAGGGAATGAGCTAGCCAAACCTAACCTAGTTTTCATTCAGAGTAACTACTGCAGTTGCTATCTTAGTGTTTACTATCTCAGCTAGTTGAGTACCAGAATCTAAAAAGTTCTCTAAAGCATGATTATGCGCTTGAACAGCAAATAGCCGTTACCTGTGAACACCATGGCACCTCTTGGCTTCCTCGGATGTCCGAACACATCTTCTCTCCAAGTGGAGTTTGTTCTGTTTGACAGAATCGAGTGACTTCTGTGTCTGGGCTGTTGAAGCATCTTCTTCGATGATAACCTAGTCAATTCCGTTAATAACAAGTGAACAAGTTCTCTATATGCTCCACAATTTCTAAGCAATCTTTGTAGATGCACCTTCCTCTTCAATGATATATATCCGTTAGCATGCAGCTCTCGTGGTTACCAACCAACTGAATGGCTCATGAATTAATAAGATGTTATAAAGAGATTTCCTTTGTTGATAGAATATTGATTTAATGGGAAACTCGATTTGTGTAAAAGGATTTGTTACACATGTTGCTATGCAGGGTGTCCTTGACACTGCGCACTGCAGACAGTTCTCAAATATATGCATAGCACAAAGTTGTTGATTATTGGACTTCATGTCAATATCTCTTTAAGCCAGCTTGCTCTCTCTGATTCAGTAATATCACATTTCATCCGCTTGAAAAGGTATTTGCCTTTGATAAATAGTATTTGTTTGTAAATGGTGATTATCTATTGATTATTATAACAACTAGCCATTGCCTGGCCACAGGCTAACGCTTAGCAAAAATCCACAAGTTTCTCCACATATCAAAATTCTATCTGAAAGTTATATGAAGGCTGAAATGCTTAAAATATGGGACACACAAATAATGTGTTAAAAGTTTAAAAGTGTTAAACTTAAGCGTTAAAAGTTAGAAATTTTGTGGTTGTCGCTCTGTCAACACTTTCGAATGACGATTGTAACATATATATAAAATTGGGTTCTAATTATGCTTTTCAATTTGAGAATTTTTAATCTGCTTTTGAAGTCATATTGTTTGTTTATAAAATGCTTTAACACCACCACTAACTGTTCTACTACCGTATGTTCACGTCAATGTGTTCATTTGAAGAGTGTTTCTGCAAATAGAGACAGCACCTTATGAGCTATCAGTATAAGGTTTAGTTTGATATTAAGATTAACAAAGTTAATCCGGAAGCAATCACGGTCTGCGGTACTACATTTAATAATTAGCAGTACCCTAGCAGCCCTGACCTCACCCGAGAGATCATTATGCGTAATAAACATTTGCCCAGTTATTCCAGAAACCAATCAGGTGGTTGATTAGCGAAGGTGTGAAAGTGGTGGCCTACTAAGGTGAATGTAGCGAGTTCAAATCCTCTACGATGCGATCTCTTCACACAACACGGCTTTTATAGTAAAAATTATTTGTCTAATGATTTTATTTATTTCTTTATTTAATTAATTAATTATTTATTACTCCCCTAATTACAAGCTACTTGTTTATATCATTTTGCGCATTCAGCAGACTACAAATGTTGAGGGTAGAAACTCTTCCGGCTCACATATTAGCACTGGCATCATTGTTTGGTTATAAACACAACTAGTAGTTGAGTTTACCATGTGTAGCCAATGATCAGAGCGTGCTTAGGACAGTTCATTTAGCCAGTGTACCTTGTATAGCCTGTGAGCAGAGCTGGCTTAGTATAGTTTGTTTAACAATACTTACTAATTACATCATACTTTGCCAGCACGCAGGATTCATCCTCTCATGGAAGCTTATTATCTAAATACACAAAAAAATTGCTTCTTTTGAAAAATCCTCTTATTCATATTATTTGGTTTTTTAAATCTAAAGAGTTTCTCAAACACTAAGGCATCATGATTCATTGCCAGAAATCACCTGATCCAAAATAAGGTTACTTTTAGATTCCCGACACATAGGAGTACCTGTATGGATATGCCAATCGTATGTGAATTCCAATCACGACCCCGCCCAATTGTAGAAAAGTTACAATGGTTTTTTATGATTAAGGTATATGATAGCATGCTATAAGTGAGTTGGGTTATGCTTGTATTTTCGGCTTATTGCGAGATATGTTTGGTCGATTCCTTGCTGTATTCCACCAATGAGAACCCTCAAAAGCGGGCAAATATGGTGTACAGCATTTTACAAATCTTGTGTTGGCGACTAGGACAAAGTCATTTTACAACCTTTTTTGTTTTACACCAAACAGACTTTGTCAGTGGAAAAACAACTCTGATAAGTTGTTCTGGTGTAAACTAGCCCTAAGTCTGCGCTTCTTCATTTGTCATGTAGAAATTGTGGCCTGAGATCTTGGTAAAAATGCTTATAAGCTATGACGACTGACTGCATGTCGTATAACAGATAAATGTGGAGAATACTAAAAAGGTTTTTATTGGATTCATCTAATCGATAAAGCAACTGCTATATAAATTGCATATTGTTGAAAGTAGTGTGCAGAGAATAACTTTGAATTTGTGGATAAACATTGACCTCAAAAAATGCTCATCGCATCCCCATGTCAATGATAGATATTCTTGTGCGCTCTATAGAATCACGAGTTGGGAATTTAAAACATTTGTATTGTTGCACTTTTTTAAACACAAAATTTGGGTTTTGTTTAAAAATTATTTACCTAAAACAGCCTGAGGGTTGAATAAAAAGTGTCTTACTTTCAACTATTTTTGACCTCAACACTGAGTGTATCAGCCTCGCTTAATGAAAAGTCTTTTAACCGTTCTGTTATTCAAGACCACAAACTTAGTTCAAAGTAATATGTCATGACTGATATTACATGCCTGCATACCTTGTCTTACTTTTGTGATAGATGAATGTCGACTGGGAATCCATCGTCAGCAACTACGCCACCAGTAAATCAGCTAATCAGTTACCAGAAGGAAGAAACAGTAGTGAAGAAATGTTGGGTTTAGAGTCCCGATACATTAAAAAACATTTTAGTCAGATTTTACCGCGCTGTCTTGCTGAAGTGTTGGAGAAACATCCGAGTGACCCTATCGAGTACATAGCTCAGTGGATTTACAAGCACAGAGAAAGTGAGATAAGAATGAAACAGGTGATAAAGGCATAGCATATGCTGTTTTACATGTAGCAATCTCTCTAGTGACATTTATCATAGGTCACCTTTGTGGTTTTGAAAAAATGTCATGTGAGCACAAATCCTTACTCAGGTAGTGATTATTTGTTCACATCCTCCACTAATATTTACAGATTTCCACACATGTCACGTTTTAAGTCACTGCCTCTTTGGTGATTGCTGTGAAAAGCTGTTTTAGCTCAGTTGCCTAGCTGATAGAATTGATAAGCAATGAGTTCAGTTATTTAGTAGCACCTGTCTGCATGTTTCTATCTACTGACAGAAAGTAAAAGAAACAGCAGAGCTAGAAAAAGAAATAAAGATTAAAGCGAGAGAAGACGAACTCTTCCAACTAGAAAGGCCAACAGCTCCTGAGCCCAACTCTATGCATAAGATCAGTTTACACTATATGACCTCAAGCTTGTCTAATTCGTTTACTGGGTCTGAGGTGAGAGGCTTATTTGAACAATTTCATTCTTTTTCCAGTACAAAACTTTGAGTACATATCCGCTTCTATGAATTTTTTACTATGAAATTATGACTTTGCAATTTCATTGTTGGTAAAAATTGAAAAAAGAGGTGCAAAGTGAAAGATAAGAACTATTTAGTGTGTAAACATGCAGCCTTGTTCACCTTCCTATAGACAAACCTTATAACAATAACTTTTTGCCAAAGAAGACCTTTTTATACAAATCTAATAATGGTAGGAAGAGTAGAAGATGTCATCATGACAGCGCAACAGCTTCCGGTTGTTCAGTTGGTATAGTTTATGGCAGCGTCAAATATTGCCCTATATCCCAAATGCGGCTGTTAAACACAATGTACTGTGTTTGTAATAAAGAAAGTTACATTTTAATAGCCTTTGTGTCAAGAATTTGACCAGAAATAAAACAATGCTTGCTTGCAGGGGAGTTAACTATGGAGGCGTGGCCACTTCCTGATCTGCACACTCAACAAGTCAGCATTTGTTAACACATCAATCACGCCAAATTTGGCATCGACTACGAGTACTTTTTATAATATGCTGTTATATTACAAAACTACAGTAATATAATATAATAATGTAAATAGTTTTTGACAGGCTGTTTCATTAATGCTTTAGCTAAACATACAATCTAATTCTGCTTTCAAACACGTACGAGTTATTATCACAACTTGGCAAAGACAAAAGTTTCCAAAAACAACTAAGCACTAATTATGAGGAAATACAGTATGCTCAACTTGTTGCAGGAGTTATCTTCTCTCTTAAAATTTTGCTATAGTTTCTACAGTGACTGTAAGACTAAGTAGCATTGCTAACTTTTTCCCCAAATCTTTACCATATAAGCACTGCTTAGAATATGCCAGCATGTGTATCTGAAGAGCTATAACGATATCTTGGCAAGTCGGCTTAGGCTCTCGTGTCCTCTCAGAGAACTGTCAATCTGATGAAGGACAAACTTGCCCACTCTACAAAGCTTCTCTTGTATTCAAAAGTTGCCCCAGATAAGATCATCATTCAAAGACTCATTGCTGACATCAGCCAAGCTTCCCTCTGAAGACGAGCTCACAAGGTCAAAGTTAGACATGTCTGTTTCATGTAATATCTGCAACACAAAGTATATTATATTATCCCACGACCAAACGAACGAATGCGAAGTTTGGGAGTTTTTATGATAAATGCATGTGCACACAACTTACGAAAATTATTCATCAACAATGAGACGAACCCTTGTATCAAAATTTCATCAACAAATTTAACCATCATTTTGTAGAGTCATTAAAGTATAATAATGATACAAAACACATACAAACCTATTTAAATATGTTACCAAGTCTTTGTAAATTATCGAAATTCTCTTAAAACTTACCCATCTGATCGGATTATACACAAATAGACAGATTTATTTGGATGAAAATCGTTATTAACTTGCTAAGCCTCACTTTTTTCAAAGTTAAGACCCGAAATTGAAATGCCGAGCGACAGGGAATAGAACGATTAAGTCGTGCGCATTTCACGAAAAAAACTGTGCACATTTCACCAGTCAATAGCATTGTCGAATTGCTGAAGGTTTCGGTGATTAACGTAGGAGTACTGAAATCATTTCATTTTTTCCGATTTCAAATTAACTGACATTTCAGACACATTTTAGTACTTTTGTATTCTAACTGATGTCCAACGCAGTGTAAGTAAAGGAAATGACGATGATATTTTTTTCTAACGATTTTTATGAGATTACGATATTTAATTATAAGTTTGGATATTCTTCTTGATACTTCTTGATATTGTTAGCTATGACGTTTTGAAATGTAAACAAAATTGCGCATTGGTTTTCTATTATTACCGTATTACTATTACTAAGTTTGGATATTCTTTTTGATACTTCTTGATATTGTTAACTATGACGTTTTTAAATGTAATCAAAATTGTTCATTGGTTTTCTATTATTACTGTGTTACTATATTAATAATATTGGTTATTCTAATAATATCAGTGCATTTTACTTCTAATATTGACCAATATTGCATTTCTCCTATTGCAGGGGGAGAGATATAAACATATAATCTTTTCTTTCATTATTGCTGTTTGTTGTATATAATAACACCCACACCCAGTACATTACAGCTACCATTGCAGTTATCCTATTGCACTGAAGTGTCATTTGACTGCTAATATTGCATTTCTCAACCATCAGAACCCTTTCTTTTTTCCAATATCACTTTGGTCATGGGCTGTATGACAGTGGAATTTCTAGTATAATATTATATAATATACTAATATAAAATCTTATATATTTGTTTAGTTATTATAATTATTATATAATATAATATTATATATTATATTACAGTGTTATGGCAGTATATGTAATATCATAAAGATTAAACAGAAAACAAAATCACATATTTGACTAGCATATTTACTGACAGCATGAAAGTATATACCGGTGTATAAACAATTAAACCTAACCGCTCTGAGTCTAACATACACTTTATACAGTTAAACTATATTCTCTTTATACTTGTTGTCGAAATGGCTTTTGATTTTGAGGTTATGCAACATGAAATGCTATTTTTAATAAATCATTGAGCATACCAAATAAGATGTTTGCTAAAATTGTTTAAAACTAAACATGTACTGTTAAGCTGTGTTGACCTGCCATTTATTTTATGAGTTAAGGAAACCACAAGCAAACCAGCTCCTACATCAAAACTAAATAGTAATTTTTCGTTTTTTTAGTTTTTTAGTTTTTCAGTTTTTAGATTTTTAGTTTTTTCAGCTCAGACTCTACAAAGTGTATACTGAGATACCCAATCTAGCTGCCAATAGCTGTAAACTTTGCACGATATCATCGTTACTTACCTTCATATCATGAATTTTTAGACGCAAAAGTTTATTTTCAGAAGTAACTGTCTCGCAATTTGTTTTTTTTTCATTATCATCATATAAGCATAATATATAAGATACCTGATAAAATAATCTTTGTGTTGAGGTATAGAGAGCAGCGTTAATGAAGTTATAATGAAAGCCATATTTATTAAACATAAAGGGTACCTTTGGTACATAGGGCACTTCGATAGTTCGACTTGAGAACTTTTCCCATTCAAAATCCCTCAACCAGGAATGCATCCTCACATCTTTCCAGCCCTTTTCGGCATAACCTAGTCGTTCCGTTGGGAGCTTTCTACAAGCGTAGCTGAAGTATTTAACATACAGCCGTTTGACTCTTGCCCTCGACAACTCAAAAACACGCAATGTATGTTTCGTTAATAACAGTGAACATTTTACACGCAAAATATGTCTGAATAATAATATGATGTAATAATATAAATAATAATGTTTTATTTCTACGTGTTATGAATAACAATATCTCTCCTGCATTTAATAACATATTATGCTGGGTATGAGCCGCTGTACCCATATTCAGTCAGAAGGTACCTAACAAGAAGCAGACAACTCCCAAGTGATGAGAAAAATTTTAAATGCTTTCAGTACTGTTCTTACTGTTTAGATAGATAGATATCAACTTTATTTACACCGGTTAATGCTGTTAAAAGCAATTTAGACAAGACAAAAAAAAACAAACAAAAAGTAGTGAAATACCAACAGTTTGTACAGTTGTACTATGTTTCTTCTCTTTTCGTCAACTTATCAGTTCATGAATACTAAATACCTGCAAAGTCTCAGAATCAGATCTTCTGCAGAGTCACTGACTGAGAATGGAAATTCTATGACATCAAAGCCTTCTAGAACATTTCCATATGTTTGTACAGCATTCCTCGCTCTGAAGGGTGATCTGAAACCATCCTTGACCCGTAAAGTAGGTATGAGATTATGATACAAAATAATTTATGCAACTATTTAAATGTAAAAACTTGAATAAGATGGATTCTGGGAATCTATTAGTGTTTAATGTATTAACTATAAAATGTCCCTAAAAATAGACTTTGACATTGACTGAATGTAGTATAGAATCTGTACAATATTAACTGGGACCTGTCTGTGCTCCAACAAAATTTTTTTAGAAACACTTTATCATGAGAGACTACCAGCAAGCATAATGTGTAAGCAAAGCTATACATAATGAGCTTGTAGAGCTATCAAACAACTGTCAGAAAACTCCTGTATCTTTGGCTCCATATTTTCTCTAAGAATTTAGCTAAAAATTGACAGATCAAAGAAACATTAAAGTGATGACCATGAACTCTAATTTGTATTTAGAGGTGATAATTGTATTCTAGTCAAGGAAAACATTCTTAAATTTTCAGGAAACATCCTAAAGCGCTAACCCAACTTTTGTAGCATCACTTGTAGGAGCTGAACATGTAACCTTAACTTCGGTGTCTGATGATGCAGTTTTGATATATCCTTTGAGAGAATGCTAACATTTTCATAGACTAAGTAAGTTGGTATGTCATGAAGCGGTAGAAAAACTGGGTAATTATCAATATTTGGAAATTATAACTGCAAACATAAAGTATTAACGACATTCCCTTTTCTGACATATACTTTATTAAGCAATCTCACTGTCATTAAAATCTGCATACAAAAGTTTCATAATATTTATACTTTTGCCAAGTGTTGCTGACAATAACCTACCTGCCTACTAACAACTCATACAGTAATACTCCACAGAATAACCTACCTGCCTACTAACAACTCATATAGTAATATTCCACAGGCCCAATAGTCAACTGCAAAGTCGTGGCTTCTGTTAAGTACGACCTCTGGTGCTATGTAAGATGGAGTGCCACAGAATGACCATGTTCTATACTCTGTATGTGCCATCAGCTTTTTTGAAAAGCCAAAGTCTGTCTAAAATTAATAATCAAATACAAGTTTGTTTAGATCTCTTTAAAACAATGATAACAGATTTATAGACTACTGCACTTGAAAATTGACTTGCACAAAATTTTAGTAGATTTTAGCAAAAAATATCGATATTTTTCAATCATTTCAGATTGTTTTTGATGTTTGCGGTGATCTGACTTCCAGGGTGTTTTAAGATTAAAATTAACAAAACTTCCTCGCGATTAAACGCTCAGAAAAAGTATGTGCGAAATTACATCACTAGTTGTTATAGTTGCTAGTGGCTATTGCGTTAGAGTTGCTGTGTTACTCGTTTCTATTCTGTTGGTCTCCTTGCAACTATAGACATCAAAATCGCACATTCGCTTGATCTGAGTGTTTGAACCATGATCAAGTTTTGTTGATTTTTATCTTGAACCGTCCTGGCAGATCACCTCAAACATAAAAACAATCACAAATGATAAAAAAATACCGATACTTTCTGATAAAATCCACCAAAATATTGAGTAAGTTTATTTTTAGTGTACATGTATGCACATTGATTGTACGCATACAGAAATGAAAAGCAAAAACTATAGCATCGGAGTTTTAAAGAGCAGCTAAGTTACTTTGTAGTTGTATTATAATTGTGCTGCATTAGTAGAAGTACAGGCTTGATTGAGTATAGTCTGAACAGAAACTTTCAACCCTTTTCTGACATTATTTTCCTGTCACAAAAATTGAAAATGCAGCCATATAATGATAGTACAATATATTGAACATACAATAATCTATTCTCTTTATCCTAGTTTTGATGACCACATAAAACAATGGTGTGTTTCAGGAGGCAACTTTTATTGTTGGACCAAAGCAGACTTATCATTTCTCTGGAATTTGACTATATATTCAACTCAATTACACGTATATTTGATATGATCATAACTTTATTTTCCCAGCCAACAAAAGCAAATCAGGCCAAAGAGAAAAAATGAAATTGTAACATGGGAATTCAATATTATTTAAAAAATAAATTTTTATGATATAAAGATGTTCTGGATACAGGGTGGGCAAGTTGTTTATGTCTGGTGTGTTTAGTGGTTCTAGTTTGTGGGGTGTAGCTATGAAGTTACTTGTTAGGTATACAGGATAGTCAAATATTGTATATATATTATATGTCTGCATCCTGACTTTTTACATACTGCTAACAACTATCAAGCTTTTATTCCACTATATTCACCTATAATATGATACTATTGTAAGTACCTTTATACCATCTGAGTTTTACCTTCATACTAGCGACTAGTCGCTATTACATATTAAGCAGATATAGTTATTAGTACCAGCTTAGCGTATCCACGACGATCCAATAGAATGTTTTCAGGCTTGAGATCTCTGTAAACTATATCAATGGAATGTAAGTATTCGAGTCCCTCTATAACACAGGCTATATAGAGTTGAGCCTGATCATCACACAGTTCTCCAGCGTCTTGCAGCAAAGTCCACAAGTCTCCTCCAAGACACGCTTCCATCAAAAAGTAAATGTTTTTTGAGTCTTTCAATGTAGCGAAGCACCTAAAGACAGTATACATACAAATTTTGACTTGAAACATTATAACTGGCTCTGACATATTCCCATATCAATGAACAGGGCGAGTTGATAACATGCCTCGATGGTTATGCTTATACGAAGACAAATTTGGTTACTTGTAACTAGCTGATGTTTTACCCTTTGTCAATATTGCTTTCTCATTTTTACTAATATATTTAAAGTCTAAACATTCTCTACTTAACCTATTAAATGATAAATATTGAGTTTAACTTAAGTTATTTCAAAACTCAAAAACTTGAAAACCAGCAACCAATAATTTATCTCCAAGATGGCTGATAGCTGTCCAACAGTTCATTGATTTAAATCTTCCTGTGTTAAACCATTTTTTAATCTTACAAATATCTAATTGATCTTTATGATGTTATTGGTATTGTAGTAGTTGCCAAGCTACATTAAATTTAATTCAATCAGGCAACAGAATTAAAAAGTAAAAGATTCGTTGTCATTGGTATAAATCAGAGGGTCTATGATATGAAATTACCCTACGAACCACGTTTTTGGAGCGAACGTAGACGAGAGACAAAATTGATGCCGTTGGCTTGGCTACCTCTATTTAGTAATATATAGATGCTTTTAACTTTTACATTAGAAAAATAACTAAAACATCACAATGGTGAACAATGTTTACATCGTAAATGCATTTGCCTCTCTTGAGCAGATTTGAATGCGGTTCAGTCATTTAGACTAACACTGTATTTTATACCGAGTAACTTTACCACTTTCAAAAACACTTGCGAGATGTTGACAAGCCATAATTTATCAATATAAGCGTTTCATCTGATCATCCTTACTTCACAACTGACTCTGATTCATTCGCTTGCTTTAGGATTCGTCTCTCCATCTTGATGTGATCTATTTCGCGCTGTCTGATCGGTTTCGCTAGACATTTCATAGCCATCGTCTTTATTGGCAAATCAGGAATGTTGTGTTGCACCTTTAAATTACAAATAGTTAAACTCTTTAAATGAGGTTAATACAGGTTTTAGCAAAAGTATAACTAAAAGAACAGAGAGAGAGGTTAGCAAAAAAGTGAATTTAAATATAAGTCATTGAATATATTGAATTTCCAAATCTTAAAAGATTGTCAAATAAAGCTTGAATGAACTTAAGCAAACTATATTCAAAGTAGAATAGTTGTAGGTTATGTTCAATACCTTCAACTTTAGCTATTCTCTTAGCTAGTGACTTTTAGTTTATTTTTAGACGTGCTAATTTAGAACAATTAGTAAGTCAAAAATCAAGTTGGCAAGAGGGGAGACAATCCCATAAATCGTATCTTGCGCTCTCCAACACAAGGATGTCTCAAGTGCACTAAATTGCTTTATTTACATCATGTTGATAGTAATATAGTTTTAGTTAACAGTAGAATACAGTGATGTGTAGTGTATACTACTACATCTGTTATTGGCTGACTTGTGTAATATAAAAATGCGTGTCTGTGTTAAATCAGCAAATGTGTATCTGTATTAAATCAGCAAATGTGTGTCTGTGTTAAATCAGCAAATGTGTATCTGTGTTAAATCAGCAAATGTGTATATGTGTTAACTCAGCAAATGTGTATCTGTGTTAAATCAGCAAATGTGTATCTGTATTAAATCAGCAAATGTGTATTTGTGTTAAATCAGCAAATGTGTATCTGTATTAAATCAGCAAATGTGTATCTGTGTTAAATCAGCAAATGTGTATCTGTGTTAAGTCAGCAAATGGGTATCTGTATTAAATCAGCAAATGTGTATTTGTGTTAAATCAGCAAATGTGTATCTGTATTAAATCAGCAAATGTGTATCTGTGTTAAATCAGCAAATGTGTATCTGTGTTAAATCAGCAAATGTGTATCTGTATTAAATCAGCAAATGTGTATTTGTGTTAAATCAACAAATGTGTATCTGTGTTAACTCAGCAAATGTGTATCTGTGTTAAATCAGCAAATGTGTATCTGTGTTAACTCAGCAAATGTGTATCTGTGTTATATCAGCAAATGTGTATCTGTGTTAACTCAGCAAATGTGTATCTGTGTTAACTCAGCAAATGTGTATCTGTGTTAACTCAGCAAATGTGTATCTGTGTTAACTCAGCAAATGTGTATCTGTGTTAACTCAGCAAATGTGTATCTGTGTTAACTCAGCAAATGTGTATCTGTGTTAACTCAGCAAATGTGTATCTGTGTTAACTCAGCAAATGTGTATCTGTGTTAAATCAGCAAATGTGTATCTGTGTTAAATCAGCAAATGTGTATCCGTGTTAACTCAGCAAATGTGTATCCGTGTTAACTCAGCAAATGTGTATCCGTGTTAACTCAGCAAATGTGTATCCGTGTTAACTCAGCAAATGTGTATCCGTGTTAACTCAGCAAATGTGTATCCGTGTTAAATCAGCAAATGTGTATCCGTGTTAAATCAGCAAATGTTAGGGTGTAAATATGAAATTCAAAGCTTTTAGAAAACCAGTTTTATTCGTTTTTTCACATCGATGACTTTTATTTGGATAAAAAAGAAAATATTATGATGCGAGTAATTATGGGCGTGGCTAATTATGGGCGTGGCTAATATTTGAGTTCGGCTAGTATTTGGGCATGGCTTATTCTTCGGCGTGGCTAATATTTAGGCATGACTAATACCTGGGAGTGGATAATACCTGAGTGTGGATAATACATGGGTGTGGATAATACCTGGGTGTGAATAATACATGGGTGTGGATAATACCTGGGCGTGAATAATACCTGGGTGTGGATAATACTTGGGTGTGGATAATACCTGGGTGTGGATAATACCTAGATGGGGATAATACCACATACAAACCATAACTGCACTTGAGTTACAACAAGCTTCTGAGCTTTGTCTTTTTTATAATTACGCTAAACATTTTGATTCTTAAATCCATGTATATACAAACTCTTCAATACTATGTTTTGCATTCTATGATGTTTTTTGAGAATGGTTATTAAACTTGGTCAAACAAGTTTTTACACAGCGATAAGGGCCTATAGAGGTGACACAAACAACTTTTATAAAATTGACGAAAAATACAGACTGAGAATGAAAAGGCAGCAACGAAGAGAGGAATGGAATAGTAAAAACTTACCAATTGAACCTTGCCGAAGGCTCCCACTCCGAGAGTGCCAAGGATCTTTAAGTCTTTCAAACTCAGTTTTCTGTAGATATCTTCATTACTGCTAATATAAGTCAAAGGGCGTATAATGACCCAGTATTCCGTAGACATCTTCATTACTGCTAATATATGTCAAAGGGCGTATAATGACCCAGTATTCTGTAGACATCTTCATTACTGCTAATATATGTCAAAGGACGTATAATGACCCAGTATTCTGTAGACATCTTCATTACAGCTAATATATGTCAAAGGGCGTATAATGACCCAGTATTCTGTAGACATCTTCATTACTGCTAATATATGTCAAAGGACGTATAATGACCCAGTATTCTGTAGACATCTTCATTACTGCTAATATATGTCAAAGGACGTATAATGACCCAGTATTCTGTAGACATCTTCATTACTGCTAATATATGTCAAAGGGGGTATAATGACCCAGTATTCTGTAGACATCTTCATTACTGCTAATATATGTCAAAGGACGTATAATGACCCAGTATTCTGTAGACATCTTCATTACTGTTAATATATGTCAAAGGTCATATACGCAATGGTATCTGTAGTATTTCAAGTCATTGACAGCTACTCTGTACTATTATACAGGCATCTACATGTACAATATCTAAAACAGCTGATTTATATAGTATATTGCATTTATAGAACCATATCTCTAGTTATCTATCATCTATTGTATAATATCTACAAGCATAATGTCGAAAACAATTTATATATAGTATATTGTATCTAAACAACCTAATCTCTAGATATCTGACAGTTATTGTATAATATTTAAAGTCTAGTATTTGTACCATCTTGTATTCATTGCATCATGTTTCCAAATATCTGTAGCAGATAGAATTTGTAGTAGCTTGTACTTATATGTATACTGTCTATGAATTGATAAACTGACAATTAATAAAGCCTAATTTGTTGCACCCTTACAATAACAAACCTAGTTTACAGACTTTTCCAGCATCAAACTTACTTTTACATTCATTTCTAAGCAGTAATATTACTAAGCACCATATCTAATGTGTCTGTAACAGTTTGTACACGGAAATTATAAATTGCGTACAATATCCTCTGGATTATAGTGCGTGCACTATAATCCACTATTAATGCACTGCAAATTATATGTTCCTCATAATACAGTACAAATGTGTTGTTGCGTGTTTTGCATGTGATACACTGCTAACTACGTGATGCACTGCCCAGGTTATGCTAGGAATGACATGCTCCTGCAGAAGTTGGATATCCAGCATATCATGATGCTACCGGGAGCACTTAGCAAAAGCGATGTTTGATACAAGAACACGCCTATGGTTTAACCTCATTATGATAAATATAATGTAATTATCTCTAAACAACCAATATTAGCAACGTCATCCACTCAATGAAATGTAGCTTGCAATGAAATATATATATAAATATATAAATATAGCGGCAATGAAATATAGCTCGCAGAACTGCTGCACTATAAGGAAAATATTTTCTATTACAGGTTTTCCATAGTTGAGCATTTTGTGTTGAGAATATGCAAGAGTGTTTGATAGTACTAACTTTTGCCTTGACCTCTCCTCTTCTTTTTCTTCTTGCTGCTGCTGCACTAATTTAGACAAAGCCAAAGATTTGTTGAGGTCAATGTAAGCCTGAGAACGAATGAGAAGGAGTTCCACTGAGCTGCTACCCGCGATGACTGTGTAGGGAGATGTGACGCTAAAATATTTTGAAATATTTGCCTTTGTTCTACTGCTTATTATTCCATATCAATGGTATTTGAAAAAATCAGTATCAAAAATCTTTTGTTTTGCAAAATTCAATTGATTTTTGAAGCAAAGTTGAAATTGAGTAGAAATAATTTTATTGTAAAATTTTTTTTATAAAATTAAAATTATAGTTTAAAATTGTTGAAATTACAAAAAATAAATTGATTTGAAAGAAAAGTACCATAGAGGATACAACTTTTTGCTTCAGAATCAATGAAAACGTAAAATTGGAACTTATGCTAATCTGATTTTTTCGTAGTTCTAAGTCTATATAATGATTATTCTTTACTATAATAAAAGCTGTCTCTACCCACACGTCTGTGTGGGTTGACGGTCATGAGGTTGAAAAAAATGCATCATGATGGATTTAAACTCGCAACATTTGGAAAGGTTGACCGACACACTGCCACCCGCGCTGATCACTCGCCTCCAGAATTTTAAAATAATTGTGTATCTATTCTTAGCGATTTAGTGACATGCCTGATTATCTCTCACGGCAACTAACCAGGGTACTAGTGCATATTTAAACTTTTCCAAATAAAAAAAGAGCGGGAAGGCTGCAAGATGCCATTTCCTAGCATTTTTTTGCCAATCATCTTCCGCGTTAGCGCAGCTGTTGCAGAATTATGGCAATCTGCCAAGTACGCGGTATACGCTTTAGCAGCAATTATCATAAGTAATTTCTTTTATTAAATAGAAAAAGTATATGAGAGACATCAGCCTTGGTAGCAAGGTTGCACTTATATGTAGGCTAGTATAGACAATGAATTACAAGAAATACCTGCAATTTGAACTAAACTCTCCGAAGCACATACCAGCAAGCAATCTCCGTACACAGTTTGTTTCACTGTCTGCCGTATTTGTGTCAAGTATAACCTGAAACACAAAAAGCATGGTATTTCCCGTAGGTGGACTAGCTGCCAAAGAAAAGCAGTGGAAAGCCCATAACCTTTCCCTTAATTGCTGCTTGTTTGACTCCTACGCCTCCCGTAATACCTATAGAGCCGCTTGGCTGGGATTCTTTTTGCTCCACTTGCCAATATGAGTTTGCAAAAGAAGATTTTATGTGTAACATTAATACTTGTAATGCTCGCAATGCAAAATCTATAAAAATTGCTACACATTCTTCTGAGGCATCAATGTTACAGTAAGACAAGCTGTGAGCTGTTTAGTGAAGGCTTCCAGAATTTTCCATAGAAAATTTAGATAACAGTTTAGTAAACGAGTCATGCCTTTTAATCAGCAGTATATTAATACCTATGAACTACGAAATACAGACTTGTCTTCCCCTTCATTTAAAAAAGTACACAGCTCGTTATGCAGAGCTTACTTAAAGATTTTAATATAATAATTTTAAAGATAAAATATAATAATATAACAAATTTTCATCTGAGTTAACTGCTTGGAAAGCATGTAGTGACTTTCCTTATTGTGCCAGTGGCAGTGGTTCAGTTACAGAGAGCAAAATCGTCTACAAGTTATCAAGCAGCGAGTTCCATCTATCCATAAACTTTCAGTCGCACAGCTAATAATCACAAACCGTTTGAGTTGCAATAAACTCGTTTAATGTCTGAGTTATATATAAAGATCAATGGCTTAGCTGTGAGTACTTCGTGAACCATACCTCACACAGATGAGGCGGAAAAGTCCGGAATAGTAACAAAAGTTAATTAGATAATCAACTATTGTGCATATTCTACAAAAATAACACATTGAGGAGTCAGTTTTCTACAAAACAATTCTCTATTGGGCAAATTATAACGAGCGCGTTGAAATAATTACCAATTACGATAACAGTACTGATTGTACGCCGTGAGAAACATGAGTCACGTTTACGATGTATATATTAGAGGAGCCAGCGGAATCCTTTTGCAAAGAAGTTATACATCGCCGACATCACTGACAACCAACTGACGACAACTCAAGGGTTCATTGCGAAACGAAGCCTATCTGTCTACAAAACAGTCATCTATGTAGAAACTGACCAGCTTGAACTTTTATAATTTTGGGTGTAATTCGTAAGAGGCGATTCGCTAAGGTCATTGACATTGAGAGGCGTATAACAGGTGTACATTTATAATACTTAACATTTATCAAATGTAAAAGAATTCTATTTATGGATGCATCAAGTTGGTCAGCGATTGACCTCTCCCTCACTCCCAAATTTTTATTGAAGTTTACAGAATTGTGTATTAGTAGTACAAATGAAACATCTGCGAGGACTTTGATCTCTCCATCACTCTAGTTTTTTATTGAAGTTTACAGGATTGCGTAATAGTAGTATAAATGAAGCCCCTGCAGAAACAAGCTTATGTATAATGCCAGGTTCTGTTGAACAGCGGGGTGAAATATCAAATAGACAGAACATATTTCAACAAGTGTATTGTATTGGCATAAGCAGCAGACAGCACAACAGGTTCGGCAGAAAGTCTGCTTCACGAACTCTCACTACCTGAAGGAAGTGCTGCTTTTAGCTTTCCTTTACTAAACAATACGAAACCGCAAAATATAAACATTCCATGCTAAACTGTATACATTACGGCATTGTAAACCGGTGCTTGCAGGTAGCTTGTGAGTATCTAATACTAAAACTATCTGCATACATTACGGCATTGTAAACAGGTGCATGCAGATAGCTTGTGAGTATCTAATACTGAAACTATCTGCATACATTACGGCATTGTAAACAGGTGCTTGCAGGTAGCTTGTGAGTATCTAATACTAAAACTATTTGCATCAATAGCACATCAGCATTATAACTCACCTCTCCTGATGCTACGATAGCGCATCCTGGAAATGGTTGACCCTGAAGAAATATAACTTCACCTGGTGCGTGGCATTCTTCTACCATGAGAAGACTCAGTTTACATATCTTTTCCTTATTCAGCTCCCCAAATATGTTTGTCCTACAATCATGTCTTACAATGTACGAACAGGAAATAAGAAAAAGTTAGTATCATTGCCATTAATAACAAAGGACGCTAAGGTATTTACTGTATGTAAATAACAGAAATGTTATGAAGCAGGGCTTTCTGATTATAAGTGTACAAGTGCCAGCCGTTGTACGCGGGGGGGGGGGGGGGTTACGCGAATCTGTTGTAATGGCTGGTGGTTGTCTAATGGTATCGAAAAGAGCGTCGAAAATTTTTGTAGCATTTGGAACAACTTGGCTATCCAGATTTTTTAAACAACTTGGCCAGATTTTCATCTCTTCTATACATAAAAAATAAATATCATAACCCAATCAATCTTGAAAATGATCTGCGTATTTCACTCACCTACAAGAAGCCGTGTTTTAATCAGATAATAACCAAGAAGAGGCAGGAAAAAAGTTAAAGACCATGAAGAGAGTTGGTATTTTTACACGCTGCTGTGTGAAAATGTTAGACTCTTCTCCGTAAAATGACTTTCCGACAACATAGTTTTCAAATATTTCGATTATTTCTGTTTTTCATTATGTTTTTAGCCTTTTTGTTTCATTCCAAACAAGGGGTGTGAGATTTCTCTCTTTGTTCGTAGGGAGTTCGGTGACGAAAATGAACAGGAAAGCACTGTTATCGAGTCATATACCAGTAGCAGCTGATAAGACTATAGAATACTATTGTGATAGCTTCCTTATTATTTTAAAGAATAAATTGATCTTTGAAGTAGGAAACTTAACCAAATATCCACTCCTCATGTTTCATCATACAAGTTAGAACGCTTGTACTTTACAATGTCTGGTAACCATCAGGCCTGAGCTATATAGCCTCAGATTCATGTATTCATGTATGCGCGTTAGCTGGCATTGAGGCAAAAGTATCTGAATCGATGAGCTGAGGCGTAAACCAGTTTCTGAATTTAGTACTCATTTTTTCATATATGAAATAGAGAATGTTAATTTTGAATCAAGGCCTAGTGACAAAATGCAGATAGTTTAATATTTTTAGGTCAAGGTCAAATGATAGGGTTAAGCCAAGACGTAAAACTCTAAACTGGTAAAAACTAAAATAAAGGTAAGTATCGATTAAAACTATATTACATCATTTACTTACACTTCTCCATTTATATCTACAGTACGTTTATGTCAATATTACGTTATTAATTGTTTAGCCAACTTTTAACTATGTGTAAATTATGTTAACAGAAGTTTCTTTGCATGGCAATAAAATAGATCTTAATCAACTGTTTATAGTTTTGGCAAACTGACAGAGCTCACATCACAAGCTGGTAGAAATAAAGACAGCGTGGGCTCTTCTAATTGGTGTAAGTAAAGACTGTCTTTGAGCATCAAGAAAAAATAACTCCGAAAAATTCTGCCCGCACAATGCAGCTCTTGATATTTGCAAAACAGCAAATATTAAGCAAACTTTTTTGCCTGAAGTCATGAGAAGTGAATGTTGCCTGGGCACCGTCTTGTATAGTGTAAAACACATCATTACAGGCAGTCTTTAAACATCTTTTTGTAACAAACTCACATTTCAAGAGCTTTGTAAACAGGTGAAAAATTGAAGGTTTCAAAATTTATTGACTCCGCCGTCAGGCCTTATCACACCACTTCCGTTTATAGCTACTATACAGCGTAACAAGGCGCTGTTGTATAGGCCTATTCTTATATGCAAAATGATTGCAGAAAATGTAGAATTATATTTTTATTTATATTAGTACTCACCCCGCAAAATTTCTCAACAAAGCCATTCGATCAATGTATGAGTATTTCCATCCTGCGATGTCACTAGAAATTTCGTAAAGAGAATCATTTTCTCCACGTTTTCTCGCGATTTGCGAGCTTTTTGTTGCTGCTGATATTCGCACGCTGTCGCATACCGTCATCAGTCTAGAGTTTTGCTCTCCACCAGAAAACCTCAGCTGCCTTAAACCTTCGCTAACCGACTGCAGAGCGTAACTCTTTCTGTCAGAAATCAATCGCTGCCGTCTCGAAGATTGCCTCTTCTCCGCTAGTTTTGGTGTTATTGTGAACTCGGCATACTCGACTGGTGTAGGAGGAATATTCTCCACTTTGATTGAGTAACTTACTGTGATGTTTGCGTGGTTCTGAGATGGTTTATCTTTATAGCCGAGCATTTCGTAGTTGATTGCTGATGCAGCGTATAACTTAAGAATATTGCTGTATTTGATCTCTTGTAGCTCAGCGCGCTTAACCCGCATGCTAACAGCAATCACGTGCTTATATACGCTTCAGATATAAACGTGCAGAGATTATTACAACGATGCCATAAAGCAATTAGAGAACATAATTATCTGGGATGTACTTGATGAAAGGTTAAATTGCCATGTCAGCATTCAAGGTCTGAAACTCTAGGAATATACATTATATACAAAATGTTTATAAAGAACGTTTGTTATCAATTATTGTACCTAGTTGTAAGGTTTTTGAAATGAACTGCCATGAGTTTCATTAATTGGTATTTTAAAGAACATTAAAATGATCTGTTTTACCAGCATTTTAATGAAATACTATCGCATCTTTAAAATTAATATAATTACACAGAATAGAAATGCATGTCGTTTGGCTAAAGCGGTGTGTATACTAACCAATAATCAGAAATATTTAGCTAAAAATAAATCGAATGGATCTTTCAGAACATTTTCTCAATAATTGAGGCATTTTTGCAAAATAGCAGCTTATTTAAATGTATATTGTAGGTACAGCAGCAGTAGCAATTTTAGCACAAAACATAAACAGCTTAAATGCCAGCTAAACATATTATTAACCACCAGTGTCTACTTTTTTTATTAACTTTTAAAACTAGTATTAACCAGATCTTTTATTAAAGCTGTGTTAAAGCTTACATGATCCAGAAAATTGGAATGGAATTTATTAATATTTGCATTGGCTGCGCTTGAAATATTCTGTTTATTCGTTATCTCCCCCTGCATGCGAGTGTGTGGCATAGCCTACAACAGTCATAAGGGAATAAGGGGTCACCAGCAGATGCTATATTTTTATCTCTTTGTATAGCTCTAGGAGAGGAGGGGAGGGGGGTAGGTCGTCACTAGTTGACAAATTAAAAATCCACGCCGAAATAACTAAATATTTTCTTTAGCAGTTTAGTATAATCATATGGTACATTGATTACAGTTAATATATTTTTTAAGATTCTGACACCAAACCACACCTGCTGTAAATATTGATGCAACCATGTGAGAAGATTTTCTGGTTTACTATAAATATTATTTAAAATATAATACTTGCAAATGCAGCCAACAAACTTGATGTAAAAAAATGTAGTTTTTCTATTATCCCTATAATTAAACTTAATAATTAGGTTTTTTTTCTGGCAGCTGAGCTAAAAAAATCTTATTTCTTACTCTTAGCTACTTGTTGAATGATAAAAAATAAAATAATAATTTAAATAAATTAAAATGAAACTTTTAGAATTGTCAGCTCTTGTTAACTAGTAACTGCTTTGTATAAGTTTTGCTAATTCAACACAATACTTCAGATTCAATTAACTGTAGACAGTCGCATAAATAAAAGGCAAGAGCTAATGTTGGTTACAACCATAGAGTTATTTTTAGTTATCTATAGATAAATCTATGGTTACAACTGTGAGCGCTGCGGAAAAGTTGCACTGCTTGCATCATTATAAGCATAAACCCATCACATCATATATTCATCTGGTAAGTTCAAATCTCTATCACTGTTCTATAACTAGTACCTACAAACAATAACATTCAATTCTTAATCAATAATTATTCGTTTAATGAATTGCGCAGCTGCCACCGAGATACACATAATGATAGAGATCAGAGTTCATGACCTGAAGCTTTCACAGGCATGGAGAGAGCACCCCTCCTTAGCAATGCGTATGAGGCAGAGAGCTAGGGCTGTACAGCGTAGCAGACGCATCAGCAATGCCGTGCCTTGGAGGCAGAGTTTGCCTTCTAGTCTCCAGGGTTGAATAAACACAGCTTGCTGCTTAGATATTTAATGTTCCACATTTGGCAGCGAGGTGCATGGATGTTAATCCAGGAAGCTCATGTTATAGCAATGATTTATTTCTCACTAACTGCATTTGACCTGCCTGAGCTCTAAATAGCTATCCAATCTGCTGAATGATCATACCATATGATAGCTCTGCAAATACTGCACCATGAAGTCACACAGAATACACAAAATAAAATAATTAGCATAAACTATATTAATAAATATTAAACCAACAAAATCATAAAAAAAGAGAATATATATATAATGAAGCCTTCAGAGCTAGCATGTATATGTACATCAAATAAGGGGAGGGAATAACGCCACAACTTCACAATAACAGAGAACCACAAGGCATTGTCTATAACACAAAGAAAAACTCACTAAAAGGCAAAGGAGACAGAATATTGCTAAAAATGCTGCCACATGAAACATTCCTACTGTGAAGGTGCCATAAAACTTTTGTGATGAACCTGAGAGTCGCAGAGTCAGCTATCGTTGGCTACCGATTCATCTTGACAACCTTCGGTTCCAGCTATGAATGAGGCAGAATTTATATTATCAACGACAAGTTACCTGCGGGCCAGATAAACCTTTCATCAAAGGTGTCTTACATAACTAAAAACTGACATTGAACGGTTAGTATATGATAACCTGCTGAATGGTTTATATATTAAAGGTGAGTATGACAAGGTAGAGCAACTATAAATTGTCTTGACAATATTCTATGTATGCGGTAAAATCATGGAAGGACGACTCTGGCATTATATGAGAAATCTTTCGTCGACCAAAGTCTTTTGAGCCAGGTTTCGACGACCGAGGCCATCCCGCAGCAGCTGGAAGAACTGCAACAGCGATAAAAGAGTGTGTAAGTCCACATGGTGAGTAGTACCTAGGTAAGTGAGGATAACTTCAGCTAGACTCTCATATAATCTGTGGGCCTAACAGTAGAGTAGTCTCATATGTGGACCTAACAGTAGAGTAGACAACCCCTGGAGCCCACTCAGACAGTTACATTACATGAGCAGGAGAAAAGACAGCAAACAGTCATATTTTCCATTCACTACTCTCAAATGTACTTTAACATTCTGAACCTCGTACAAGCCTTCCGGCACCGTAATTAGTCTGAGTAACTCTCACCAGCAGGTAATAATTAGGAGCAGCTGGTGGGAGAGGCTGAGAGATGGGAGAGTTAATAAAACTAATCAATCGAACAGAAGTAAAGAATCTAATTTCAAGCGTAAATTGGTTAATGACCAAGCTATAAAACTATACCAGAGAAACATTATCACCAGCTCAATGCTTTTTACCACATCTATTTAGAATTAAAAACTGTTAGAAGATTATCCTGCTATTGCATTGCTGGACATCTGTTTGAAACACAAAAGTAACTGAACTAATTTCCTTTACATATACATGCCTTTAACAAGTCAAGTTAGGAGCCAATTACCGCTTCGGCTGGGCTGTTTGAGATATACTTAGAATGATGACAACTTGTAAGATTTCTGGCTACATAATTGTTTCTGATCAACTCACTAGAATTATTGATCTTTGACTATTTATATATTACTTTACTATTTGTAAAGACAACAAAACAAGCTAAAAATAAATATAATACATTTTACAACAAAAACCGTTATGTAAAAAGGGTAAAAAAAGATGCCAACAGCGCAAGTTTAAAACAGAATAAAAGACTGTGATCAACTATGAAATACATGGTTGATAGTTGATACCTATATAAATAGATATACTCTTACCAGACTGACAACATAGACAATGACGGCGGAGAAGATAAATCCTCCACCAGATGTCATGTCGACCAATCCAAAGAGCAGGACTTCAAAGGTTGTTAACGTCAGTTCATGACCATAAAACAGCACCTGGTCAAATGAGTGGCCATTGTCTACAGAGAAAAGACATTGCATGTTCTCAATGAGGCTGGTAAACCTATAACTTTAAAATAACAGATTAGATGCTTGATAGAAATTGTAAATACTAGTACTCTAGTAGTCTCAAGTGCAGTGAGAGATTGTCAGGTATGCCGATAAAGCACAGAAAATAACGATATGCGCATTACTCCTAATACATGGAAGCAGAATGATTGGTGCAGGTGGTAACATGTCCTGCGGTCAAACTCATTGTTGCAGGTTCGAATCCCGTACGGTGCAATCTTTTTTCCCTACATCCAACAGGGCTCTGAATGAACGGACACAATTTTTGTTCTTGTAAACTTCTAGTTCACTCATTAGGGAGTTATATTTTCTCAGTCTTCTACTAACTAGAGGAGTTCATTTGGAAATACCTCTACTGTAATTTGGAAATATAACTTGGAGATCTAGTTTAGTCGTAAAACTGCTTAAATGTTATTTGAGTATTACTCTGGCGGTTGGTGTGCTGTGAGAGATTGTCAGGTGTGCCAATAAAGTACAGAGAATAACTATATGAACAATTATTCTAAAACATTAGAAGGTGAACGTGTTAAGGCGTGGCAAGAATGTGGTTAAGGCAGGTGTTAATGTGTCTGGCTCGCACCTTCATACAAAACTGTACACAAGTTTTCTTAAAATAATTATAATTTCTAACATTTTAACTAATAAAATTACACATTGACAAGCTCATTTAGCAAGCTTCGCAACACCAAAATGGTCGCTAAGCTTAATCCTTTAAAAACATAAAAATATCAAAAAATGTAAATGAATGTTTAAAGTTGAATTTAAATTCCTAGAAAAGATAAGTTACTTTTTCAGTTTGTCAGATTATCAACAGTCGAAACAAAAGATTTGCTAGAAATAGCTAAAAACAAATAAATAAAAGTCATTTTTCGATTAGAGATCAAACTGTGATATTAATACTTCAAAGTTGTACTTACTAAAAGAATAAGCAAACTGAAGTTAGAGCAGCCCTCCTTGTTTTTACCTATTGCATTTCAAACATTTTCGGTCCAAAGGGTTATATCCATAGAATGCTATGACCATTAAAAACACCAGGCTATGTCACACTTATTATCAATCTTAATATCATTCTATTACGCTCACCTATTATGACCTTGGCATCCTACACCTTGTCTAGTATACATACAGTGGCATGACTAACGTCGCCATGCTATATCGTTTTTACATTGATGAAAATTTCAATAAAGGTGCAAAAAACTTTCGGAGAGATCAATACCTATGTGAAAGAAATGATTAAAACAAACCGTTATAAAAGATACCACTCTCCACAACTGTATCAAACTCGGTATCGAGAAGGCTCTCAAAGAATATTTTGTCTTTGACAGTGTAGTCGATGTCCCTCAGCGACTACAAATAGAGTCATATGGAATTTTATTGCGCTATAGGTTTCGCCCGCATACCTCAATCCTAGTACCTAGTATTATTTTGAGGAGATTAGTGTAACAACACCACTATGGTCTCTTACAATTATGGTCTCTTACAATTATGGTCTCTTACAATTATGGTCTCTTACAATTATGGTCTCTTACAATTATGGTCTCTTACAATTATGGTCTCTTACAATTATGGTCTCTTACAATTATGGTCTCTTACAATTATGGTCTCTTACAATTATGGTCTCTTACAATTATGGTCTCTTACAATTCTGGTCTCTTACAATTATGGTCTCTTACAATTATGACCTCTCGCAATTATGGTCTCTCGCAATTATGGTCTCTTACAATTTTGGTCTATTACAATTATGGTCTCTTACAATTATGGTCTCTTACAATTATGGTCTTTTACAATTATGGTCTCTTACAATTATGGTCTCGTACAATTATGGTCTCTTACAATTATGGTCTTTTACAATTATGGTCTCTTACAATTATGGTCTCTTACAATTATGGTCTCTTACAATTATGGTCTCTTACAATTATGGTCTCTTACAATTATGGTCTTTTACAATTATGGCCTCTTGCAATTATGATTTCTTACAATTTTGGTTTTTTAAAGATATGGTCGACTACAATTCTCATTTTTCACAATTTTGATCTCTGATAATTCTGATCCCTTACAAATCTGGTCTCGTACAATTATGGGTTATTTAAAATCCATGGACACGAAGAACAAGCAATGATGCATTTTTGCAAATTAACAGCAGCTTATTTGTATGCATATCGTAGATACAGCCAGAGTAGCAACTTTTAGTAAAGAACATAAACAGCCTGAATGCCAGGTAAACATAATTATTCTTAACAAACATTGTCTACCTTTCTTGTTAATTTTCTAGCTTAATGTAAATCAGATCTTTTATTAAAACTATGCGAAAACTTACATGATCCAGAAAATTGGAGAGGAATTTGTTGATATTTGCATTGGCTGTGATATCACTATTCTGTTTATCCGTTATCTCCCCCTGCGTTCGAGTGTGTTGTATAGCCTACAACAGTCATAAGGTCTCACCAACAGCTCTTATATTTCCATCTCAGTGTATGGTTACAGAGTGCAGCCAACACTTGCGATTCTCCATAGCAGCAGAACAGTTTGTCACTATGGTTGAGCTGATGGTAATATTCAGGGCATAGTATATATATAGCATAGTATATATTGTACATAGTATATATTGTATTTTATCAGCCAAATTGTCAGCAGAGTATAAAACTTTTTATAGTCATTTGAAAATTTTAATTTTATTATGTATATGAAGTTTCTGATCAAATCTGATCAAATGCAAGTAGTTTTGTATGGCAAAGCAGGAACAGCAAAACAGCAGCATATAACATAAAATGACATATAAATGAAATCAATAGAGCCAAAACCCCATACATTCTGCCGCTGCCAAACTTCCATGGCAGCATTAATGTTGTAAGCAGCAAACTCATCGTAAGCCACAGCTAAGCGTCTCTGCTTAATCCTGGCTTTCTGTGAGTGAAAGAGATGGTGAGAAAGTTAATAACTAAGTAGAGTTTCTCAATATGCAACTATTAGACCTGATTTATTTGACCCAAATTATTTGACCTAAATTATTTGACCTGAATTATTTGACCTAATTTATTTGACCTAATTTATTTGACCTAATTTATTTGACCTAATTTATTTGACTTGACTTATTTGACCTAATTTATTTGACCTAATTCTCAAAGGATGTGACTGCGAAACCGATTCTGTCTTAGTTTTTCAGCCTCCATCCACCTTGAACGATTGAGTTACGATACTAGCAGTGTAAGAGACACTAAACTTAACAGACATTTGTTCAAAGTCAGACATGATGAAAATGAGATATGTCAGCGATATGTCATCCAAAGAAAAATGAACGAGTCACGAAAATGAATTTGCAGTCAGCATAAGAATGTTGGGTTAGAGTTGACACAATGCAGAAAATTTACGACTCAGCTCTTCAAGCTTGAAGAATTCTTGAGAAAAACATTTGCCAAATTTATCTTATTCTCTAAACCAATAAAGTGAACTTCAACACCATGTTACACACATGTGTGTGATTTCAAACTTTGGTGCTAAAACTATCAATCCATAGAGATTAGGTGTTTAAAAAAATTCATACTCAAAAGTTTGTAATTAAAATTTAACTAGGATAGAGAGCTAAAAAAGCCCTATGAGAGATATGACCAAAAATATACTGCTGAATAGATAAATTATTCCATGGACTCTATAACATAACAGGAAGTGGACTCCACTAATCACACATTATACTTCATGATAAAAGTAGTTGCTATTCAACCGAGCATAGCGGTTAGCCTTAGTACCTACTACACTGAAGTTAGCCTTATTGTTCATTATACTGTAGCAATTTTTTAACTATAACAATAGCCGTGTGCATCCGTCTGAAGCCACCCTTGGAGATTGAGAAAAAGGATTGCATCATACGGAATTCAAACTCACAATTTTAAGCAAGGAAGACTGACACTCTAGCAACTGCACAGCTCGACTGCTCACTGACACTTGAAAATAATTGTACACATAGTTATTACACCCTAGACTGCCAGGGTACTAGTTGAACACTAACACGAAACAATTAGAAATACAAAAACTATAGCGTAGCCTTGACCTTTTGATTGAGCTGGCGGAAGACTTCATCATACTTATATCTGAGAACTATCGGAAGAGCCATCCGGAATGTCTGTGCATCTGTGTTGGGAACTAAACCTCTGTGGGCACACAGGTTCTCCTGTCAATATAAGAAATAATAAATCAAAATTCTGGTTACACATGGAGTTGTCTGCAAATTGTAGCATGCATCTTAATGGGATAAGCTATACAGTAACTGCTCTATGGCTATATAGAGTTGTATATATAAAGTTTCATTGAGGAGTTGTCAGCCAACAAATACTTCATGGCTAAATGAAACGCACATGTATGATAATTATGGTCCCAGACCAAGGAAGATAACCAAGTATCCATCTAAATATATTCAAGTAGTTTTTGCAAAAATAAAACTTAATATAACGACATCTATCAACAACTATATAACATAATGTGTCAAATGAAAATGCACTTTTCAGCGGTAGACAACTCCTCATTGTAACCAAAAGTATGCAGATTAGAGTTCACTTTACAGTATTTAGGAATCATATACTGTATGCTTTAACCCTGCTTATCGGCTAGTTCTGCAAATAAATGGTAAAAAATTTTTACCAATCTTTATTCTGGAAAAAAGAAACTTTTGGCAGTTATTGTTCTTTCTAATAACTTACATGAAGTAAAATTACAGCTATATAAGTTTAACACAAGCCAAAAAACATTCACTGTAATGAATATTTAAAAAATCCCTGATCAGCATGCACTGGATCAACTTATATTTATTGGTTATCATATGCATCTGTGCATAGATGGCTTGCGTGTGACTAATGATGTCATAGGTGATTATGTATATAGGTCAACTAGGATAGATAAAAATCTGTCACATTCACAAAATGAAGGAGCGATACAAATTTTCATTCAAATTCAAAGGGCAACGAAATTGTCAATATGACTATAACAAGACTTCATTATGGGTTATAAGCAATTATTACTATAGGTTATAAGTTATTATATAAGTTCTTACTAGGTTATAAGACGGTAACAATGAGAGCAAAAAACCTCCATGTTTACATTCTAAAACTCTGTAGCAGGAAAATATTTCAAGCATTTTTTTTTAAATTTTTGTCAGCTGTCTTATATAATGTTACATGATTGTAAAATTACATAAGAAATATCTTTAACCTGAGTGTTCGAACTGTATATTTTCCTACAATATAATACGCTAATAGAAACACCGGCTGGAAGCTAAAAGTATCACCTCTGCTGTTAGATGTAGCCTATGTTTAGTCCTAAACCCTGTCTCAGTCTTATCTAGACTAAAAACAAGCCAATAATTTATATTATCCATCCATGATGAAACCTACTGTTTCACGTTTAAGCTGTCGGAACATCTCCTTCATGCCTGTGTCAGCGATGCCGTGAGGTGACCGACCATGAATGTAGTAACCAAACAGGCCATTTTCCATGATGAAGACACTAATGTTGGCCATTGAGCAAAGGTCAACGAACTGCCTCACCTTGTCCTCCACGAATCTCTCCCAGATGAGGGTGAAGCCAAGCCACTGTATAACAGCTGCAAAAGCAGGACCAGACAACTGCTGACTTACTGACAAAGAGATCATAAAATGATGACTATCCTCTAGGCAGTTGCAGAAAAAACATTACAGTGACAGCTTTTTAACTATTTGAGCTCGGAATGGGAATTAAAGAAATATTTTCTATCCATTATTAAACAGCTCATTCAAACATCGCAGAACTCCCTGGTAAGGTAAGACGATTCCTTTAGTCATTGTTCATAGGCCAACCTCATAACTTGATAGGTTTGTTTTATAATGATTAATTTGTCTGTAAAAATGATAGCTCTGCAAATCAGCAATACCACTACATGGTTCCTAGTTTGCATTAGTGCACAACATGCCCACACTAAATTTATAACTGATTTTTTTGCCTGTATATTCTCCGGGTACTAATCCACGACCAAACAAGAGCGAAGCGATTGATTGGGAGATTTATGATAAATGCACATGTGCACACAACTCCCGAAAAATTATCCGTTAACGGCCGTCACCAAACCTTTGCAACGACATCCTATCAACAAATTTAACTATTTTTCAGTAAAGTCGTTTAAGTATAATAATGATACAGATCGCATATAAACCTATTTAAATATGTTACCAAGCCTTTGAAAGGTTACCGCAAATTCCTAAAACTAACCCAACTAATCGGATTATACATAAATAGACAGATTAATTCTGCCAAAAATCGCCACAAAACGCTTGAACAGCTTGGTTTAATAATAGTTAAGACCGGAAATTGAAACGCCGAGCGACAGAGAATAGAACGATTAAGTCTTGCGCATTTCACGAAAAAATAACGTGCACTTTTCACCAGTCTATAGCATTGTCGAATTGCCGAAGGTTTCGGCAATTAACATAGGAGTATAGAAATCGTTTCATTTTTGCCGATTTCAATTTTTTCATTTTCATTTTCATTTGCCGACACATTTGAGTACTTTCGTATTCTAACTGATGTCTAACGCAGTTTAAGTAAAGGAAATGACGATGATATTTTTTTAACGGTTCTTATGAGATTATTACAATAATTAATTATAAGTTTGGATGACTACAGAACAATGACTACGTAGTACAGATTTTCTAAAAATCTAACACAGTATAAGTAAAGGGAATGACAATGATATTTTTTCTAACGGTTCTAATGAGATTATTACAATAATTAATTATAAGTTTGGATGACTACAGAACAATGACTACGCAGTACAGATTTTCTAAAAATCTATATAAATATCACAACTTTGTGATATTGTTAGCTATGACGTTTTGAAATGTAAACAAAATTGTGCATTGGTTTTATATTATTACTATATTAATAATATTGGTTATTCTAATAATTTCAGTGCATTTTACTTCTAATATTGGCCAATATTGCATTTCTTTTTTTGCAGGAGGAGAGATATAAACATATAATCTTTTCTTTCATTATTGCTGTTTGTTGTATATAATAACACCCACACCCAGTACATTACAGCTACCATTGCAGTTATCCTATTTGACTGCTAATATTGCATTTCTCAACCATCAGCACCCTTTCTTTTTTCCAATATCACTTTGGGCGTGGGCTGTATGACAGTGGAATTTCTAGTAAAGCATACATCATATTTAGGTCAACCTCAGTGGGCTCGATAACCATTAACTTATCACCTTACTCTAGTTACATCTTGACAATCATTAAAGACATTAAACATTTTCTACAAAATTCTTTCTTCGCAATTAGAAGTGAGATGAAAAATCATGAATCTCTTGTAGTCTGTTGCCCTGTGACAAGGCCACCTGGGGCTTTGTTGAGTAGATCCACAATCTTTGAGTTGATGTAGCGCATTACCAATGGTTGCTGGATACTCTTTTTTAACACCACTTCTGCTCCTTGTATGTTCAAACCACTGACCTACCATCCATAATGAGAGACCCCATACTACTGACCCATGGCTGCTCTTTCTATTAGAAGTGAGATACACCAGCCAAAGTTACCACAAATACATTTACATTGCATAAATAGCTAAGCAGGTATATAATTTTCCTACCAATACCAATGGCAACCTGACTGACTGAAACAATTTGCATAAAGATTGATCCAAACAAACACCCGCAATCACCAAAGACCTAACCTGTAGGACACAAGCTAAACTTCGTTATCAATTGTGTAGCTTCTATAAGGAGTGGTTGTTTTAGCTGTGAGTCTTTTAGCCATTGTATTGTGAACGTAATAGAACAACGAGAGAAATAAATTTAAGTTGAAATACTTTAGCGATACGTGTATTAGCAACGACGG